>NC_086317.1:24182831-24496677 GCF_036172605.1 Pelobates fuscus
GGTCCGAGGGGGGGGGGGTAATGGAGCTCCTGCCGGGAAGTAGCTGCTCCTGGGCATCCCAGGATCAGGAGATCGGCCACCTCTCCGGTGAGCACCAGGCCACACTTGCCACGCGGAGGTAAGTAAGACTCTGTCGAGTTGCTGACCGCTATTAAGCATGTCAGGTCGGTCAGGTAGGAGCAACATTGCTGGGTCATCCCCTTCTGGGGTGAAATTCGCTTGTTGATAGCTGCTTAAAGTGAGATATTGAGGGAGCTCACACGAAGTGCGTCTTTCCTCCATGACAGCTAGGCCCCGCCCCCCAGAAGCTGCATTCTTAGTGAGAGGAGGGACAGTGTAGCTGCTGCTGATTTAATAGGGAAATCGATAGCTATGCTAGTGTATTCAGTGTCCACTACAGTCCTGAAGGACTCATCTGATCTCTGCTGTAAGGACAGCACCCCAAAAAGCCCTTTTTAGGGCTAGAACATCAGTCTGCTTTTTTTTTTTCTGTGTAATCTAATTGCAGTTGCCTGCCTGCCAGCGTGTGTGTCAGGCTCACAGTGTATACTGTTCCCACTTGCCCAGTGCCACCACTCATATCTGGTGTCACAATAGCTTGCATTTAAAAAAAAAAAACTTTAATACTGTAATATAATAGCAGCCAGTTTCCCTCACACGTGTGCGTTTCAGGGCCTGCCAGGGCACAGTGTCACACCAGTGCAACTCATATCTGGTGTAACAGTAGTGTACATAAAAAAAAAAAAATACAGGGGGCTTGTTGTCACTTTCGGGGACCCTTGGTGTTGTATGTGGCTGGGTGGAGGAAGAGACCTTCAATGACATCAGTGAGGACAAGGAACGGACATGCCAACACTACACACAAAAACTCCCCTGCATTCAAATTCCTACACTAAATACAGACATATCCCTACATTCAAAGACAAACATTACCCACTAGTAAACCACTGCTTTCAAATGGCAACAGTATATAAAACACACAATACTACACACAAATACACCCCTACATTCACACACATACTCCATACACAGTGGCGCATATACAATCCATTGGGCCCCGGTGTGAAACCGATCCATCTCCATCGGGTGGCCCTAACAGCGTGGGCCACCCGATGGACAGCTTGAATGGCGGCAGCCGGGGCCGCAAAAGATGGCGGCGGGTACACGGTCGCATGGGTCTGCAGGGCGGCTGGACCCCCTGGAATTATTAATATAAAAAGTAACCAGTTTAACATTTTAGGTTTATTTGCTATTTTTTAACTCTTTTCTTTTCACATAAGAAGTGCTCACACTATTCAATGCTTGTTAAGCATCCATAAACGTAGTATAGGACTCCTGTGATAATGGCAATTTTAGATCATGTAATTTCCACCATGTAACATATTGTAAATTTCCTATATCATGTCATGTGTAGTAAAGCTCCAATTCCCCAATTGGGTATCTCCGCTGGATTTTCCTCATAGCTGGAAGAAGCATGGTTCGTGAATATAACTCTTACCCTCAGTAACTACAGCTGATTTTACAGCTGATTTTATTGAGCCCAATGCAGCCTCTTAAGCACAGACTCTCAGCATGGGGTCTCCATTCAACACATACAGGCGTCTCTGTGTCTTAGAGATAATTGAGTTAGACCTCACTTAAACTTATTATCTCCTGGATACAGAGGACCTAACATAAAATACCCCAAAACAACACAAAAACCAAGCAGGAACCCCAGCACATCATATACCTTCGGATACCTCTAATCCAAGTGCCCAAGTTGGAAAAATAGTGACCAGATCCATGGAGAACTGACAAATCGCCATCGGGGTAAAGATTTGACTGGCCTCTAGCAAAGTTCATATTAAAATCAGTACCAGGGCTAATGTCTAATTGGCCGGCAAGTTATCATGAACTCCTGCGGACAAACAAAAGGGGTGCCCCCTGGCTCTCAAGGAGCAATTGGTACTGTTAGTCTTAAGCAGGGGTCCTCAAACTCTGGCCCCCCAGATGTTGCTGAACTACAGCTCCCATGAATCTCTGGCTATCTATGTAATTCAAAGAATTATGGGAGTTGTAGTTTAGCAACATCTGGGGTGCCGGAGTTTGAGGACCCCTGGTCTATAGTATCTTCCTTCCAAAGAGCTCTCCTGGCAGGTTGGGAAGTAAGATAAAACATAGAGGTAGGTTGACCGGCCTTGGAACAATGACGCTGCCAAGCCAAAGTTTCATGTACTTTGGGGCTAGGTCCTGCTGGACATCTTTTAGTGTGTTGGTCCATGCCTGCCAAGGTAGAGGTGCCTTCCGAGGTTTACAATTGAGGAGACACAGCACTGAGCCAGAGCTAGTGGAATAGCTCTTTCGGGGAAAAATACGGGTAAAATGGTCCATGTTTCGCCACATTCTGAAACATGCTTTTTTTTTAGTAACAAGATTCTCTAAATAATATTAAAAATGAAGTAGGACAAGAAATAAGAGAAAACATTTTAAAATATAAGAAAAAGGAGCAAAAGGAGAATAATAAGATTGTACCGGTTATTTTTAACTTTAGTTCCCATAGTAAAAAGTTACAAAAAATTATGAAGGCAAACTGGCACATCTTAGAACAAGATGACAGTCTACAACAATATCTAGGGACACAACCCAAAATGATATTTAGAGGAGCGAAAAATATCAAACAAACTTTGACTTCAAGCTTTTTAGATAGGGAAAAAAACCCTCAAAGTGTATCCATGTTTAAAAGAGAAAAGGGTTTCTACTATTGTGGGAGATGTAGAGGTTGTACCCTAAGAAAAAATAAAAATAAAAAAGTCACCCATTTTACTTCCTTCCAGAATAGAAAAACACATGAGATTAAATCATTCATTACATGTAACTCAAAAAATGTGACATACATGATAATATGTCCCTGCGGCATACAATATATTGGGAAGACATTGAGATTATTGAAGATAAGAATTAGGGAACATGTGTATAACATAAATAGAAAATTTACTTTGCACAATGTCTCTAAGCATTTTTAGAAGTACATGGAGGAAACACTAGTGGTTTTGAATTTATAGGAATAGAGGCCGTAAAAACCCATTGGAGAGGGGGAGACATAAATAGTCTCCTCAGCAGAAACGAGATGAAATGGATTTTTAATTTGGAATCACTATCCCCTCATGGCCTCAATATTGATTTCGAGATAAACTCATGTATATAATTTTATTTATTTTATATGCCTCTTAGTAATTTTAAAAGGTTTTTTTGATGAGTTATAAAAGCCCCCTTTTTAGCATATATAATTTTAAAATATTTTAACATTCTTTTTTTTCCTTTCCTAATAGGTACATAGTACCCCTCTGTGAAAGTATTGTTTTATGTGTAAAACAAGTAATTTATTTGATGACTTTGTCTCTTTAACTAATATATATTATTGTTTTGTAATGGAAAATCTAAGAAACTGGTAAATTTATATGAATTTGGACTTTTAAATATGGCGCTAACATTACTTCCGGGTTCGGCGCCCAAAAGACGTCATGACGTAAACAAACGTCTGGACGAGGACTGATGACGTAGGCGCCAGACGTCATGACGCAACGCAATCAACAGACGCTTAGAGATGACGAAAGCGGAAGATACAGGGGACGCCGACGAAAGGGCGCCAAATCCTAACATATTTAAAGAAGATTTCGGAGATGAGAAGATTAGACCACTTGAGAAAGGCGGTGAGTGCCGAAACGCGTCGTGGTACACTGCTTTTAAGGACTTTTTACCTGTATTGGATTAAGAATTATTTTAACCAAGTTATTTTATAATAAAGAAAAATGTTATTTTGGATCTTGCCTTCTGGAGTAATTGGAAGAAGTATCTCCTAGTGCAGACCCAATATTATCGATACAGGACGTCCAAAGCTGAAGATTCTTCATCTCCATACAAGCTTTAAGTCTGAGTCAGCTTGTTAAAGTGACTCAGAAATATGTGAGTTTTACCAGTCACATGCAATAATTTTACACTTTCTATAACAATATTACTCTATGTTTTTGTGTTTCATGTTTTACTGTTTTAGATACTCCCATCAGAATCAAGCCTGGTAAATTACTGCTTTTGCATGTTTTGAGTGCTCTCACCATAATTTTATCTTTCACTACATTGATTTCTTGTGTGTTGGAGTGGTTCACACTTGGTGATAGCAGCACCAAATTATACTTTGTATCCCAAATAACTTTTGACTTGTATATTATGCTTTTTTTTAAGTACATTGGACAAAACACATGACTTGTTTGGTGCCATGAGACATATCATTTGATTTTGTTTCTGTGCATATGACATTCTGTGAAATTTTTGGGTGACACAATATATGATTCATTAATAAATGACATGTTGTAGATTGTAAACACTATATGGGATTACAGATCATTACACATTGAGAACAGTTAATTGGAAATGTAAAATGTTGCCATTTTTGGACCTGTCTTCACATGGCCACTGTTTTGTAACTATTGTGTTTAGTGAAAGTGGACATTTCAGTACTTCCTAAAACGTGGAGAGCTTGATGGTTGCTGTACTTTGTTCTGTAGGTATGGCAGCAATGCTGGATCGTATTAATCATTCGGAGTGAGAAGCAGAGTTTATCGGCTATTGTAGAATTGAGATGATTCTTCACTCTGCTGCCATATATATTTTAAGTTACAAATGTATAAATAACCAGAGGAAGACGTTCTTATGCTTTACTGAGTTTAGTAATTATGATCGTCTTTCCCAACATTTCTTGCCCCATCTTTTTTCTTAGCTGTTCTTGCACATAATTTAACACTTTGGTAACATTAATTGTTGCAATATGCAGCAGTATACAGGATCTGAGAACTCACTTGGAGAAAATGATCAAAGTGTCCCATTTAGAAACATGGTGCGAAGATGTAATAAAGCAAGAACGCCAGTAGTTTGCATTCTGGTTCTCCTGGTTACCATGGTGATTTTTAGTGATTTGCACCTTATCTCACAAATCCACCATATATTTAGCCACAACAAATCATTGTCCTCTGCTTCCTGTTTCTCTCTATCTAGTTGTGAAAAATAACAATCTGTGCAATAGTCAGGAAACCAAAATTTCGTTTACTAACCGCTGTTGTTATGTTCATATATCTGTGTACTGTCAAATGGAACTGTCACGGTATACCATTTCGAGGATGGGTTACTAATGCCTGTGGTCGCCAGTTGTGCCCAGCCCTAGAGTGATTATAGCTGCGAGCCAGTGATTATAGTCGCTTGCAGAAGGGCTATAATGGTATTAAACGTAGAATGTGACAGCAGATAAGAACCATTCAGTCCATCTAGTCTGCACAATTGTCTAAATACTTTCATTAGTCCCTGGACTTATCTTATAGTTAGGATAGCCTTATGCCTATCCCACGTATGCTTAAACTCCTTTACTGTGTTAACCTCTACCACTTCAGCTGGAAGGCTATTTCATGCATTCACTACCCTCTCAGTACACTAATACTTTGTGATATTATTTTTAAACCTTTGCCCCTCAAATATAAGACTATGTCCTCTTGGTGTGGTAGTTTGTATTCTTTAAATATAGTCTCCTCCTTTACTTTGTTGATTCCCTTTATGTATTTAAATGTTTCCATCACATCCCCCCTGCCTCGTCTTTCCTCCAAGCTATACATGTTAAGATCCTTTAACCTTTCCTGGTAAATTTTATCCTGCAATCCATGAACCAGTTTAGTAACCCTTCTTTGAACTCTCTCTAAAGTATCAATATCCTTCTGGAGATACGGTCTCCAGTACTGCGTACAATACTCCAAGTGAGGTCTCACCAGTGTTCTGTACAATGGCATGAGCACTTCCCTCTTTCTACTGCCAATACCTCTCCCTATACAAACAAGCATTCTGCTAGCATTTCCTGCTGCTCTATTACATTGTCTTCCTGCCTTTAAGTCATCTCAAATAATTTCCCCTAAATCTTTTTCCTCAGATGTTGAGGTTAGGACTCTACCAAATATTCTATACTCTGCCCTTGGGTTTTTACATCCAAAATGCATTATCTTACACTTATCCACATTAAATGTCAGTTGCCACCAGTCAGACCATTTTTCTAGTTTATCTAAATCATTTGCCATTTGGCTCATCCCACTTGGAACACCAACCCTTTTACATATCTTAGTATCATCAGCAAAAAGACATACCTTACCATCAAGACCTTCTGCAATATCACTAGTAAAAATATGTTTAAAACTCCATCCTTAGAGGACGACTGTAGAGAACAGTTGGCCCCTTTGTAACACACCTCCTAAATAAGGTAACTTCCTATCCCACCCCACAGTTGTAATGCTTATTGTTATACTACCATGCATACAAATCGTTTAGCCTGGAGTTTGGTTCCTGAATTCTTTAGAATATCATGGAAGAGCTGCTACACAAAGGTTTAGGCTCACATCACATGTGGTCTGCTCCCTACACTCCCCCCCTCCTAAAAACATAACTCATTTAGATTGTTTTGGAAACAGGAATACCTTCAGCGGTTAAAACATTTATAAATGTTTTAACCCTAAATTTGAGACTCTAGCAGCCAACACTTCGACCACCCGAGTCCTTCCTCTCTGCACTACAGTATTAGCAAGGTTTAGCTGGGCAGTCGTTGAGAGACTGAGAGAATCAGCCTACAAAAGGGTAAGAGCCCATTTCAGCAAATTATTAAGAAGTCACATAATATAATACAGACAGTAAATCTCATGGTGAGAAGTGCAGACACATTTTTAATTATTTTTTGGAAAATGTTATTTTATTCAGCTATTTATCAAAAATGCATCTACTGACAAAAAGTAAAAAAAAAAAAAAAAGAAAAAAAAGAAACATAAAATAAAGAGTTTAAGCTTAACACTGTCAGTTCTTATTACATCAACTGTAGAGGCAAGTACATATAATGAACCACCAGTACATTGGTTTAAAACACATTTCTCCTCTACAGAATATCCAGATAAACTCAATGGGTTTTGACCCCTAAGATCTATTATGCAGCTTAGAACAGTTCAAGTAGAAAGACGAATTTAATATCACAAGGAAGCATCCAGTGTTGTTAGGTATACTGCATCTCATCCAGATACCCCTTGTGGCTATATATGGAATTGCAGGATAAATAATTGTATTGGCAAAAAATTAAATAGGGCATGCAAAAGAAATGTGATGCTCAGCTCTCTTGTTTACATTGAGGATTGCTTTACAACAATATATGTGAAGAAACATGCCTCTTTTTCAATAATTTGCATTCTGTCATTTTTACAAAATGTTCCAAACAAATCCCTCTGTGTTGCAAAAAAATAAATTTTTAACAGATATTTAAATATGATCTCTATTGCAACGCAACAACAATTCAGAGATTAACATTTTGGTCATAGCTGCTTTAAAAAAAAACATTTTACCCTGTCTGCTTTAACATAGGAGTAAATTACAATCCTACATCGGTCACTAATCAGTAATGTTTTATGACTTTCAGACAGTATCGAACAAACAGTGTTGACAGCAATCACGATGGAAAAAAAATGCAGACTGTTCTGCTGCCATGGATGCTAAGTCAGTAATCATTAACCAGACATGTGGCATTGTGACAGGTGTGTTGTTAACCTATTATGTTCCATATGGACATACCGTGTTTCCCCGAAAATAGGACCTACCCCGAAAATAAGCCCTAGCCGAATTTTCGGGGTGGGCTGCAATATAAGCCCTACCCCGAAAATAAGACCTAGGCATTTTACCTTTGCGGCCCGGCGGGACTTCCTTCTTCTATGAGGAGGGGAGGAGCGTTGCGGGCCGCGGCATCGCGCAGCGTGATGACGACGTGCGCAGCGTGATGACGACGTGCGCAGCGCCGTCAGTCTGCCTTCACGGATCTTCAGCGGAAGGATCCATTCCGGGCGGTGAGGCACCCAGTGGTCGGACTCTTTGAGCTGTGAGTAGATACCGGTATTTTATGTCTGGGACTTAATTAATTAAAGGGGGGGTGAATTAATTAAAGGGGGGTGAATTAATTAAAGGGAGGGTGGATTAATTAAAGGGGTGGTGGATTAATTAAAGGGAGGGTGGATTAATTAAAGGGGTGGTGGATTAATTAAAGGGGTGGTGGATTAATTAGAGGGGGTGGATTAATTAGAGGGAGGGTGAATTAATTAAAAGGGGGGGTGGATTAATTAAAAGGGGGTGGATTAATTAAAGGGGTGGTGGATTAATTAGAGGGGGTGTGGATTAATTAAAGGGGGTGGATTAAGTAGAGGGGGTGGATTTATTAAAGAGAGGGGTGGATTAATTAAAGGGGGGGTGGATTAATTAGAGGGGGGTGGATTTATTAAAGGGGGGTGGATTAATTAGAGGGGGTGGATTAATTAAAGGGGGGGTGGATTAATTAAAGGGGGGATTCAATGTACATACCGGTACCGTAAATAAATAAGCCCTACCCTGAAAATAAGCCCTAGTGTGTTTTTTGTGACTAAAATTAATATAAGACCCGGTCTTATTTTCGGAGAAACACGGTATTGTGTTTATTTCTGTAAGGTACCAATAAAGAGATGTGTTAGGTACTGTGCATATGTGTTATTGTTATATGATCAATTTTTAAATGTTTGCCTGGACACCTCATCACAACAGAAAACGTGTTTGTGTTCACTCTGCTCAAGTGCAAATACCCAGGAATATTTTAGGATATTGCTTAAATTTTAGATATGGATTTTCAGAATTTTTCAAGTCCTTTTAGGTGCCAAGTTCACTAAGATTATGTAGATCAGCTAATGTGGCCCTATACCTTCCTTGGAAGGATTGTGATGCCGAAATGTGAGTGTTTAAAGGGACACTATAGTCCCTCAGGTTTTAACCCTTCAGATGCAAACATAGCAGTTTCAGAGAAACTGCTATGTTTACATTTGGGGTTAAGCCAGCCTCTAGTGGCTGTCTTCCGGACAGCTACTACAGGCGCATCTGCGACACTTGAGGCATATTATGCCTCCATCGTGCAGAGCGTCCATAGGAAAACATTGAGAAATGCTTTCCTATTGACAGCTTGAATGCACGCGCGGCACTTGCCGCGCATGCGCATTCGGCTCCGCTGATGTCTGAGGAAGCCCGGCGCTGGAATAAGGTAAGCTGCTGAAGGAGTTTTAACCCCTTCAGCGGCACGTGAGGGGGACCCTGAGGGTGGGGGCACCCTCAGGGCACTATAGTGTCAGGAAAACGGCTTTGTTTTCCTGACACTATAGTGATCCTTTAATATAAGGTATGTAACTAATTTGTACTGATTAACCAATAAATAGGGATTGTGACTGCTTTAACACTGTTAAGCCTGTTAATCTGCTGAAAACTATCAAACCGAAGATTGTAATTTACCCCAGATTACCTTTACTTTCTTTAAAATAATACTTTACTCCTTTTAAACATAGTATCTGATTCACCTTTAATTATACATATTGTGCCCTGAGAAAATATTTGACTCATTTCTAAAATATTAGTCAAATGGCCTAACACTCCACCTTACTTGTAACACTGTACCTTATTCTAAGTCCGTACCTTATGGCGTAACGCTTGCGCTAACTCTGCATCTTACCTCTACCAAAATCTCTGGAGAGTTCACATCTTAAAATAACAATGAATAAAAAAATTACTGTGGATACAAGAATCATTCCCTATCTGTTAAATATAGCATTTGGATTATCAATGGATTTGAATTTCATTTTCTAATGAGATTATGTTGCAGTGTTTCTGCATTTCTAAGCTAAACGGATATTTGTTGGTATAAAAGAGCAAAATACACGCAGTATTTATCACAGTGAAAGTAGTGGGAAATCATTGTCCAGAGGATGTCCACACAGGTCAGTCTGCTTGATGATGAGTGCATTTAAAAAGTATTGGTGAACGGATGTCAGATTATATAGAATCAAAAAGTTGCGTTGAGTCACTTGAGTATTTCCAAACGGTGCACATATCAAGTAATCCTCTACAGGCTCCACTTCAACTGTTAATGTATTTTATCCATCTGTTAAATGTACGGACATCATCTTGAAAATGTATTGAATTGTTCTTTTTGTAATGGACATTTATTGGACTAAAACATAGTCATAGGCATCATTGTCGTCATTGTTGGTTTTTATGGTGGCGTAAGTGGTGCATGGCGTGGTGTTTTGATCCGCACTTTTGCTTTTCATTGACTCCGTAAATCCAAAGTCAATCGTTGCATAATGTAGCTCATTGGATTTTGTCGTTTCTTCTCCTGATTCAGTCTGTAACATGAAAATAAGCCACTATTTAGTAGATTGAAGCAGTACTAGCAAATAGTATTCAAGAAAATAAAATTAAATCTAATCGAACGTGTTTGCCAGATACTTTCTGGTTTAAAAATGTTGGCGCAACATTTCTTTGAAACGGTATCAAACACACAGTTTATGATTTTGTAAAATATAGGGGTTTTCCAGGTCCTTTAAAAACCTACAATACTCTCTTTGTTTTTCTGAAGGTACCTTGCCCTTCTCCATCATTGTAAAAACACAGCAATCAAATGTATGAAGCTGTCTATTATTTCAGGTTCAAATAGAATGGAATACTGACAGATATGTTTACACACAACCATACGTGTGTTCAAATTTACTCATATAAATACGCACTCCACATACTTTACATTCACAAATTAATTCAGACAGGGATTAGAGGGAAACAGTCACTTCTCTAGAATTCACACTGGTGAATAAAATACTGAAAATCACCTATAACTTGTTTGCTAACCTTTTCTCATAATATGTTTTGTTTTCATTTAAGGTTATATAAATGATTAAAGGGACACTATAGTCACCAGAACAACTACAGCTTATTGTATTTATTCCGGTGAGTATAATAAGTCCATTCAGCCTTTTTGCTGTAAACACTGTCTTTTCCGAGAAAGTGAAAAAGAAAAAGTGTTTACATTACAGCCTAGGGATACCTCCACTGGCCACTCCTCAGATGACTACTAGAGGTTCTTACTGGGGCAGTGTTGGGCACTGTGCAGTACTGTCATTCGGTGTCTCCAACCTCTGCATGCAGACACTGAACTTTCCTCATAGAGATGCACTGATTCAATACATCTCTATGAGAAGATGCTGATTGGCCAGGGCTGTGTTTGACTTGTGCTGCCCCTGATCTTCCTCCTTGACAGTCTCTGCCAATCATATGGGAAAGCATTGGGATTGGTTTAGAGAATCACTTCCGATGTCAGCTAAGCACACAGACCAGAGGCAGAGCCAGCAGCTGCTGACTTGAATAAAAGAAAGATTTGACAACATTTTTACAATATTTAGATGGGCAGAGGGGGGACTAGATGGTGGATATAACACTAAAGAGTCCTTAATACATGCTTGTGTTCCTGACCCTATAGTGTTCCTTTAAACAAATTACCCCCTCCACCTCTCCCCTCCCCCCCCCCCCCCCAAAAAAAAAGTAAGTTGTTCAGACAAGGCAAAGCCAAAGAAAATGTTGCAAATGAGGAAGATATATAGAACAATTGTTCCATTTGTCCTCTTCACAGTTTGCTGACTGCCAGGTGCAAAGGGCAGAGCTAATAAAAATTGATTAGCAGGGAGCTAAGATGGAGGCGATCCGATACAGGACAAAGAGATGTGGAGTTCTACATATCATTTTAGTTTTATTATCTCACAAAAATACATTTGTTAACTAGTAGGATATGTAAATATTTTATTACAAATTGTGACAGTTCCAAATTACTCACATAAATACTCAAATAAACACAAACTATAAACACCTTCCAACACTGCATTTATCTATGGCACATGCAGCAAGTGAGGAAATGGTAGAGATAATTAATGTGGATTAATTAAATTTTATGGTTACAGAGAAAGAGAGGAAATTACACATATCATCTTAGACTTAGAGCGACCTGCGTAACGGAAATTTGTCAATTGTTTGTTATAGACAATTCCTCTCTTGGTTATCGTAATAAATGCCTGAGGTGTTCAACTTGAGAAGAAACTAACCATTAACTAGGTCAGGCTTCCTCAAACTATGGCCCTCCAGATGTTGCTGAACTACAACTCCCATGATTCTCAGTCTTTATATTTTATCCAAAGAATCATGGACGTTGTAGTTCAGCAACATCTGGAGGGACGGAGTCTGGGGAAGCCTGGTATAGGTAATCAAATCCTCCATCTTCCTGAATTGTCCAATACACATATGTGTGCTTAACATTATTTACATGTGTTTATATCAGGTTCAAAATCCTAAAAGTTACTCTTCATTGCAAGCCTGGGGGTCCACGACACACTCACTAGGGCTGAATTTTAATCTCTTTGTGTGTATATAAATTATTGGTCACCAATCGAAGGAATATAGTTCATTTGGAGCAAACACCAACATTTGCCAGAACAGTCAAAAAACAAATAAATAAAACACTGGAGGAATATTTAGAAAATAAAAAAAAGTGTACAGTAATTAATAATTAAAGAGAATTTATCAAAATGCACCAATATCTCAGATATGACAGTTCTGCTTTAAAGAGTATGCTGTGATTCAGTTTATAAAACGAGAGTGGTCAGCATTATGTTGTAGAGATGGGTTGGTTATTTTGCTTGGATAACGTACCTGTATTTCAGAAGAACAGGTTGTTATTGATTTTGCATTCTCTGAAAGATTAGCAATATGAAATATAATGAATTTCTAAACAGACATACCATATGGATTCATACATTGAGTAGTATTAAATGCCAAGTTTTATACTATTACAGACTTTGAGGGCATTCATAAAAAATAAAATTGGCACCAATATTAAAATCACTCCTTCAGTAAAATCCTAAAACGGACTTTTCTTAGTATCCTGTGCTTTTAGCTGTCTTGCCTTTGATGAATTAAACAGCTACTGTACAGACTATACATTCCCATGGGTTTATCCTCTAAATTCTGAAATGTAGCAAATTAAAAGCCAAATGGCAGAATTGACACCAATATAAAACTAGCTGCGTTGGGGATTTTGTAGCTTCAATGTGCAATTTCAATTCCCTACAATTCAATATTTAATGGAACAAGCCCTTAAAGGACCACGCAAGTCACCCAGACCACTTAGACAAATTCATCTCAAAGACGTATGGGTGCAATGACCCTTTCGTTTCAACCCTGCAATGTAAAACATGTCAGTTTTGTATAAAAGAAATAACAAGGGGGCGGGGCTGTACCGCTGAGCCGATCGGTCGCACGTCTGCAGAGCTCCTGCAACACAAAGCCTGAAACCCGACTAATACCGCTAAAATACGCGGCAAACTGATTTACAACCTGGACAAGGGACACTAGAGGAGCTGCAGACCGACTCCGTTAACAACATCCTGACGCTCCAGTAGAATTTGAGACACTCTGCGGATTGCGGCCTGGCAGAGCGGAGGACGGGGTGGACGGCCGCCGCCCTGTCTTACTGCCACAGACGGAACTCTCGCATGCAGGAGAAGGCTGCTGCAGGACCTGATCTCCCCCCCCCCCCCTTTGGACTGGTGGGGGTTATCCCGGCCCCCCCCCCGGCTGCCCCACTTACCCTCGACCGCTGAGAGGGCCTAAACAGCCATGCGGTTCACCAAAATGGCGGACGCACACCTCGAGCCAAAGCTGAATGAGCAGCCTAAACAAGCGACAAACACAAGCCTGGAACAGAGGCTGGATGAGCTCTTTGCCCGCTTCTGGGCGCAGATGGAATCCCGAGCCGAGGCCATCCAAGCTCGGAGCTGGAGGAGACCACGAGGGGGAAAGGAGCAAGTAATGCAGGTACACCCCCAGGGCACCCACACCCAAAAAGCCACAAGCACAAGCAAACACAGCCCTCCCGGGCCGAGGGCCAAAACTCTGAACCCAGCGCATCGCCCACCACGAAAGACAACCCCCCGCCACAAGCGACGTGAAAACACCCGGTGCCACTGCCATACCCCACACAGGGAAGATTTGGGCTCTGACAAGTGCCCTCGAGTCTGTGGCCGCGCATGGCGGGCCCCTCGCAAGGCCTGGAGGATTGATCCATGGTGCACTGGCCCGACATCACCGCAGGACTACGCCTATCGATTCCCGGGCATCGGGGTGGGGTGAGCAGACCAACCCAAGCTCAGGACTGAAGGACTGTTGCCAGACACCACCGTTAACTGCTACCATGACCCGCATGTATAATGCCCCCCCACCGAAACCGCAACCTACCGAACCCTGACCGACACGCTGCGCTACACGGCTCCACACGCTTCTCATACAGCATGGACCTACCGACCAGCGGACTCATCCAGAGTGAAAACTGCAAAACCCTCAGTAAATTTTTCCTCACCCAAGGGGCGACAGTGGCGCTTATCACTGGCATAGATACAAGACAGACTCCTTGGTTCAATACCCAAGAAATAACAAAAAGATATAATTCAGCGCTTATAAAATGATTACAGTCCAATGGCAGCTTAATCACCGAGTACAGAGTTTCTCTTTTCCGGTTAAAAACTGTATAAAACAGAGGGTAGGAGCACACTATTGTGGTGCACGGTGTACACTATTGCAGTTCTATTTTGTTTCTTTCTATATACATACCCACACAGAGATACTGACTACACCTATATCCTTGAGTGAGGATTATACCACTTCACATTCTATTTTTGGAGCCAATCTTAGGGCTTCATTACATGATACCTTTTACAATTATGACCATGCAAAAATATCTGCACTGCACTATATCCTTAGGCAGGGATCATTCTGCCCAGGCACATAAATTGGAGCTGGATTAATGCTCCATAAAAGTGTGAGTGCACATTTTTATGTTAATTATATCAACAATAGTTTTAATATACTACACTATTCGTTTCTTCTGTTTTTTTCTTGTCATTGCATATTTCCAAATAAGAACTGTCAGGGGTCCGCGGGCGGATAGTAGGGGAGGCTGCTCGCAGCTCGCAGCACTCACCCTCAGTCCATCGCCGCCCGCGGTCTCCCCTCCTCCTACCTGTCGGCGAGCGGCGTCTCCTCTCCGCCGCTCGCCGCTCGCATCCGTCACGCCTCCCAGCGGCAGCATGTATAACGCTGCACGCTGGAAGGTCGTTGATTTATGCAAACGCCGGGGTCACGTGAGTGACCCGGCGTTAAAGCAACAGTACCACAATCACAGTGGGAGGCTTAGATATCTCCCACGTGTGATTGTTAATTCTGATTGGAAGTTATCCAATCAGAATTTAACCTAGGGTATTTATACTCACCTTTCCTGTTCCTCCCTGCCCTGTTGTGGTCTTTGCTGTATAGTATTGATTCTGAACTTGTGATTTCTGGTTACGTACTCTCTGGCTTGTTAATCTAACTTTGTGACTTTCTCCTACCCTTTGACCTCGGCTTGTTTATCGTTATCCTGTTTTCTGGTTCCCCTGACTCGGCTTGTCTCCTGACTATTCTGTGTGCTTAGCCCGGCCACTCTAAGGTCCGGTATGGCACCTTTTCTGTGTGTGTGTGTGTCTGTTAGCGTGTTGGGTTCCCGGAATCGTGACATTACAACAGGGCCATTATGGAACCTGCTGACATTCCACAGCTCCTAGTTAATCAGGAGGCTAGAATGGATGGTTTAGACCATCGTATGGATCAGTTTGCCCAGGCTTTACAAACCATACTGGCTCGTACTGCCCACTTGCAACCTGCCGTTCAAGAAGTTGTTGCTGCTGGGCCAGAACCCAGCCCTGATCCGGTAACCGCTCCTGCTCACGTGGTTCACATGACGCCACCTCAGCGCTATAGCGGTGATCCAGCATCGTGCAGTGGTTTCCTCAACCAAATTGATATTCATTTGGTGATGAATCCGCGCTCATACCCCACTGACAGAGCCAAAATTGCTTTTCTGATCAACCATTTGTCAGGATAAGCTCTAGCATGGGCCAACCCCATGTGGGAGAACACGTCCCCAATGTCCTTTGCAGACTTTCTAACAGCTTTCAAACGTACGTTTGATCAGCCCGGCCGTGTTGCTTCTGCTGGCAAAGCTCTGCTCAGGATCCGACAGGGCAGTAGATCATTAGCGGATTATACCATTGAATTCCGCACTCTGGCAGCTGAAGTGGTTTGGAATAACGACTCTCTCGTAACAGCTTTTCAGTAGGGTTTGGCCGCTTACATATTAGACGAAATAGCATCCAGGGAATTGCCTATTCTTCTGGATGATCTAATAGATTATATCATTCTAATTGACAACCGTATAAGAGAGAGGCGTAGTCAAAGAAGAATGAATACACAGGGGTTACCTGCTTTACCCAGTACTGCACTACTAGCGTTACCTCCCCCTACTCAACCACCTCCCGAACCCATGCAATTAGGTGCTGTAGGCTTATCTGAAGCTGAAAGGACATACCGCAGAAGGGAGGGCTTGTGCCTTTATTGTGGTAAGAGGGGGCATCTCCGAAGTAACTGTCCTAGTTTGCAGGGAAACTACAGCACCTAAGGCCTAGAGAGGGGTTGGCCTCGGGTGTTATGGTTTTTTCCCCTCATGTGTCCATCTCCAGACCATTCATTACGGTTACTCTTTTGGTCAATCAAACCACGATTACTACTTGTCAGGGTACTCACCTGTGAGACAGACGGCCAGACGTGGTCGCTCCTGGAATTCCCGACAGGGGACTTGAACCGGGGTACTTATCTATCCCAGTCCTGCTCTCTGCCTCTGAGCCACAGCAGCTTTACCTGAGACTTCTGATTCCGGTCTTGTTCATTCTGGCTTGGCTACTACACCGGGGGCTGCACCATGACTTGCCTGCTTCTCACCTGACTCTGATCTTCATTAGCAGGGTATTTAAACCCAGCCTCGCCCTGCACTCATTGTCAAGTCTTTGATCTGTGTTCCTGTGTCGTACCAGTGTTCCTGTTTATTCTGCTTCGTATATTTGACCTCGGCTTGTGACTACGTTTATTCTAACCTCTGGCATCCTTTGACCTCGGCTATCCCTCGACTATCCTGCTGGTTCTGTCCTTGCCTGTCCTGCGAATTTGGTACTGCATCCTGCACAGCCCCCGTGCACAGACCCACAGGCCAGGTGAATTCTTACCTGACCACCTCGGCCTGTGGCTATCTGCAAGGGTGAGCGACATATCTGCGCTACAGACTCCCAACTCAGGTAAGACCCTGACAAAAGACTTGACCAATATGGAGTCCGCAGAAATGTGCTCACCCTCACTCCAGCAAGTGTCCAGCCTGGCCCAGATTGTTTCGGAGTTGCAGCAGGAACTTTTATCTCTTAAAGGCGCAGTACATCCAGCTCCGGAACCCTTTGTCATCATGCCCGACAGATTTGATGGTAACTACACGTCCTTCCAGTCATTCAGGATGGATTGCGAGGTATTGTTCTCTTTAAAGCCTCGAACTTACGCCACGGATTTCATCAGGGTCAGAGCGGCTATCAACCTGTTGTCTGGACGCATTAAAGCTTGGTCTTACCAAATGTTGCAGAGGAAGAGTCCTGTCCTTGTCAGCTGGGAGTCCTTTATTATTGCCTTGGACTCACAGTGCAGGATCACTAAGCCCAAGCCAGCTCCACCTACTAAAAAATCGCGGAGTCTACGTCACCACACCCCAGTGATACCCTCTTATGATCCAGTTCCCAGGAGAACTCCAGAGGGGCCCTGTGTTCAACTTGATCCTGAGGAGCCTATGCAAATTGGACGTGTCCACTGCAAAGTCACACCGGGAGAGAGGGACCGAAGGAGAAGCCATGGTCTGTGCTTTTACTGTGGAGAAGGTGGACACTTCATCACGCTTTGTCCTGTTCGCCCTCCTAGACCTCCTGCTCCAGAGTCGTCTGCCTTTACTACCAAAGTTGCTTCCTGTATTACCACCACTACTTCCTACCCACTTGAAAAGGATTTACCTAAGGATTGTGTCATTGCTTCTAATGGCACTACGGTCTGTAAAAAAGACTTGGAAGTGTTCGAAAAAGCACTGCTAGCTGCGAGCACTGTCCCTCCCGAAGTTGTGGAAGTTTTTGTCACCCCTACCCGGAACCTAGACCGATCGTCCGCTGTACCAGAAGCTGGTACCGGGAAATCCCGAGCTAATCAGGGATCCCATACTGAGGACTTTCACTATGGGGACTCGACGGATTCTGAGAGTGACTCTGGAGAGACGGATTATTTCAATGAGGAGCCTACCTACGCCCAGAGGTCGTTTTTGAAGGGGGAGGTACTGTCAGGGTACTCACCTGTGAGACAGACGGCCAGACGTGGTCGCTCCTGGAATTCCCGACAGGGGACTTGAACCGGGGTACTTATCTATCCCAGTCCTGCTCTCTGCCTCTGAGCCACAGCAGCTTTACCTGAGACTTCTGATTCCGGTCTTGTTCATTCTGGCTTGGCTACTACACCGGGGGCTGCACCATGACTTGCCTGCTTCTCACCTGACTCTGATCTTCATTAGCAGGGTATTTAAACCCAGCCTCGCCCTGCACTCATTGTCAAGTCTTTGATCTGTGTTCCTGTGTCGTACCAGTGTTCCTGTTTATTCTGCTTCGTATATTTGACCTCGGCTTGTGACTACGTTTATTCTAACCTCTGGCATCCTTTGACCTCGGCTATCCCTCGACTATCCTGCTGGTTCTGTCCTTGCCTGTCCTGCGAATTTGGTACTGCATCCTGCACAGCCCCCGTGCACAGACCCACAGGCCAGGTGAATTCTTACCTGACCACCTCGGCCTGTGGCTATCTGCAAGGGTGAGCGACATATCTGCGCTACAGACTCCCAACTCAGGTAAGACCCTGACACTACTAAAGCCTTGATCGATTCAGGTGCTGCAGATAACTTTATCGATGAGAACTTTGCTAAAACCGCAGCCTTGAATCTGATCCAAAAGGCCACACCCTTGGCCGTTGAGGCCATAGATGGTAGACCACTTGAGAAACCCCTGGTGACCCATGAGACCCAAGAAATGGTAATGGCCGTGGGTGCCTTACACAAAGAAAGGATAACCTTCCAAATAATCGACTCCCCTACAGCTTCCATCATACTGGGCTTCCCCTGGTTAGTTAAGCATAACCCGGTACTTGATTGGGGTTGTTTGGATATACTCTCCTGGGGGGAATCCTGTCAACGAGACTGTATGGTCCGTTTACGTCCCGTTTGTTTACTCAATGTGCCTACAGCTAAACCCCTTTCTGTTTCTGTCCCCCCTGTCTATGCAGACCTCGCATTGGTCTTTGAAAAAAGGGAAGCTGATAGACTACCCCCACATCGGGATTATGATTGTGCCATAAACTTGTTACCTGGAAAGATGCCTCCTAGGGGCAAGGTCTACCCGCTTTCTGAGAAAGAAAACCAGGTCATGGAGGAGTACATACAGGAATCCTTACGTAAAGGTTTTATCAGAAGGTACTCCTCTCCGGCTGGTGCTGGTTTCTTTTTTGTTGCCAAGAAAGAGGGCGATTTAAGGCCATGTATAAACTATAGAGGCCTGAATAATATAACAGTTAAAAATGCTTATCCTATCCCTCTCATTACCGAGTTGTTTGACCGTGTCAAAGGTTCTAGATTTTTTACCAAACTAGACCTCAGGGGGGCTTATAACTTGGTTCGTATAAAAGAAAACGATGAATGGAAGACAGCGTTCAATACACGCAGTGGGCATTACGAGTATCTAGTCATGCCTTTCGGACTGTGTAATGCTCCTGCTGTCTTTCAGGACCTCATCAATGATGTCCTTAGAGATTTAATACATGTCTGTGCCGTGGTCTATCTCGATGATATACTTGTGTTTTCTCCTGATCTGGAGTCTCATCATGCCCATGTGAGGAAGGTACTTAAGAGATTGCTACAAAATGGTCTCTATTGTAAATTGGAGAAATGTTTATTCGACCAAAAATCAGTACAATTTCTAGGGTACATCATTTCTGAACAGGGGTTCAGCATGGATCCTTCAAAATTAGAAGCCATGTTGTCTTGGCCTCTTCCTCAAGGCCTTAAAGCAATACAGCGATTTATAGGTATTGCCAACTATTACCGCAGGTTTATTAAAAACTTTTCATCAGTCATTGCTCCTATCACTAAACTGACTAAAAAGGGTTTGCACCCCAGGGTTTGGACTCCTGAAGCCATTAAAGCCTTTGAGACTCTCAAAAAGGCATTTGCCACTGCCCCTGTGTTACACCATCCCGATCCTTCCCTTCCCTTTGTAATGGAAGTAGACGCTTCAGAATCAGGTGTGGGAGCTGTATTATCCCAAAGGCTATCCTATAACGAACCCCTCCATCCCTGTTGCTACTTTTCTAAAAAACTATCTGATTCGGAGAAAAATTACGACGTCGGGAACAGGGAACTATTAGCTATTGTGATGGCTTTTAAAGAGTGGAGATACTTATTAGAAGGAGCCAGACACGAAATCCTGGTTATAACTGATCATAAGAATCTCTCCTATATAGCTGATGCTAAAAGATTGTCCTCTCGTCAAGCCAGATGGTCCTTATTTCTTTCACGCTTTCAGTTCATTATCACATATAGGCCTGGGTACCGTAATGTCAAGGCTGATGCTATCTCCCGACAATACGAACCTTTGGAGTCTATTGCCCCCGCTCCTGAACCCATTGTACCCACGTCTAAGATAATAGCCGCTACCCGTTTGGTTATTTCGTCCCTTTTCCTGGATGGTATCAAGGCATACCAAACCCAAGCACCCTCTGAGACACCTGTTGATAGATTATACGTGAAAGAAAGAGATAGAAAGAAATTGTTGGTTTTATTTCACACCGCCAAAACGGCTGGTCACCCAGGGGTTACCAAAACATACAAGGGTCTCCTTCAACAATTCTGGTGGCCTTCACTTAAGAAAGACGTAGTGGATTATGTGCAGGCTTGTCATGTTTGTGCACAGTGTAAGTCCCCTACTGTTAAACCCCAGGGTCTCCTGATGCCTTTGTCCGTACCCAAGAAACCATGGACCCACCTATCCATGGACTTTATTGTTGATCTTCCTTCATCCGATGGAATGACAGTAATTTTGACTGTGACTGATAGGTTCTCTAAGATGGGACACTTTATTACACTCAAAAAACTACCTTCTGCGGTTCAGTTGACTCGGGTTTTCCGCTTGCATGGTATACCACAGGATATCGTATCCGACAGGGGTCCTCAGTTTGTCTCTCGGTTTTGGAGGGGCTTTTGTGCTGAGATGGGGATTTCCTTGTCATTTACCTCCTCCTATCATCCACAATCCAATGGAGCTGCCGAATGGGCGAATCAATCTGTGGAGTTGTATTTACGCTGCTTCACGAATGCACACCAGGACAACTGGTCTCACCTCCTTCCCTGTGCTGACTCATTCGTCCACTGGCTTAAGTCCTTTTTTGGTTGCTTATGGGTTCCAACCCTCTGTCCTTCCCGGCGTATTCTCCGACAAGGGAATACCCGCTTTGGACGAGCACCTAACCTCCTTACGGAAGATGTGGGATCAGGTCCATGCTACTCTTTCTCGAGTGGCTGTTGCTCAGAAGAGATTTGCTGATCGCCATAGGGGTGCTGCTCCTTCTTATGTTCCGGGTGATAGGGTTTGGTTGTCCTCTAAGAATCTCCGCCTCAGGGTCCCCTCAATGAAATTCGCACCCAGGTTCCTTGGCCCCTTCAGGGTATTGCGTAGGGTCAATCCTGTGTCCTACTCCCTGGCCTTACCTCCTTCCATGCGTATTCCTAACACCTTTCACACCTCCCTTTTGAAGCCCCTGCTCTGTAATCGATTCTCTGGTCCTCTCAGGTGTCCAGTTTCCCTCCGCGCAGCCTCTAGTGGAGTGTACGACGTGGCTGCCCTGCTTGATTCTCGTTTTTCTCGGGGTCGCTTGCAGTATCTGATTGACTGGAAGGGATACGGTCCTGAGGAGCGGTCCTGGGTTTCTGCCTCTGACGTGAACGCGCCCTCTTTGGTCCGCTCCTTTCATGCGCGGTTTCCTTTGAAGCCTTCGGCTTCCCGCCCGTTGGGCGGTCCTCAAGGGGGGGGTTATGTCAGGGGTCCGCAGGCGGATAGTAGGGGAGGCTGCTCGCAGCTCGCAGCACTCACCCTCAGTCCATCGCCGCCTGCGGTCTCCCCTCCTCCTACCTGTCGGCGAGCGGCGTCTCCTCTCCGCCGCTCGCCGCTCGCATCCATCACGCCTCCCAGCGGCAGCATGTATAACGCTGCACGCTGGAAGGTCGTTGATTTATGCAAACGCCGGGGTCACGTGAGTGACCCGACGTTAAAGCAACAGTACCCCAATCACAGTGGGAGGCTTAGATATCTCCCATGTGTGATTGTTAATTCTGATTGGAAGTTATCCAATCAGAATTTAACCTGGGGTATTTATACTCACCTTTCCTGTTCCTCCCTGCCCTGTTGTGGTCTTTGCTGTACAGTATTGATTCTGAACTTGTGATTTCTGGTTACGTACTCTCTGGCTTGTTAATCTAACTTTGTGACTTTCTCCTACCCTTTGACCTCGGCTTGTTTATCGTTATCCTGTTT
This sequence comes from Pelobates fuscus, assembly GCF_036172605.1. Taxonomy (NCBI): domain Eukaryota; kingdom Metazoa; phylum Chordata; class Amphibia; order Anura; family Pelobatidae; genus Pelobates; species Pelobates fuscus. The sequence goes on from NC_086317.1 coordinate 24,205,271, forward strand.
TCTGGTTCCCCTGACTCGGCTTGTCTCCTGACTATTCTGTGTGCTTAGCCCGGCCACTCTAAGGTCCGGTACGGCACCTTTTCTGTGTGTGTGTGTGTCTGTTAGCGTGTTGGGTTCCCGGAATCGTGACAAGAACTATTTAGGTGCTGCACCTACCCTTCCCCCTGTTTTATCCATTGTTATAATGTTTACATTGCAGAGTTAAATAAACTACAAAAGGATATACACCAATGCTGTTCACTTAGCAAAAAACATTATTGCCTCACTAACAATAAAAACACATAATCACCACAAAAAGACAAAAGTGAAAAGGCTAAAGACAAAACACAGTAGTCACAATGCATGCAGATAGCCTTCCAGAGACAGATGTGTAAAAAAAAACAACAACGCTGTTTTGGCACACACAAGTGCAGGAATGGTAGGATATCTGTATGCATTGTTTATAGCCTGCTCATTCTGCCTTTTCGTGCTGATTATGTGTTTTAAATGTGAGGCTATAAAGTTCTTTGCTAAGAGAATAGCATTGGTATGTATGCTTTTTACAATTTATTTCCTTAGGATTGCAGCCTTAAAGGGACACTATTGGCACCAAGACCACATCATCTCAGAGTGTCCCCTTAATCCTGAGATTTAAAACAGTGCAGTCTCAGAGAAACTGCGATTTTTACATTGCAGAGTTAAGCCTTTGGTGACTTTCTCCCAGACAGCCACTAGAGGCGCTTCCAGCAGTTTCACAGAGTTTAACTCCATGAAACGACACTGGGTGAACATCCATCATCTTCAAATACCCCAAAGGAAAGCACTGAATTAATGCTTTTTTAAGGGGAAAGCCTAATGTGCACTTGGAGACTAAACCAGCGCTGAAGGACCTTGGTGGTGGAATAAAGTAAGTGTAAAAAGGGCTTTAAACCCTTTATTTGCTCTTTATGGACAAGAGGGCAGAGGGACATTTTAGCTTTAGGAATATAGCTTTGTATTCCTAACATTAAAACGTTCCTTTAATTTCCACTTGTGTTTACTCCCAAATTAGTTTTGGGGTTACATATCAGGGTTAAACACACCTCTCTTAGCTACCTTCCAGCCACTAGAGGTGCTTCCTCTGTCATGTGTCATTTAATGTCATCAAATACAGCTTATAGGGAAGCATTGGATTCCCTTTGAGAAACATTTGACTTGTCTCGCACGTGCACCTTGTCCCCTATGAGGTCCATTGAATAGGACATTCATCAAGAAAGCGATGCTTCCAAGAAGACGTCGAAAATGGCAGCACCAATGGAGTCTCGGTGCAAGAAAAATGGGAAGTAAAACCTTTACTTTAACTTTACAGGTTAACTTGGGGAGGGGAGCTGAATCTAACTAGGTACTAGGACTCTACAGCTTTAGAAGAACATGTTTGTATTTCTAATGATATAGGTTTCCTTACACAGTTATGTAGGATATGGGTTAGCGACCCCAATAGACCAAGTGACATGGGCATGGGAGGAGGAGCCTGTGTCATTGACAAGGACAGAAAGGTCTGAAGACATGGGTAAGTGAGGTAAAGATATGGACATCTAGTGACATGGGAAGAGATAGAATGGCTTGCAATTCGAAGAAAGACTAATATAGTGTGAGGAGATAGTGAGACTGCGGTGAGATGGGGAGATTGACTAGAGGAGTGGAGTGATGGGGACATCTTTGTGAGCATGGGATGACCATTTAAGATGGTGCCACTGAGGTAAGAAAGAGAGAAGGCATAGGGAGATAGGGACATTGGGGTCAGCTGGGAGGAAATGGTGACATTGAATTATAGGAAGATTGTGACACTAGAGTGGAAAGAACGTGACAATGGAAAAGGACAGAAGGTAGGATTTGTAGGGTTACAGAGCGGTTTTCAAAGAAAAGGCAGTGGTTAACATTGGTGCCTAGTAATAGCCACTGGAGGTGCTTCCTAGTCCAGCGTTGAACAATGTACAGCATTGGATGGAGGCACTGAATGTTCCCCATAGAGATGCATTGATTTAATGCACCTCAACGTGGAGATGCTGATTGGAGCAGTGCCGAACATGCGCAATAGTAGGAAAGCATTATATTGTCTGAGAACATCAAGATTGATGAAGCGGAGCCAGACGGGACCAGCCATGGCGAGTCCCTCGCAGGTGGCATAAAAGGTGAGTAAATTCACCTTTTTACTGCGATCAGAGGGGGGCTGGTTATCTAAACAGCCACCTTAGGACTATAGTGTCAGGAATGTAAAATCGAGCTACACATTATGGACACATGTGCAGTACACTTATTAAGGGTTTTTAAAGATAGTATGTATTAATTATTAAACGATAATGACATGTTTTTATATAAAGACATACAGTATACATGACAGGCAGATAAATGTAAATAATTTGTTTTGAATTGTATTGAATTTAGAGCAAATTAGCAAAATTATTGTACCATTTCAGCTATTTTGCCTTTTGCATGTTAATTCTTCATAGTTCACTGTTTAGCTAATCAACCCCCAAATATTAATAAAATGCTTAACAGGATCATTATCCATAACATAAACATAATAAAAAATAAACAGAATAATAGAAAAAATACCTTCTTTTAAAGTGGCGTGAGTCCTTCTGTTGTGGAAAAAAAAAAGCATTAATCGGTGAGTAACGTACATTTAACATTACTATTAATATTAGTTTATAAAGAAACACGCAGCAATACACTGACTAAATATATATAAAAGCTATTTATTAATTAATTTAACCATATAATAATAAGGAGTGTGAGTGATTGAAAATGGTAAATACAATGTATCTACATGGAATCCACCTATACACACACATTATATTACTATATTATACATTATTATATCAATTGATTAATTACTACCAATACTAATATTATGATAATAGTTTATCTTAATATTCCATATTCAATTTCATATTTATCTTCATACCATTTTCCTTCCTATCTAATGCTCTTCTCCAATTTTTTCATTATTTAAACACACTTACTCCCAACTCCAAAATCCCACTATCTGTCTGTCCGTCCAACAGGGTAAGGCTTCACAGTTCGAAGATATAGATATGTAAAATACAATGCCTATGTTTTTATAGGCAAGTGCAGGTGAGGCGACGAACACGGGATAAATCTGCACACACTACAGGGATAATTTGTGGGCTTCAGTTACAGCCTGCAAACCCGTGTATGTTACATGTATGTACGTAGTGGGGAATCGCGATGCAGCCTAGAACAAAATCTAACCCCATTAAACCCCCCCAATAACGACAGACCACTTAGTATGGATGAAACAGGCCACAGCATTTATTATCACAACTAAATTACTGCATAACACATCCATAACTTTATTTATTAAATCTCTTCTTTTCTGTAACCAAAACATTAGACATAAATAAGCATAAATTAACATATATACATATATAACTCCACCCATAGTGTTATACAGTGACCCAACCGTCCTTGCCAATAAAAACATGGAGTGGTTCCTAATCACCACTCCCTCTCACCTCCCCCCTCGTCATAAAAATCCTTCCAATGCCTGCCATCAGCCGACCTTATCCACGCTCGATGGGCACGAGACCTCAGGCAACCTAAAGTTAAACCTTTAGAGCAGGGGAGGTTTGAGACCTTAAAAAACTTGTTCATCTCATTCCATCTACTTAAACGTAACCTCAAACTCAATTGGCAAGGACATACCCCCGGCTAGCTGCGACAAAATATAGTAGAGGGTGGGCGGGAGGGAAGCTGTTTGCTGGCCCGAATCCCAAGTGGCACTGAGGTAAGACCTCCCCCACACTGTCTTACACAGAACATAATCACACCCACAGATTCTTCACAACCAATCCCATGCATCTATCCCCACACTCCTACATGTGCCCTTGTCCGCTTAGCTGCGCTATCTCCCCAGGGCCTTGTATGTACGTAGTGGGGAATCGCGATGCAGCCTAGAACAAAATCTAACCCCATTAAACCCCCCCAATAACGACAGACCACTTAGTATGGATGAAACAGGCCACAGCATTTATTATCACAACTAAATTACTGCATAACACATCCATAACTTTATTTATTAAATCTCTTCTTTTCTGTAACCAAAACATTAGACATAAATAAGCATAAATTAACATATATACATATATAACTCCACCCATAGTGTTATACAGTGACCCAACCGTCCTTGCCAATAAAAACATGGAGTGGTTCCTAATCACCACTCCCTCTCACCTCCCCCCTCGTCATAAAAATCCTTCCAATGCCTGCCATCAGCCGACCTTATCCACGCTCGATGGGCACGAGACCTCAGGCAACCTAAAGTTAAACCTTTAGAGCAGGGGAGGTTTGAGACCTTAAAAAACTTGTTCATCTCATTCCATCTACTTAAACGTAACCTCAAACTCAATTGGCAAGGACATACCCCCGCCACAACCCCGCTGTTTTACGCCTAAATCAGCGGGGGACCCCACCACAACCAGCCATGGCCTGTTCCACCACTTCACGCAGCGCTAGAGTAACAGAGGTCAAGTCCGACCTCCAGCAAGCGCACCCCTCCCTTTGAGATACCCAGGCCACCTTTGGCCAAACCCAAAATGCGAACTGGAAGTGTTCATGTTTTAGTTATTAATTTTGTCCGTCATACGTTTAGTCATTTTTGTTATGGCCATGACAAACCTAGAAACCCATCTATTCTGATGACCGACGGCAGCGCACCAGGGCACTCACATTGCGGAGTGCACTGCCAACAGGAAAGGGCGATAGGCGCAGCCTAGCCCCTGGGAACCTCAGGGAAGAAACAGAATGCGTAACATGTCCCGATCGAAGAGCACCCAAGTCCTAAACCACCACCGACCCACGTCATTCCACCCAGGAATGACAAAACCCCTGGTACCCCATGAGGCGGGGCAGCTGACCCCGTATGAGGAGGAGCCACACCCCCTTCACGTAGCCGGAGCCAGACCACCGAACCTCCGCCATTCGAGCCCTCTGAACCATCGGCGCAGGCACGCCCAGCCTGGCGGTGTCTGTAGCCGCCCCCAACCAAAATAAATGCCCTTTGAATTCCCCACCATCCGTATCCAGGAAGTCGAGCCCCCAAGAGGAACACCCCAACTAGATGGACGCGGGGGTGAAAAACCCATCTCCGAGAAACAAACCGGGGAGGAGGCCGAACAATCCCAGGGACGGAACAGTACTCACAACGAAAACAGGCAAATGACGGAACCCTGCACCGCCCCCGATCGGAACGGTATATTACAGACCATCCTGGAAACCCATTACAGCTTGCTAGGACAAAATACAAATACAAATTAGTGACAATGGCATCTAGATATACCCACACTTATCTGGTGTAGTTACAACAGCCTCTCAAGGTCGTGGCCCAGTTCCTGACCTTTACAACATATACATAGACACAGAGGGGAATGAGATACGGCTGCACATAATCTAAAACAGGAACAGAAAAAAAAAAATTACATAGTGTAATACCGCAAAAGAAAAGATAATGCACTGATACAAGATTGCACTCACAAGATCAAAGTGAATAAATCACCAGAACAAGTGCCTGCCCGGATAAGCTTGGGCGGCTGGACGTCTCCACTCTCCACTGGAACTCCAAGCGGACCAAAAATGGAATGAGACTTCAATAGAGGTAGGTAGAGACTTCCACAGCTTGGTAGGAGCCCAACCATAACCCCGTGCATCCCACCTACCCCAGGAGGATGCAGAAAGTCAACCATGCAACATCCAAGAATTGCACAGATTCTATCGATGAAACAGCCAACCTCAACCAACTTACCCTTCCCAATGACAACAGCCATCGAGCTGCGAAACCTGAAGGAAGTCCATTCCAACGCTTACTCAACGGAACCAAACATGTATATGAGCAGTCAAATCCCGGAACCCAAAAAGAAACGTACCCATCCGTCCCGAACCCTCCAATCTTACTGGAGCGGGCCCCACGCCGCCCCAGAGATTGCCTACAGACCAGCTTCAGCAGACCGCTGGACCAAGTGACCACACCTCCACTGCCATACAAATCGACCCCGTGACACCTCCACCCGAGTACGCTCTATAATGAACAAGACAGAGCATCGGCCATCATATCGGTAACCACCGGACAAACCCTGACCAGCCGCCCCTAGACTCAAACAGCACCGAGCCAGAGTACCAGAGTACCTCCGGGGTATAGGGTACTGTAACATGTGAAAGACAGCCAGCATCACCCCACGATGGTCCCCAAGGAAAACCCACCCCCTTGTTCGTGAGCTGGGTACCACATGCCTACCATGCCACCAGAAAGGGGGACCTCCAAGAACACCAGAGTCCGTCAGAGCCAGCGTATTGGGCAAGAGGCAGCACACCACCGAGACCCAAATCCCCAAAACCTACTGCGGCGGCAAAACAGTTGGAAGGCGGAAAGGACTCAGGGGCCAGATTGCACAAGCCAGCGTTAAAAGAGGCCCAGCAGGAACCCCATACAGTCCCAAGGGCAACCCCAACAGGCAAAGCCCAGCTTTCCCAGGAGAGCCCATGAGTAGCGCAGCCGAAACCCACAACGCCCCTCCAAACCACAGACGCCTCCTGCCTGATGCCCCAAACCGCAGCCAGGGGCACCGACGTTCCCCTTACAGGAATTGATCCCACTATCCAGGAGACAAGAGCACACATCCCGACCCACGGATAAGGCCCGGGCCACGGAACTCCGAAACTCCAATCCCAAGAAAACACTGTAGCAGCAGAGCGCGTACATGCACCACTGACGGTCCCACACAAGCGACATCGAGAACAACTCACGTGGAGGCACATAGCCACCTAATCCTGACCGTCAGAAAACACAGCCCGAAACAACAACTTGACGGGCGTACCGGCAGCAGCCGGAAAACCGATTCCACAGCCGCCTTCGTCAGAAAGGCCCCAGGGCCCCGCAGCCCTACCCACGCAGACTGCTGTGGTGAGCCACCAACTCAAAACCCAGCCCCGGAAAGAAACGACAACCGAGTAAATAAGGAATCAGGCTACATCAACCCCGTTCCTCCATGGGCACCACATCCCCAAGGGGGGACCCGCAAAGTGGACCCCAGGGGCCCACAAAACGATTGGGAAGTAAGCTAATCGAGCGTTCTTGGTAAACTGGACCCACATCACCCGAAGGAGCTCTCTGAGGGTCCTGCACCGAGAGCACCCACGTCCCCACCCCGACAGATTGCAGAGAGGACGAGAAAACGCACCGTGCTGAGGCACCAGGCGAGTCCTAAGTATAACCAGAGGCCGAAGCCCATCCAGCCCCAGGCCAAGAAGGGTCGCACCGCCAACGAAAGTGCAAAACGTACCTCCACCAACCCAGCTCCTCCCAGGGTCGATATGCGCCCCGAGAGGGACCTGACAGCAGCGCATTCTCGGGGAGCCCTCTCCCCGACCATGCTATCCAGAACACAGGGTGCATTCGAATATGCGCCATGGGGCGCTACCGTCCACGGCACATACCCCATGACCCACCCGGAACCCTTAATGTTCCTTTTTAGTCAAGGCACCCCCCGAGGCAGGAGGGAACGTCCCTGCAGTAAAAAGCCCCTCCCCCCATCTGCACCCTAGCATTGCGCGCAAGCCAAGCGAGCCATAGTAGCTCAGCAACACCCAGAGTCACGCGAACCCTGGACGCTGCAGGAAAGCGCACTTAAACATACGATACATACTGAAAATTAAGGGGGAGGGGGAAGCGGCGTCCATGCACCCAAGTACTTGGATTATATCTCAGTTACTCTTTTCTTTTTTTTTTTTTTCGTGAACATTTAATCTTCTTCTTGTATTTGCCATTGTATTTTTATCTCTCATTTTTTTTTTTTTTTTTTTTTTTGTGATTTATTCCATGTGGCAATTCACAGTTTATTTCTGTCCTGTAATAATTTGTTTTCATCTTTTTTTTTTTTTTTTTTTTTTTTTTTGTGTGTGTTCAAAGAGAACTAGACTGAATAAAGGAAGGAACAACGTAGGTACGCGAAGCGCTAAAAGAGGGGAGAAATTTACTCACCGGTCGCAGTCTGGCGATCCAAGCCCGGCACTGCGCTCACAGAAGGCTGAGGAAAAGAAACAGCAGTTCCAGCATCCATAGAAGACATCAGCCGTGATCCAGGCGCCACCTGCTGGATGGATCCAGGAACTGCAGCAGTGTCCTGAGAAGGAAGCAGCAGAGAGGACGTGAGCCTACGCCCCAGAGGAGAAGGCCAAGGTAAGTGACCTGCAGGGGGGGGGAGGGGGAGGGGGGGGGCAGGCCAGGTATAGGGGGCAGGGGAGAACAGAGGGGACCCAGATAGAGCAGGGTAGGCAACAGGGGTTAAAGGGCAGGAAAAGGCAGGAAAGGAAGAAAAAAGGGGGGGGCAGGAAAGGGGGGTAAAGAGCCGAAAGGGGGGGGGGTAAGAGGAGGACAGTAAGGGATGAGAGGGTCCCGGGGGCCCTGTCAGTGGGAAGCTGGGCCCCCCAGGGGACCCCTCTCGCGGAAACCACATGGGAGGGGGAGGAGACAGGGGAAAAGCATACCGGGAGCCTTCCTCACCGGCAGAGGAGGCTCCCGACCCACAAGGGGACCCCCCCACGCACCCCCAACGGCGGTACCATGGTACCCCGCGCGGCCCTTGCGGGCCCACTCACCACAGGGGCCCCAGCGGCAGCCCCACACCCCCGCCGGCTGCGGGGGACCTGGCACGTTGCCGGGCGGCCGCCTGCCGCCCGGAAGTATTCATGGGCCTCCCACCGCCCTGGACCGCGTTCCCACGCTGGCGGCCGGGGCGGGAGTCAGGGGAACCGGCCGGGCATGTGGAGCCCGCCGGGTAGGCTGCGCACCAGGCCTCCGGGCCGCAGGGCGCGCAGCAGATGAAGGCTTAATCTAAGGCCTTGAGGGAGCAGGCTGCGCCACGCGCGCAGCCACGGAAGGCCGCAAATCACGGCCACAGGACCCAGGCCGCGTGTCTGGAGCCCCCAGACACGCGGTCCTGGTGATGCCTCGGGCCCAGGCTCCTGCTCCTACCCCGGGCCCGAGGAGTGGGGTTTGGAGAGAGCCTGGCAGGCGGGTGGGAACGCCTGCCAGTGCTGGAGCGGCCCCCAGGGGCAGGGGCCACATGGAAGGCAGCAGGGGAGACCACAGGGGGTGCTCCAGGGGGAGGTAGGCCGCGGGGGGGGCCCACACCGGTAGCCATACCTCTATTAATGCTTGCCAATTGTTCCCACAGGTGCCGCCCACCATCCACGCTGCAGCAGCCCTGAGGGAAGCCAGAAGCCTCAACCATCAAGCTGTGTAACCTGCAGGCCCAGGCAAACAGGAGCAGGAGGACAGGAAGCTGTTTGCTGGCCCGAATCCCAAGTGGCACTGAGGTAAGACCTCCCCCACACTGTCTTACACAGAACATAATCACACCCACAGATTCTTCACAACCAATCCCATGCATCTATCCCCACACTCCTACATGTGCCCTTGTCCGCTTAGCTGCGCTATCTCCCCAGGGCCTGACTCATAGGACAACTGTAATTACTGTATGTAAGAAGTCTGATCATATACAGAAATTATTATTTTACAATCTTAGGGCAAAATATGCAAACATTTTCCTTACAAATACTTGTAGACATATTATGTAACATTTTATTTTGATATGTGTGTCATAGAAAATGTTAAGTATTCTTCCTTAAAAATGCTGCAATACAAACAAGTTTGTTTCAATGGGATGAAGTGATTTGGGTGCCTATAAGCATCCAATTTTACAAGAAACTGTTATGCGATTTTTATTTTTGAAGCAACAAGAATTTGGCAGTGAAGGGGGTAAACCTTCGAGAATTCACCATTAGGAATTCACCCTAAGGAAAAACAAAATGACATCAACCAGCTTAAAAATTCACCTTACCTAACTATTACAAACAAACAAAACTGAAAATAGTCAGAGAAATCCCAATTTTATAAAATTTCAAGTGAATAACCCCATTAAATCCCATGAGTCGTAAACAACAAGAGAAACTGAAGACACGATAAAATGCTTGTTTCATTTTAACTCGATATGCAGAAATGAACATTATATTATGTCATTTTCCTGGCATATGAGGATTTTAAAGTTTTCACACCGCGGTTAATGCTAAGTGAACAACCATAACGATTTCTTTGAAGTCAGCAATGTAGGTCATTAGACTGGGTCAGTCAAAGGAACACAGCAGGCACCATATTAACTACAGGATAGAAAGACTGACCATAAGAATATAGGTAGTCTAAAAATACTTTAATAATAACACATTTGTAAAAACAACGCGTTTCACCCAAAATATGCTTTTTCAAGTGTAGACAGATACTCCTTACTGCTGCCTGTATAATGTAACCAGCCAGGAGTATCTGTCTACACTTGAAAAAGCCTATTTTGGGCGAAACGCGTTGTGTTTTTACAAATTTGTTATTATTAAAGTATTTTTAGACTACCTATATTCTTATGGTCAGTCTTTCTATTTTTATTTTTTGCTACTTTTATCCTGGCTGTTTCCTACTGTTTTAAAGATCCAGTACTACAAATAAATCCTTAGGTGGGCATTATTCCACTAACGCCTGGTTCATAGAGCAGTGTGGCTGCTCTATTTATTGTAAATACGTTTCATTTTTACCTTTTGCACTATTTTATTCACTGAGAACACTATGGGCCCTCTTTTGTGCTTTTGTCTTTCATAAATCCTGCACTCCATACATCACCAGAAGGATATCCTACATGTGGGGAGTTTAAATACCACTGTATGCTGTTTTACTCAGAGCTGGTTATAGCTCTTTTTATTGTAAGTTAGCACTCTCAGGACTTCAGTGTTTGTCTGTAGCTGCAGGTGTCAAACGTTATTGTACCATTGGTCCGCTCTTTTCCCTTATGTTTTTATATGCTGACACGCATTTGAGTCGGTGTACAAAGTATTGAAGAATCACCTATTGTCCAGCTATATCCTACATGTGGGGAGTTGCAAATACCACTGTATGCTGTTTTACCTAGAGCTGGGCATAGCTCTACTGATTGTGAGTTGGCATTTTTCTCTTCTGTGTTGTCCGTGACACTATCCTTTATGGTTGTGCACTATTGGTCTTCCTTTTTGTCTAATTTTGTTTTTCATATAAACCACTGAGGACCTCATCAAGAACCAAAGAAGACCGACCCAAGACCCCCTTGTGTATTTTCAGAGACTTGCCCTTTTACTAACTCCCATTCACCTAGCGCACCCTGTATTTTTGTTGTTTCCTGCTCCCAGACTTATTGAAGGGTTTGAGGGCTGCCCTTCCCCTCAGGTGTGTAGCTCCTTTTACCTCCGTGATCAGTACTGTAGCGCTGTTCCACCCCAAATTCTATTTCTCTTTGTTATAGTTACCATATTAACTACAGCCTAGAGCCTAGTAATGGCCTGGTGCCCTCCCAAGGCATGTAGTTACACTGTCTTCAGCAGACTGCAGTGTTTATGGTGTCTAGAGTGTTCCTTTAAATCCATCATATCACTATTTTTATTAGAACCCCATAATAAGATCATATCATAACACGCAGAGCCATGTTTCTACCTTTCATTATTTCAAATATTGTAGTAGGAAAATACAATTATTATTGTAGGGAAGCAGTCCGTCCTGGGTTACAGCCCTTAGAGGGGTGCTGCGGACCCCAATCGCACTATATGAATGCACTATAAGGAGCTTGAGACCTTAGGGTAGAGGTATCGGAGGGTGCAATCCCCAAAGTAAATCATTACGTTAACTTGCTATGCGTGACAGATTGATACTATTGGTACCCTGCCCAGAGCACCTGGGATCTTAATCCTTCTCTAGTGAGTAGTGATGTCGCAAACATAAAATTTTCGGTTCGCGAACGGCGAACGCGAACTTCCGCAAATGTTCGCGAACGGGCGAACTGGGTGAACCGCCATAGACTTCAATAGGCAGGTGAATTTTAAAACCCACAGGGACTCTTTCTGGCCACAATAGTGATGGAAAAGTTGTTTCAATGGGACTAACACATGGACTGTGGCATGCCGTAGGGGGATCCATGGCAAAACTCCCATGGAAAATTACATAGTTGATGCAGAGTCTGGTTTTAATCCATAAAGGGCATAAATCACCTAACATTCCTAAATTGTTTGGAATAACGTGCTTTAAAACGGCACTGTCATGCCGAACTTACCTTTACCTACTGTCCTCCCCCCGGCCCCCACCCCTGAGCAGTGGGTGGGGGCCCTAGATAAGAATGGTGGGGGGGGGACCTACCGTCCTCCCCCCCGGCCCCCACCCCTGAGTGGTGGGTGGGGGCCCTAAATAAAGAGAGGGGGGGGACCTACTGTCCTCTCCCCGGCCCCCACCCCTGAGCGGTGGGTGGGGGCCCTAAAAAAACAATAAGGGGGGAACCTACTGTCCCCCCCAGCCCCCACCCCTGAGCGGTGGGTGGGGGCCCTAAAAAAACAATAAGGGGGGGACCTACTGTCCTCCCCCCTGGCCCCCACCCCTGAGTGGTGGGTGGGGGCCCTAAATAAAGAGATGGGGGGGACCTACTGTCCTCCCCATGGCCCCCACCCCTGAGCAGTGGGTGGGGGCCCTAGATAAGAATGGTGGGAGGGACCTACCGTCCTCCCCCCGGCCCCCACCCCTGACTATCCACTCACAGTGCTCTGTGTCATTTTACACAGCGTGGGAAAATTCCAAAGAACTTTCCCACGCTGTGTAAAATGACACCGAGCACTGTGATTGGATGGTTTTCAAGCCATCCAATCACAGTGCTTTTTGTCATTTTACACAGCGTGGGAAAATTCCAAATAACTTTCCCACGCTGTGTAAAATGACAAAGAGCACTCTGATTGGCTTAAAGCCACCAATCAGAGTGTTCTTAGCCTAATTGCAGGGCGGGGCAAGGCTTTATAAGCCTTCCCCCGCCCTGCATAGCTCACTCTGCGCGGAGCCTTCCATGGGTGAAGATGGATTATTTTTTTGCGCTCGGGTTTTTTCTCTTTTGTCAGGTTTTTTTTTGCGCTCGGGTTTTTTATTTTCATTTAAGTTCGACGGGTATGATAGCTTTTTATTTGGCCTTTTTTGGCTGAAAAATTAAGATTTTAGAAAAAAGAAGACGTCAAATGGAAAGTTAAATTTTTTTTACAGGTTAGTTATTTTATTTCCCCCTCACTATTTTTAGCGTGAGGGGGGTAGGTAGGGGATAGTTTGATATGGGTGGGGGGGTGACTAGGGGCTTGGGACCCCTAGTCACCTTGATTGGGGGGGGGTTCATTTAGGGCCCCCACCCGCCGCTCAGGGGTGGGGGCCAGTAGGTCCCCCCTTATTGTTTTTTTAGGGCCCCCACCCAACGCTCAGGGGTGGGGGCCGGGGGGGAGGACGGTAGGTCCCCCCACCATTATTATATAGGGCCCCCACCCACTGCTCAGGGGTGGGGGCCGGTAGGAGGACAGTAGGTCCCCACCTCTCTTTATTTAGGGCTCCACCCAACGCTCAGGGGTGGGGGCCAGGGGGATAGGACAGTAGTTCCCCCCTTATTGTTTTTTTAGTGCCCCCACCCACCGCTCAGGGGTGGGGGCTGGGGGGGAGGACGGTAGGTCCCCCCCACCATTCTTATCTAGGGCCCCCACCCAGCGCTCAGGGGTGGGGGCCAGGGGGGAGAACAGTAGGTCCCCCTTATTGTTTTGTTAGGGCCCCCACCCACCGCTCAGGGGTGGGGGTCGGGGGGGAGGATGGTAGGTCCCCCCCTATCTTTATTTAGGGCCCCCACCCAGCGCTCAGAGGTGGGGGCCAGGGGAGGAGGACAGTAGGTCCCCCCCCCTCCTTATTGTTATTTATGGGGCCCCCACCAGCCGCGCAAGGGGGGGTGGAGGTTATTAGGTTTTTTTTTACAGGCTACTCACTGCTTACTAGACATGCCCCTACTCGTGGCATAGCGAGTAGGGTCATATTATTTACTAATACTAAGTAATCTTAAGGTTACTGGCTATGGGGGGGGTAATGTATAATAAACACAGGTTACTGGCTATGGGGGGATAATGTATAATAAACACAGGTTACTGGCAATGGAGGGGGGTAATGTATAATAAACACAGGTTACTGGCTATGGGAGGATAATGTATAATAAACACAGGTTACTGGCTATGGGGGGATAATGTATAATCAACACAGGTTACTGGCTATGGAGGATAATGTATAATAAACACACAAAAAATAAAAATAATAATACAAAAAAAAATGAATGCAACTTCAGAATTAATCTAAATTGTATGCTGTCGAGGAGGTGGGAGGGTCTGGGAGGGAGGGTCTGCTGCTGATTGGTTGGAATGTGTCTGCTGACTGTGAGATACAGGGTCAAAGTTTACTCAATGATGACGAATAGGGGGCGGACCGAACAATGCATATGTTCGCCATCCGTGGTGAACGCGAACATGCTATGTTCGCCAGGAACTATTCGCCAGCGAACCGTTCGGGACATCACTACTAGTGAGCAGAAATATGGTCCCTTATCTAGACTGAAGGTGGGTCTTCTACAAGGTTTACCTGGAATTCCACAGTGCTTTAAATAAAGGAGGCTTTGGAATGAAGAAAAAGGATTGCTGGACTGCAGGATGGGGAGATATGTTAAAACGAATAAGGGAGTGAATTTATAATAATATATATTGAGACTGGGGCTTCTTCACTAGTCCCAGATTATAAATAATGTATTGGATAAGGAATGCATTTACTGAACAGTGAATTGTAGTTAACAGACACAATAATTGCAAAACATAGACCGGACTAGACAAAATGGAATCTTATTAAATTATGTAACAGTAATTTCCGTGGGCAGAATCCCAAAAGCAGAACAAGTTAAATGAAACATTTGCTGTGCTGGTGAAACTAAGTTTATAGCTGCAATTTAGCCATGAAGTTTGTTGCTAATTCATCAAAATCTACTGTTTTCTGGTAAGGCCACGTGAAGGCATTTCTATAAATATGAGTGATCATTAGCTGAGCATCATCTCCTAGTGTTAGTGTTAGTGTTCACACAACTCTGAATCTTGCACATCCGGTCTGTTGTCAAATCATGCCAATTCCACCTTAAAAACATCACCCCTTTCTTCGACAAGATGCTACTATTGTAACTCTCTCCTAATTGGTCTTCCCAATAGCCGTATTGCCCCTCTTCAGTCTGTAATGAATGCGGCCGCCAGACTGATTTTCCTCTCTAGTCGGTCCTCTCACACCTCACCCCCTGTCAGTCCTTACATTGGCTTCCTGTATGCTATAGGAGTCAATTCGAAGTGCTAACCCATACCTATAAAGCACTGAATAATCTTAGCCCAGAGGCAGCGATTGCCCAGAGCACCGACCTTGCAAAGACTTCTCATTGAGCTGAACTGGGAAGTTTGTGACTTTTACAGACACAGAAAGTGTGGGCGGGGTTAGACGGGGAAAGTTTGCAAATGCTGCAGATAAGAGACCTGCAGGTTTTGTAAGCTGTTTTTAGATATAACAGTGAAAAAAAATCTTAAATGCATGCAAGTTTTCATTTAGGGTATATCTACTAAACAGCGATTTCATTTATTTTGTATTTGGGCAAATAAGTGTCCTTTTCATTTTATTTAACAAGGGAGGGTGCATAGTCTAAAAGCATAAACATCATCATTTTAATGTTAGAATGTTTCTTTAAAAATGTTCATATTATTAATCATTTTTTTTCGGTTTTTCAGTTTGCGTTTGGCAGTACCATTCGGAATTTTGCTACCCAGAGCTGAAAACCCACAGTTGACAAAACTTACTTTTCTCCTTATCTCTCCCTTAAAATACAGATATAAAAAAAAAACATGTGTCTATAAAAAATAAGATACATAGCAAATGAGAGCAAGAGAGAAATTCAAAGGGAAAGAAGAAGTGAAAAATACTCAATTTTCAAAGCGAGTTCAAAGAGAATGAAAAAGGCTAATATTAGAGATGTCCCGAACCGTTCGCCAGGAACCGTTCGCTGGCGAACATGTAAAGTTCGCGAACATGTTCGCCATGAACACGCGCGATGTGTCGGTCCGCCCCCTATTACGTCATCATTGAGTAAGCTTTGACCCGGTATCTCACAGTCAGCTGACACATTCCAGCACATTCCAGCCAATCAGCAGCAGACCCTCCCTCTCAGAATGTATCAGCTGACTGTGAGGTACCGGGTCAAAGTTTACTCAATGATGACGTAATAGGAGGCGGACCAACACATCGCGCGTGTTCATGGCGAACATGTTCGCGAACTTTACATGTTCGCCAGCGAACGGTTCCCGGTGAACGGTTCGGGACATCTCTAGCTAATACACATTAGCCAAATTGGAAAAATTCACCTGAAAAGTCAGTTTTAATCTAAATTTTGCTTGCTCTCTAATTCACACTAAATAACTCTAGCACTGATAGAAAGATTAGAAATAGGCCAATACAAATACAAAGTGTGAAAGTTACACTAACACCAAGGAGGAAACACACGACATAGAGGCAGGAAGAGCTATATGTAAGGAAACAGAAAAAACACACATTGAGAAAACCACACAGCACTGAATTTTGAATATCAGGACTGCTTTGGTCAGTAGCAGATGCGTGTGCTGAATGTTGCCTCTTTTATTACTTAAAGGGACACTATAGTCACTAAAACAACTACAGCTTATTGTATTTGTTCTGGTGAGTATAATCATTCCCTTCAGGCTTTTTGCGGTAAACACTGTCTTTTCAAAGAAAATGCAGTGTTTACATTACAGCCTAGGGATACCGTTCAGTGTTTCATCATATAGCTGCTAGAGGTGCTTCCTGGGGCAGCAATTACATTCAGTGTCTCCCCCCTCTGCACGGAGACACTGAACATTCCGCACAGAGATGCATTGATTCAATGCAGCTCTATAAGGAGATGATGATTGTCCAGGGCGGCATTTGGATCTGCCCCCAGCCAGCCTTCTTAGCTGAGATCATCGTCCTATGGGAAAGCATTGTAATTTGAAAAGCGTCACTTTTGATGATCTCAGTCAAGGAGGCAGATCAGGGGCAGAGACAGCACCAGCAGACTGGAATAAATGTAAGATGTTACTATATTTAAAAGGACAAGGGGGGACAAGGGCGACTAGATCATGTTTTTAACACTATAGGGTCAGGAATACATGCTTTTTGCATCTCATACCTTCTGTCACGAGATTCTCTGTGTATCTTATTCTGGTCGGAGCAGGGGTTTTCTCAGTTAATAAAAGTTTTGGTACGCTAAACTCAATTAAAGGGTTAATCCATTATGTTAAAAGTAAACTACCCATGCAAGAGTATCATGGCAGGAAGCCAGATGCAAATACCTCCAATGGACTTTGATACAAGCGGTGTGTCTGAGCAACAAAATGGTGGGAGCTCATGGAGTAGTTATTTGCAGGCCCTGATATGGTAACATAAAAAGGCACCAATTAAAATAAAATACTTGTTCGGTCATTCAACACAAAATAATGAGTAATACGAGTTAACTTCAATAAGACAAAAATGTATCCCTACTGCAACAAAATGATTATAGGCCAAATTAGCTAAGCTGTAGAAAATAAATGAAAGTGTTTTTTGTTGTTGTTGTTTTTAATTCAATGAAAGTGTTCTTTTTTTTTTTTTTTATTCAGTTGCTCTTGTCTAAAATTAAAAAAAACTATCTAGTCAGTTTTCCACAATACCAGCATTAATGAATAACTCTTGTATCTAATTCTCAAAGAACTTAAGGTAAATATGCGAATACAAACATGCTATATTGTGCTAATACAACCAATCTGTGACACGCAAATTTAGAGAATATAAGGCTACAATACCCATATGTAAATCCGTCAAACGCACACAATTCAATACAAAAAATATCCATGGGTAAAACAAAATAAAGTAAGGCATACTAAAATAAGCACGTGTCTATAACTTAAGACTTATTTTATCTTGGCTTCTAATAATAGCAAATACAACAAATACATGAAAAAGTAACAGAAAATATTTCACATTGCACAGTTTACACGTGTAACATGCCCAGTAGCTGTATGTGTTACTCTTTAATTTGCTAGCTCACATTATTCACAGACAATCCTGGCTCCAGGTGCAAGAAAATCATTTGGAGCCTTCTGGTTTAAGCACTACAGAATCTGTTGGCGCTATATAAATGGCGATAATAATAATAACAATAATACTACAACAGACTGTTGTTGCTCCTTGGAACTCTCCCACCAAAATAAAACTGATCATTTTATTTTAAGAATTTCTGAAATGTACATGTTTTTAGAGTTGGTCTTGTCTTTCAAATTTTATCAAACTACTTTAATGCTGAAGTTTCATTAGGCATTGAATATACCATATATTACATTCTCCCATGACGTGGTAGTTTTATTGTTAGTGCGTCAGCATTAGAATGGAATGATGAACCAGGAGACCCACTCAGTAGAGAAAAAGTACCAGCAACTATAGTGCATGTGACAGTGTGCATGAAATCTGCCAGCAGAAGGGTTCTCCTGCTCTCCTATCACTCACTTCTTGATTGCACAATGTACAGATTTATTCATTATTGTATGCTCTTTCATAAGAGTTTGATTTTGTGCACCCATGCAAGGTACACTCTAAACTTAAAGTAACACTATAGTCACCAAAACAACTTTAGCTTAATGAACACTGCACACTGCTCAATTCTCTGCCATTTAGGAGGTAAATCAATTTCGTTTTTGTTTATGCAGCCATAGCCACACCTCCCCTGGCTGTGACTCACACAGTCTGCATTAGGAAAAAATGGTTTCATTTTCAATCAGATGTTAACTTATTTTAGAGTTTTTTGTCTCCTGTTCTGTAAATTGAATGTTAATCACATGCATTAGGTTCCTACTAGGTTTAGCAAAGTATTAACAGTGCAGGAGATATGACATTTCTAAATTAAACAGAATTTGCAATAAAAGAAGTGTAAACATTAGATCTCACTTTACAGGAAGTGTTTAGGAAAGCTGTGCACTTACTTGCAGGGTGTTGTGGCTATGGCTGCATAACAAAAAGTGTTTTAACTCTGAAATGGGAGAGAATTGAGAAGTGAGACGGCAGTCTCATTATCTATACCTGCATCATTAAGCTACAGTTATTATGGTGACTATAGTGTCCCTTGTTTTCATTTCCTTCTCGTAAATATTAAATATTGTTATAACATCTTCAGATCTGGAAGAAAATATCAGATAAGATTTATTTTTATGAGCTTATATCATGATTATTTTGTTAGTGCTTTTATTATTATCTCCACAGACAGGGAAGAAGTTGGGATAACAGCTTCTCGTTACAGATGGTGACTCAGATGAGGAAACTAAGAATGAATTATGCCAGCATAGTGCACACATATACATATGGAAAAATTAATTAAACTTGTAATTAAGGATGTAAATCCTGCAGCATTGTATACATTGAAAAAATGGAAACATTCAAATTCAGAGGTTCTTAAATGGACACTATATGCACCAAAACAACTTCAGCTTAATTAAGTAGTTTTGGTGTATAGATCATGTTCCTGCAGTCTCACTGCTCAGTTCTCTGTTATTTAGGAGTTAGATCACTTTTGTTTCTGTTTATATAGCCATAGACACACCTCACCTGGCTGTGACAAACACATCTTGCATGAACAAATTGTTTCATTATCACTCAAATGTTCACTTGCTTTAGAAGTTTTTATCTCATGCTCTGTGAATTAAACTGTATTTACACACAGGGGGGCTTCTGCAAGTTCTAGAAGGATATTAACAGAGCAGGAGATTTTAAATCAAACAGAATGTGCAATAAAGGAAGTTTAAACATTAGCTGTTTCTTTACAGGACGTGTTTCGGAATGCTGTGTAACTAATGTTGTATAAACAATGTGATTTAACTCTTAATGACAGAGAAGTGACTGCAGGTGCGTGATCTATACACCGAAACTGCTTCATTAAGCTAAAGTTGTGTTTGTGTCCCTTTAATTCACTAGACTTGTGTACGGCAAAAAAATGTGGTTCAGCCAAACCATTTTGTCTGCAATAATTTTTTGCCTCAGGTCATCAAACACTTGTCCATGTGGTTCGGCTCGTCCTTATAGCATCTATGGAAAAGATTCGGAAACGGCTACACAATGGCAAGCATATTTTTTTCAGCTCTGAGTTGCCTTAATTATATTAATTATAATTATTCATAATGTGAATTATATCTCTTAAAAAAAAAAAAGTGAGAGAACTTAATGTAATAACGATGATTGATTGTTATTCGTTTTGCATGCTTGTATTAATGAAAAATGTGAAGCTGCAGCAGTAAGAGTCGTGATGAGTTGAGAATGTTTCAAAAAATGAAAGGAAAAAGTCAGTGTGCAATTGATGACCTACTCACGGCTTCTACCCTGACAACAACAGAGCTGTCCCACACATCCTGTCTGTAGCGTGAGTGACTGTCCACTTTAAAAAAAAACTAACACGAAACTAACAAAAAACAGAGTTCTAGCAGCAGCAGGAGTAATTTAATCTGAAAAATTGGATTTAAAAATAAAATAAAAAAAAGTGTGGAACAGATGAGTATGTCATCAATTGTCCACAAACTTCTTTTAAAAAAAATCCTTTCATTGTAATGGTTTTGGCCTGACTGAGTCTTGTGGTGGTGTGGCTAGCCCTGCCAAAACATTTTTGAGCTGAAGTGGTCTGGGTGACTATAGTGTCCCTTTATGTTTTTCCACAACGAAGGATCGCTACTAACACTTCTTCCACCCCAAGAAGAACATAGCTCTCCCACACACCCAGTCTGTCACGCAGGAGACTGTCCTTCAATGTGGACAACAACAGTTTCCTATCAGTTTCTGCCATATGCATCTCTGCAGAATTCTAAATCAGTGAGTCCAAGTGGTGTATGTGACACTAGCAGTAGCCGGTTTTCAGTGAAAAAAAGCCCAGAATGCATTAATTGACTGAAGCAAGTTAAAGGGACACAATAGTCACTAGTACCAGTGCAGATTAATGTAGTGGTTTTGGTGTCTATAACCTGTCCCTTCAACCTTAGCACTCTAAACACTGCAAAAAAGCAGAGTTTACATTACTGCCTAGTAACACCTCTAGTGGCAGCCACTCCAACTGCCACTAGAGATGCTTCCTAGTCCAGTGCTGCACAGTGTGAATGGAGACGCAGAACATTCCCCATAGAAATACATTGATGCAATGTATCTCCATGAAGAGATTCTGATTAGCGCAGGGCGGCGTTATGCCCTACATGCACATTAGTCTTCCAATCTCCTGTGTTTGTGTGTGCTTGTGGCTGTATAATGGTAACCCATAATGCTTTATTGTTTCTGTTCGCTTATGTCGTGTGTTCACAAGGGTGTTTAGTTCTAACTGCGTTGGTAGATATGGCTTGGTAATGTAGGTCACTCTCACTGATTCGAGAAAGTTTTAAGTAGAGGTTTCTCACTCGTCACGATAACTGTATGATTAAGGGTTAGTGTTCAGCCTTGGTCTGGCGATGGTTCTTTAGTTTTTGGCTAATGTACAGATAGTGGTTATATATTGCCACTTCCCGAGGTAATAGTGAACGCAAGCCCAGGAGCCAGTGAAATTATTCACTAACCAAGTGACCTTCATAGTAGCTTTACTAATTATCCTATAGAGATATATCTGTTGGAACTAGACACTACCTTGTTAGTCGAACTAGCTCTTTCGGTCTCCACTATCCACACTATATCTTCACGATAGACTCAAGAAGCGGACCACCATAGTTTAGACTGCAGTTGAGTTTATCGTTTGATGTTAGACATGTGCAATAGACAAATGTTTTGATTACCGTATTTAAAGTGCAGTTAAATATTGTAGCTGTTGACAGTCACAGGGCTGTCTACTATAGACCATTATGTTTACTGTGTCATTTGGCTATGGTGGACAGCCTGAATCAATGTATATCTATGAGGAAAATTTAGCGTCTCCATGCAGAGCATGGAGACGCTGAACGGCAGAGCTGCTTAATGTGCAGCCTGAGCCAGTATGCCCCTCCAGTGGCCATCTAAGCAGTGGCCACTTGGAGGTGTCACTAGGGGCAATGTAAACACTGCCTTTTCTCAGAAAAGGCAGTGTTTACATGAAAATGCCTGAAGGGAGCTATTATACTCACCAGAACAACTACATTAACCCCTTAAGGACCAAACTTCTGGAATAAAAGGGAATCATGACGTGTCACACACGTCATGTGTCCTTAAGGGGTTAAGCTGTAGTTGTTCTGGTGACTATAGTGTCCCTTTAAATAGTAAAAAAAAAGACACTAAAACGATGTGATAGCTGATGGTGTTACACTGTATATCAAATAATTCAGCTACTACATTCTAGCAGATTTATACAGTGTTATTTGCTGACGTGAGAATTGCTAGGAATTTTTATTAAATTCAAAGTGTATTTTAAAATTTAGAGCAAAAACGTGCAAAATGATAAAAAAAAAAAAATCCAATTCATTTTTGTTTTCAATTTAAATCCTGGCAATATACTTTGAATTCCTGTCAATTACCACTTTCGTAATTACCCTCGAGAGTGTTTTGTGTTTGGCTACATGCTCAGGCGTGTTTTTTAAATTTATTACTAACAGTGCTATTCGCCAGAAGTCCGAATTCAAGGTGAATGCGAAGTGAAGTTCACGTTTAAGGTCAGAATAGCTGAAACTGTAAAAATTCAGCTATGCTTTAATATCAGCTTCTCTGGCAATAAATTCACTTTGAATTGTCACTCTAGTAAATAACTCAATAGTTGTGTATACCCTTCTAAACCTTGGATCCTATCAGGAAGGATACTTTATTACTTTATTATTTATTTACTTTATTATTGTACCTGGCAGAAGGCCATTGATAACAATATATGAGCTAAACATATAATACATATTGGTTGGAATGTGGTTTGCTATGTCATTTGAAATTCCCCTGTAAATCCATACTATGAAAATAACCTAGTAAAAGTTCACAATTACATGTTTAGATTAGAAACCATTTAACTAATGTGTTATGATACACGAAAAAAAACATCCAATAGTCCCCATATTATTGCTGTTGTTTTTGTTTTTGTTTTGTGTGTTTAAATTTTTGTTTGTAAGAATTCCCCTGTCTTATAAACCAAACTACACATCTCATCATAAAAAAACAACTAGATGGTGTATGATAACACAACATGATTTCTCATTGGAACATTGTGCTCGCTATAACTACTTCATCTTATTGAAGTTGTTATAGTGCCTACAGTAGTTCCCACCTTGAATTAGCCCCCAATATGTTTTACTAATAGAAGACGGATTGGGAGTGCAGCTTCAAGTCACGCCTCCAAGCCCTCGGAATAGGATAGCTGACACGGTTACTTCTCCTACCCAGGGGCCCCTGATACAATAACCAACAGTTATGGAAGTACACGTAGGGCCATTTGATAGTCAGTCACATTATTGTGATTAAGATAGATAGCACTTAGTGATTGTGACGGGACACAGCATAGATTGTTGGTGGATCCCGGCTTTTACACATTAAGCTTCTGTTGTACGTTATCTCTTATCTAACCGTTCTATTTCATTCTATCTTTACTACGTAATTTCACTGCAAACTTCCCTGTTTCAGGTTCTGTATATTGAGACAGTATTCCCATTTACTTCATATGGGGCCAGTTACTTTAATGGAAGCACATAGTATTGCTAGTCTAACATTTTGCTTGTTTGTTATTCTATTAAATCTGTCACAGCAGCAGCTGTTGTTTAATACAGAGTATTTGCATTTTTTCTCTGCACACTGTCTGTATTCTTCGATAAGCTATAGTATCAGAGCGTAAAGACGTGTATACAATCCACCGGGGAAAGAGACACAACCATGAAGCTCTTCATTTAATACAACTATATCAAAGTGTCTATATCTTTTAATCTATCACTATATTAAAGTGTCACGGTTTCAGAAATAAGCATCACTTTTACTGACTGTCTGCATGTTTATATATTTTACTTATTCTTTATTTTCTCTTTTTTTATTGGTCCCAGATGGATGGATTCACATTTTAATGTTACTAGTATATATATTTATATCAAGAAATATAAGCACTCTTAGCAGCTACAAATTGGCAAGTTAAAATTAAGTCGCACAACAGGTGAGAGCTAACACCATACACAATAAATACTACCACTTAAAATCTTGAAGGTAGTATGTACATTCACGTATGATCTGCAATAAAACATAGAATATAGACTATAGTGTAGTATATTAAAACCAAATGTAATAAACAAAAAACAACTTGGTCAAACTCACATGTTGCGGAGCCTATTTGTAAGCAGGCTCAGACTATCAGCACTCTACAAGAATAACCTCTGGATTTCTGCTCCCAGTAAGAGTTTCCACCAGATCCTTTTCATCCACCTTAATAATATTGGTCCAGACCGGGTCAGGTTTAAAATAATTTATTACAAATTGACCAGTTGTTTGTTTGTTTTTTGGTGGGGGGAGGAGGGGGTTAAGAAATATTTTTTTAGTTATTGGTTTGCTGCTGCACAGTATTTTCTTTTTAAGTTTTCTCTTGCATGTATTAATGCGGTGTTTGCAGGATAGAGACATGTGGTCATGAAAACGGACCAATTTCTGCTAATGAAACTATGATATGTACATCATCATCTTAAAGGGGAAGTGTCACTTTTATGAAATGTTTTGATATTGAATTCACTGAATGTATAATGGAAAACCACCAATAACGTGTGTACTTTTAAAATTATATTAAATAGATTCTATAGTGTAAGGTATACAAAGTTGTATTCCTTATACTACAATTTCCTCTAGCTTCCCCCCTTCCAACTTCCCCACCAGCATTTAAAGGGTTAAAAACCATTTGTGTAGGCAATATTTGGAGCTCTGAGCCACCTTCCGCAAAAATTGCAATTCTTGGTGGAAATTGGGCACATAGCCCTAACTATTTTACGCCCTTGTCGGGGAACACAATGGGCAGAAAACACAAAAAACCTAAACCTGGAAAAAGCCCTAATGCCCGAAATATCAGGGAACTCCTGCGAAACTCACAGCAGATCGCATGGCATAAGATGGCGCTGAAAAACGACAGACGGCACCCCATCGGATCTTGGAGAGGGACCATCCAGAGGCCCGGCACTGGGCTTGCCACCTGAGTGCTCTCCCACACAGCCACCAGTCGGGGCACCTGCGACAGCGGATCTGCTCAAAACTATGTTGGCAGATCTGTGCAAGGACATAGCCACAGATATGGCCTACTTTAAAGATGCAATAGAAGGCGTAATGGCCAAGATTGTCCTCCTAGAAGCCTCTACAAGCACCCACCGTACCTCGGTCGAACTGCAGATTTAGGAACTAAAGCAGCAACAACTTACCATTGCTGAAAGGATGAACACCTTGGAAGACCAACAAAATATAACTTAAAAATCTTTGGAAATCCGGAGTCTGTCGGCCTCACTGACTTGCCACACTACATCAGACACCTAATTGCAGTCCTCCTACCACCTAAACAGGCAAAATCACTGAGACTTAATGGACTGTTTCACTTCCCAAAGCCAAAGATGGCACCCGCAGCAGCTTCTGCAGGCCTTATTATAAGACTCCAGTCCCTCCAGGAAAAAGCCCTGCTCCAAAACGCGGCCCGAGGGAAGAACTCCTTAACCTTTGAAGGGTCCACTCTGTCGATGTTCCCAGATCTCACACACGCTACCCTCGCCTGGAGAGAAAAAAAACTAGAGCCGCTCGTGCAACAGCTGTGCCTTAGGGACATACCCTATCACTGGGAAACACCAAAGGCTATCCTGTTCACTCACCAGAGGACTGCCTACAGATCTCACAGCTATCTAGAACTGGAAACCCTCCCGCTAAAGTTAAGCCTTGTTGACCACACGGGTAAGAAAAACACAGGACTTTACCACCTGAATCCTGCTAGGATAGCGGTGTTCATCCTGCGGCAATCTCAGCAGCATTCCTCCATGCAAGACTCGACATGATGAACAGAGAGAGTCGGGGACTAACTTTAGAATCCAAAGAACTCCCTCTTTCCACCACCATGAACTGGCACCCACCATGGTTCGCAACACCACAATATGCTAAAGCTTGTTTTATTCTCCGTTATCGTTATGTTACCATTTATTTCCTATTTTGACATGTGTCTTTCTAACGTAAAACAATGAGACATCCAAGATTATGCAGCCGCTGGGTAAAAGCTGGTGGTGGCTAGACTTAACCTAACAAGCCCCACTAATTTACTTATTACACGTTGTAAGCTTTCGAGTACTAGCATGGGTGTCGGGAGGGAAAAGTGCCATTTGATGAGCATTGCCAAACCTGTGAATACCCCACAAACTTGCATGAAAGCCCACAAGAGGTTAACAGATTGAGCCTTAACTAGTTTTCACCACCTTGGTTTTTCATACATTTTTCGCCTTTACCGTTCAATATTTCTTATCATTCTCAAAAACACCTCACTCATGTCTTTATAAACCTGACAACTTGATGCCTTCCAAGATTGTACTTGTATGTGTACTTATTTTTGTGTTTCCTTATTGCACTGTATTACTACCATGCTGAGTGAAGGAAAAAATAAAGAATAAAACAAACAAACAAAAAAACCTTTGTGTACTCATATCCAATCACAGCTCCTATCACCTTCGGTGGTAAGGCAGCGCTCTGCCTCCTCCAACGTTATTTGATGGGGTTGGGGCTAATGTGCATGTGCGGTGAGCACTGCAAGCTCATTAAGGCCTCCCCATAGAAAAGCACGTGAGGACGTCCAGCAACAAAAGGTCAGTTAGCCACCAGGAAGCACCTCTAGTGGCTGTCTGAATGTAATTATTGCAATTTCTCTAAAACAGCAATGCTTTACATTCCAGGACTAAGTGTGATAGGGACACTTCCCTCAGACCGCTTCAATGAGCTGGGTGTCTACAATGTCCCTTTAATGGTTTAGCAAATTACATTATAAATCAGTTCAGTTAAGGCTCAGCCAAGGCACACAGAAATATAGATATTGTTTAATTTTCTCTCTCCTCTGTTTTCTCTATTCTGGCTACCAGAACTTATAACAGTGATTGACATGGACGCCAAGTTGTAGGATAAAGTGGTGTGTGTGGAATTCTCTACTTAATTTGATTTTTCACACCACATAACTACACTATTGGGAAATGACAGTTTCCCTTTGAGGGATTGTATTAAATTAGTTTTTATGTCTTTGCGGATTACATTTGATACTGTCATGGACAGGGCCGGCCTTAGGGGTGTGCGAGCTGTGCGGCCGCACAGGGCGCCATGGAGCAGGGGGCACCCTGCGGCCGACACAGCTTACACATGGTCGGCCGGAATAAAAAAAAATAAAAAAATTTACGGCGGGGGCGGAGCTTACCATGCGGCAGGGGTGGAGCTAAAAGCGCCGGAAAGCTGCTGCAGGGGAAGTAGGAAGGAGTCCCTGCTTCCCCCAACAACCAGAATCCAGGAGCTGCACTGCCTGTCTGCCTCCACAATGAACAGAGGTAAATATGTGTGATTGTCTGCTTGTGTGTGTGTCTGTCTGCCTGTGTGTGTGTGTGTGTGTCTGTGTGTGTGACTGTCTGCGTGTGTGTGTGTGACTATCTGCCTGTATGACTGTGTGTGTGTGACTGTCTGCCTGTGTGTGTGACTGTGTGTGTGTGTGTGTGTATGTGACTGTCTGTCTGTGTGTGTGTGTGTGTGACTGTTTGTATGTGTGACTGTTTGTATATGTGACTGTCTGTGTGTGTGACTGTGTGTATGTGTGACTGTGTGTATGTGTGACTGTCTGTGTGTGTGACTGTGTGTGTGTGACTGTCTCTGTGTGTGATTGCCTGCCTGTGTGTGTGACTGTTTGCCTGTGTGTGTGACTGTGTATTTGACTGTCCGTGTGTGTGACTTTCTGCCTGTGTGTGTGTGTGTGTGTGTGTGTGTGACTGTCTGCCTGTGTGTGTGTGTGTGACTGTCTGCCTGTGTGTGTGTGGCTGTCTGCTCGTGTGTGTGTGGCTGTCTGCCTGTGTGTGTGTGTGTGTGTGTGTGTGTGTGTGTGACTGTCTGCGTCTGTGTGTGTGTGTGTGTGACTGCCTGCCTGTGTGTGTGTGGCTGTCTGCCTGTGTGTGTGTGTGTGTTACTATCTGTGTGTGTGACTGTCTGTATGTGTGTCTGTGACTGTCTGTGTGTGTGTTACTGTCTGTGTGTGTGTGACTGTCTGTGGTTGTCTGCCTGTGTGTGTGTGTGACTGTCTGCCAGTGTGTGTGTCACTGTATGTGTGTTTGACTGTCTGTGTGTGTGTGTGACTGTGTGTGTGTGTGTGTGTGTGTGTGGCTGCCTGCCTCTGTGTGTGTGGCTGTCTGTGTGTGTGTGTGTGTGTGTGTGACTGCCTGCCTGTGTGTGTGGCTGCCTGCCTGTGTGTGTTTGAGTGTGTGTGGCTGTCTGCCTGTGTGTGTGTGTGTGACTGCCTATGTGTGACTGACTGGGCAGACTAGATGGGCCGAAGTGGACTAAGTGTGATAGGGACACTTCCCTCAGACCGCTTCAATGAGCTGGGTGTCTACAACGTCCCTTTAATGGTTTAGCAAATTACATTATAAATCAGTTCAGTTAAGGCTCAGCCAAGGCACACAGAAATATAGATATTGCTTAATTTGCTCTCTCCTCTGTTTTCTCTATTCTGGCTACCAGAACTTATAACAGTGATTGACATGGACGCCAAGTTGTAGGATAAAGTGGTGTGTGTGGAATTCTCTACTTAATTTGATTTTTCACACCACATAACTACACTATTGGGAAATGACAGTTTCCCTTTGAGGGATTGTATTAAATTAGTTTTTATGTCTTTGCGGATTACATTTGATACTGTCATGGACAGGGCCGGCCTTAGGGGTGTGCAAGCTGTGCGGCCGCACAGGGCGCCATGGAGCAGGGGGCATCCTGCGGCCGACACAGCTTACACATGGTCGGCCGGAATAAAAAAATTACAAAAATTTGGGGCGGAGCTTACCATGCGGCAGGGGTGGAGCTAAAAGCGCCGGAAAGCTGCTGCAGGGGAAGTAGGAAGGAGTCCCTGCTTCCCCCAACAACCAGAATCCAGGAGCTGCACTGCCTGTCTGCCTCCACAATGAACAGAGGTAAATATGTGTGATTGTCTGCTTGTGTGTGTGTCTGTCTGCCTGTGTGTGTGTGTCTGTGTGTGTGACTGTCTGCGTGTGTGACTATCTGCCTGTATGACTGTGTGTGTGTGTGTGTGACTGTCTGCCTGTGTGACTGTCTGCCTGTGTGTGTGTGACTGTGTGTGTGTGTGTGTGTGTGACTGTCTGTCTGTGTGTGTGACTGTCTGTCTGTGTGTGACTGTTTGTATGTGTGACTGTTTGTATGTGTGACTGTCTGTGTGTGTGACTGTGTGTATGTGTGGCTGTGTGTATGTGTGACTGTCTGTGTGTGTGACTGTGTGTGTGTGACTGTCTGCCTGTGTGTGTGACTGTCTGTGTGTGTGACTGTCTGTGTGTGTGACTGCCTGCCTGTGTGTGTGACTGTGTATTTGGCTGTCCGTGTGTGTGACTGTCTGCCTGTGTGTGTGTGTGTGTGTGTGTGTGACTGTCTGCCTCTGTGTGTGTGACTGTCTGCTTGTGTGTGTGTGGCTGTCTGCTCGTGTGTGTGTGGCTGTCTGCCCGTGTGTGTGTGTGGCTGTCTGCCTTTGTGTGTGTGTGTGACTGTCTGCCTGTGTGTGTGTGTGTGTGTGTCTGTGTGTGACTGTCTGTGGCTGTCTGCCTGTGTGTGTGTGTGTGGCTGTCTGCCAGTGTGTGTGTCACTGTCTGTGTGTTTGACTGTCTGTGTGTGTGTGTGACTGTGTGTGTGTGTGTGTGTGTGTGTGTGGCTGCCTGCCTCTGTGTGTGTGGCTGTCTGTGTGTGTGTGTGTGACTGCCTGCCTGTGTGTGTGGCTGCCTGCCTGTGTGTGTTTGAGTGTGTGTGGCTGCCTGCCTGTGTGTGTGTGTGTGACTGCCTATGTGTGATTGACTGGGCAGACTAGATGGGCCGAATGGTTCTTATCTGCTGTCACATTCTATGTCTGTGTGTGTTTGTGTGTGGCTGTCTGAAGGAGGAGGGGGAAGGAGTGGGGAAGGGGGGGGCGCTGTGAAGATTTTTCGCACAGGGCGCCCAAAGGCCTAAGGCCGGCCCTGGTCATGGAGACAACACCCACCACTAACTAGGAAATGGTGGCAGGCAGGCACTAAATATCCTGTGTTTTTATTTTAAGGGGCATCAATACAACCTTCACACGTTTGATTTTTTTTTTGGCCTCATTAATGCACAGTATTGTTTACATGTTCAAACCTTTTTAGTTGTTGCTCAAAAAACTAAATGTTTTGCAGTATTCTGCACTATAAGCCTGTCTCCTTAGCCATGCCCGCTCATGCCAGAAAGGCTTCATAATCAAAGGCAGACAGTTAGAGAAACTACAAACAGGTAGTTATGCCCTTACTATGTCTCCCTGGGTCTCCGCTCCTTCTAAGGCAGGTTGGTTTGTTGTTCAGATTACTCAGTATTGTCAGTGCCTGAGCTGTGTTCATACATTTGATAAGGAAGCCTTTTTCTAGAGTGAGGGGGTGTGGCTAAACAGGCAGGCTTGGGGCGGGGCCTGGCTGCTGAGCTGAGTGGATGCCTGTGGACACAGCTCCTGCACTCACTAGCAGATAAAGTGACAAAATCAGCAAATTACTGCGAGTACTCGACTCACAAGGGCCACTGAACTACTGGTGACACCCGGGCGAATCAACGGGTACTAAACGTGCCACAATTGAAGCGAGAATCGCCCGAGTACCGTATGCGGCCTACAAGCATGGCCGGCACGGAGGAGACGGCCGCTCCTCCGAAGCCATCCTCGCCTGGACACACGATACTGGGCCCTTGTTCCCCCCCCTTTGGACCGGCGGGGGTCATCCCGGTCCCCATCGACGGACAGCAGGTTCTCGCTCACACCCTAAAAGCCTGCGCAGACACAGGCCCAGCACAATGCGGGCCTAGCATGCACGCCGCGACACGAATAGCGCCTGTAGATGCGGGCCATGGCGACGACATGATCAAGCGCTCCCTCCGACGCATAGACAAAGCATTCCAGCGCTTCTGGCAGCACTTGGAGCAGCGTATGGCGCAGCAAGCACCGAAGCCTACGGGGGAGGTGAGAGAAGCCGAGATGAAAGGGCCGAGCGTGTCCCGCTCGGGCAGACCCCAGCCTGGAGCACACACCACCCAGGCTCCCTGCCTACCTGGGCCGAAGGCCAAGAGGGGTAAACCCCCACAGCATCGCCCACGACGCCGGAGACCCACCCGCCGCTGGCGGTGGCGCAACATCGGGGTCCTCCGTAGCGCCCATGAAGGGGAAGACCCGGCTGCACGACATGTCGGAGTCTGTGGAATACGGATGCAGACCTTCCATGAGGCCTGGGGCTGGAGTGGGAGCCGATGCGGCCCACGAAACACCTACATGATCATCCTGCAAGACCGCAGGGCAGATTACCTCATACAACACACCAGTGGCATAGGGTGAAAGAACGCAGCCCAACTACCAGCTTGGACACAGAACAGGACTTTGGACGCTCCCTCACTACTATGATAGACTGTAAGCCTAGAGTCATGTTTGCCTTTCTAATTTCACTACCTGGGCCTGACCTCTTACTTAATTTTTATTATTATTTTTTTTTTTTTTTTTTTTTTTTTTTTGCTGCCAAGCATGTCGACAACTCCATAAGCGTGCCCTAGCATTTTAGCAGATTTATATGAGGATCCTTTTTGTCTTTACCAGGCATGCAATGTATCCTAAAGCTGCCTAAACCGACAGCCAGCCTAACCTGTTAACTATGCCTTATATCCAGAGTGCACAGTATGTTTATGCCTTACTATATGATATCTTGCACAACACATTTGACATCCCTAACACGCTTGTTATGGATTGCTAGCTTGTACTATTTTCTAGGGCAACACAAACCTGCTTATAGATCACAGACACTGTAGATGAATACCTAACTTGCTCTACACATGATGCACTAAACTAGCCTCTTCTCCACCGTGCCTTAGAATAGGAGCAGTAACCTATCACTATAGCACGCTACAGCGGAGTTTAGCCCGTGTGAATATGAGTATGTTTAATGTTATTAAATTGTGGCAGAAACCAGTTACTTTTCCCAGAGCGTTTGACCTGTCGTGCCGTAAGCTACCATTACCATGTTGACATGTACTGAGCGAGAGCCAGAGCTGCTTAACACGTAGCATGACTAACCTGTTAACTTTTACACATGTCTTTAACAATTGCTTGTAAAACAATGTTTACTCAACGTTTTAAAAAACAGAAAATATATGGCAGTCCTTCGAAGGAGTGTATTATGTACCATCTTGTTTCCACCAACTGTATTACCCGATACCGCCTCCTCTCTTCATTCTGTACCCCATAACGCAAATGCCATAATAAAAGAAAGATTGACAAAAAAAAATAAACAGGCAGGCTTATGATGCAGCATTCTGCAAAACTTTTTGTTTGTAGATTAAATGGGACACTGTAGGCACCCAGGCCACTTCAGCTCATTGAAGATGTCTGGGTGCAGTGTCCCTATTGCACTTAGTGTTGCAATGTAAAACATTGCAGTTCCAGAGAATGTTTACATTGCATCTCTAAGTCTGCCCACAGTGGCGCTTCCGGAATCCAAATGGACCTTCGGTCTGTTATCTGACGCTGGACGTCCTCACGCATTGCATGAGGACTTCCAGCATCAGATTTCTCCCATAGAAAAGCATTAAATTATGCTTTCCTATGGGAAGCTCTAATGCGCATTAGGTCTCCCACGCTGGGCTGACGTCGGCGGGGGAGGATCGTGGGCGGAGCCTTATCCAGCGCCGTGAAACATCGGCGCTGGATTCAGGTAAGTAGCTGACATTGAGGGGGAAGGAGAGGGTGGGAGTACCATTAAACCTATAGTGCCAGGAAAATGGCTTTATTTTCCTGGCACTATAGAATCCATTTAAGCATACAAAAACTATGGTATAGTAAAGAGGCCAAAACCTGTGAAATGCATTCAACTTGTATTGGTGATCACAGTGTCCCTTTAAGAAACATTGCTTTTTGTGATGGCTGTCATATGCTCATGACACTGCCCAAACCTCAAATAGAAATCTGCTCTTAAATGGGAGCCCTACTAACTAACTAGCATACATAACTAACTGTACCCTAACCTACGCTGTGCACCTAACATGTGTGGGAGCCTGGAGTGTCCCTTTAACTAGTCGTTACTTATGGGTAGTATTTTAATATTTGACGTTTTATTTTATTTTTTTAATAATTAATTTTACTCCATAAGCCCATCACGTCTCTTTCTTTCAAACCGTTAGGTTTGTCCCTTTATGCCTTTAGATCTGTGTGATGATGTAATGAGTGTGGTGTTTTACAATAGAAAGCTGCAATTAAACCGCATGTCCGAGAATCACTCCAAAAAATGTACCGTAACTGAGCTTTATAAATGGCTGAGCTGCCTCATGGCTTGAGATAACTGGAGAAGCTACAAAGCTTGTAAATCAGAAACCATATACAAACCCCAAATGTGAGTATTTGTATTGTCTAATGTTTAAAATGTACTGATATTGCATTTATTTCTTATCTATACAATGTACTAAAATGAAACGGTCAGCCCCAGCAGTTGGCAGATTTCAGATATAGAATTGCAAAGCATTAATTACTAATGTATCATCTCGAGGACATCGGTGAACACTCCTGGGGTAGAAACACGAACTTCCATTGAACTTTAACTGCCTAGCTTATTTTATATCTAAAATAGCTAAATTGTAATTCAATGTATTATAGACAAATAAACAAGCTACGACAACGTATATATTGTGAAAATCAGCTACTGACTTCTCTCTATGAGCTTATCTTTGACATGGAATTTTGCTTGGTTTTTAAGTGGGATTAGTAAGGAGACAGGTTATATCCCATATATACAGGGTTAGTAAATAGCTATATCCCAGGTATACAGGGCCCGTAATGAGCCTAGCAATACCCCAAATATACAGAGTGAGCATAAATCTCATTAGTTTTATATTTAGCGCCCAAGTTGGTACTAGCGGTTTTATACTCCATAGGTGGACGGTTTTATACTCCATGGGATAACGTTTTGTACTAAAGTCACCTTTCCTGTCTTCTACTGCCTTAATGACGCAATTAGAACTAAAATACTTTGGGGGGAATTATAATGTTAGCTCACCTTGCAGATTTTGGAATGCAGCTCCCCATTCCTCAAGTCCTGCTTTCTACCTTCCGAGGTGATTTTCTTGTTGTACAGACGGGTCACTAACTTAATTGACAAAAGTATCTTGCTTTCTCAATAGTAAATAAATAAATAATCACATGCTTTTGAATAGCATCGTTCTAAATAGAGACCGCAGAATGCACAGACAGGAAACTGCTGTAACTAGTCATTTCCTGAAACCCGCTGCAGATATTTCTCTGTGCGAATCCCTTGTTACTTTAGAAAGATGTGCCGTATACAGATATAATCTGACAATATTAGAATGCGTTTGGTGACTCTGATGACATCAATTGATGCCAACCTAGTTCCAAACTGCTCTCCAAAACCAATGAACCACCAGGAGCAGGGGCAAGCTAGCAACAGAGTGGAGCACATTTTAGGGTTTTGGACCACTGTTATTTTTAGTGTTATTTTTACTTCATTATGTTCTTGCATTATTGTTCCATTCCTTAGATTTATCTACATTTTTTTATTTTAATTCTGTAAATTCTGTATTTTCAAAGGATGTTAATTAATTTTATTTTATAGTTAATGCATTAATTATAATATCCAAAAACAACCAAACCAAAATTATAAAATTGAATTAAAGAAAAAAAGCTTAACTTATTTTTATGGTTGCTGCATTTGTAGAATATTTCAAGTTCCCATATTTAGTTTGTGGCTTTTGAACGCACTGCACTGTACCGATCATAGAATGTCTTACAATAAGGAAGCTGTTTCAATATCCACCTTTAACCGCTAAGAGTCATTTGAAGGTGAAAGGTGCATTGGGTAGCGAAACCATAGCACATCTTTACCCCCCCATCCCTGTCAATTTCTTTCCCCCCCCCCATCCCTGTCAATTTCTTCCTCCCCCCATCCCTGTCAATTTCTCCCCCCCCCCCATCCCTGTCAATTTCTTCCCCCCTGTCAATTTCTCCCCCTATCCCTGTCAATGTATCCCCCCTGTCAATTTCTTCCCCCCTCCCTGTCAATTTCTTCCCTCCCCCCATCCCTGTCAATTTCTTCCTCCCCCCATCCCTGTCAATTTCTTCCTCCCCCCCATCCCTGTCAATTTCTTCCTCCCCCCATCCCTGTCAATTTCTTCCTCCCCCCCATCCCTGTCAATTTCTTCCTCCCCCCCATCCCTGTCAATTTCTGCCTCCCCCCATCCCTGTCAATTTCTTCCTCACCCCCCATCCCTGTCAATTTATTCCTCCCCCCATCCCTGTCAATTTATTCCTCCCCCCATCCCTGTCAATTTCTTCCTCACCCCCATCCCTGTCAATTTCTTCCTCACCCCCATCCCTGCCAATTTCTTCCTCCCCCCATCCCTGTCAATTTCTCCCCCCCCCCCTTCAGGGATTGGGGGGAGGAAGAAATTGACAATAACACATCAGCCTTTTCTGATTCTCTATCAAATGTACTGTAATATTACACCAGCTACATTACAAAAATGACATTAAAGCCTTTGTTGATGTAAAAAAAAAAAAAAATAAAATACTGCTCTCTAGTGGTTTTTGTGCAAAGTTACAGCAATGTTTGAATCTTGAGCAGGCTATAAATATCTTCAATGTTTAACCTCTTAGTGACCGGACCGTTTTTCAATTTTCTTACCGTTAAGGACCATTTAGCTGTAATTTTCCTCTTACTCATTTACTATACCCACACATATTATATAACATTTTTCTCACAATTAAATGGTCTTTCTAAAGATACCAGTATTTTAATCGTATCATATAATATACTGTGAAACAAGGAAAATATGACGATTTTTTTTTTTTTTTTAAAACCCACTTTTTCTAACTTTGACCCCCAAAATCTGTTACATATCTACAACTGCCAAAAAACACCTGGGCTAAATATTTCCTAAATTTTGCTAGTTAGGGGGTACTAATATGCATGGAAGGGGTAGGGGTGGTTCTAATATTCATGGAAGGGGTAGGTGGGGTTCTAATATAAATGGAAGGGGTAGAGACGGGTAGTAAAATGTATGGAATGCATTTCTGACAGTGTCACTGAATGGCAGTTCGGAAATGTGGTCACCCTAAGTCAGGGGCAGTATTACACAATCTGTATATGTATAAAAAAAATATAAAAAGTAATCTACAAAGTACAAAATGTTTGTGTCATATGTCGTGCTAAAAATTAAGCTAGGAATGTGCATTTTTTGTATTTTTTTTAAATAATTTTTAGAATAATGATAGACATTTTATTTCTTACATTTGTGATGATTCTTTTTTCCTCTCTATATTCAAGGGACACTATAGTCACCAGAACCACAACAGCTAAATGTAGTAGTTCTGGTGTCTATAGCACGTCTTTGCAGGCTTTTTAATGTAAGCACTGCCATTTCGTTAAAAAGCAGTATTTACATTACTGCTGAGGAATACCTCTAGTGGACACTCAGATGGCCACTAGAGGTGCTTCCTAGTCGAGACATGAATGCCGCCCTATGAAGTATCTGCGCATGTGCGGCAAAGCTGCGCATGCGCACCAGAGAGCAATGACCCTTCTGAATAGAAGCGTTTTATTGCTCCCTGCTCGCACCCTCCTATTTAGTCATTTTGATGAAATAGGGGGCGCGGCATCAGCAGGATCCCGGCGCTGTATCCGGGTAAGTAAAACCCCTTCCCTGTAGTGACCCTTTAATGTTATTATTTATTTATATATATAACGACTGCAAATTCCGTAGTGCTGTACAATGGGATAAACAACTCCTAGTTTACGGAATAAGAATATACCCGGCGAGTAAAAATGCTATCCCCCCTAGATTTTTGGGGGTTCCTACGCCCATGAATGGGGGTAGAGCAGATGGGGCTACTGCTCCAGTAGGAGCGGATGGAGGGCTTCTTTATGATGCCCATCAGCAGAGTCAATGCCCGGAATCTTTTAAATTCTGGCACATCGATGGGGTCCCATTGCTGCTTTGCCAAAAAAAGAGTCAGGATTCGAGGCACGGAAAGGCCGAAAACACGACAGCCAATTAAGAATTATATAAAAAGAACCCATGAACATGACGAACCAGCAACTGAGGAAGCCTCTATATGAGGCGAAACGCGTTTTGCACTTTACAAGGACTTTATACAAAGGACTTTGCCTTCAAAATTGTAAGGTTTTCATTTTTATTCTTTATATATTTTAATCATATTGTGCACTTTATTAATAAAGCACTTTACATCTCAACTGATCTTTGAATACATCCATTCTGCTTGAGATCATCAATCAGCACAAAGAAGGGAGTGGGTACCTCTATATCCCACAAAGCTGGATATCTGAGCCGATTTTTATGGCTCTGCGTTTGTGAGTGCCTTTTCATCCATTTATTTGCACTTTACCATTTATATTGACTATATTGCACTATTATCTGTCTGTTTATATTTTATTCCTAGAACATATTGATCCAGGAACCATTCCAACTTTTAAACAAACAATAAAAATACTCCACCTTAAATTGTATGTGTAAAAACAGCTGTATAATCAGAGTATCAAAGAAGGAATACAAGGTAACATAGGTAAAGGCAAAGAATAGGAAAAGTATTAGTCAATCACACTATGCGAAGTCTGAGCTGCAAATTTTTTTTACATTTTAATACCTCCCACCGACCTTTATACTTTTTATTCGTAAGCTTTCCAAATGATTCAATAGGGTTAGAAAAAAATTCCAAATGATTTATCTGCAAAATACCCATGGACTTTAATGGTGACTTCTGTAGATAAATCATTGGGAAATGTTATGTGTGAGAGTATTGAATCATTTGGAAACATTAATAAAGTATTTAGAATTTCTAAGTTTCCCTCACCCTCCTTGATTAGCACACCCATCTTAGATTCCAATTGAACATTAAAGGATTACTCAAACATATTTTTATCTTCCCTTTTTTTAAAGTCCACTCCCAATATAGTGCATGAAAAAATTGTTAAAATAGTGTAAAGCTTACCTGACCTTACCTACCCAGCACTTAGCCAAGTTCTCCTAGATCTCTTCTCTCATGGCACTGAGTCAAGATAGGGTTGATTGGCTTTTGGTCATTCAAACACAATTTAAATTGCAGAACTTGAAGATGTAAACTAAGCTTTACATAAAATAAAATAAAACAAAATACAAAAGCCTTGAAATAATTGCGGTTAAGTCGCATATCTTAAACTAGCCAATGCCACTATTAGGTCATCATGGAAAGTCCATTCTGTGCCAGTTCAGGTGGTTCTGGTTCTGCATTCCAGAAAGACTATTACTTAGGTGGTTGAAGCCGACACCACTGTGACCCAACACCTTGACTCTTGGCTCTACAACACCTTGACTCTTGGCTCTACAACACCTTGACTCTTGGCTCTACAACACCTTGGCGCTTGGCTCTACAACACCTTGGCGCTTGGCTCTACAACACCTTGACGTTTGGCTCTACAACACCTTGACTCTTGGCTCTACAACACCTTGACGCTTGGCTTTACAGCTCTAGTGTGAACTGGTGCCCAAAGTCCACTAATCCCTCCACTACAAGTAGGGGGATTGCAGTCCCATGAGAATCCCTTATCACAGAAGTTCCCCCCACCCCCTGGAATGCAAATGAAAATTGGGCTAAGACAGCACTCAAGGAGGGCAAATCACCATATAGGGTGAGAGTGTTTGCATGATTGTTTATACTGTTCCAGACATTTTGGTAGATAGCTTCAAATTGCATGAGAAAGCTGCTCTCCATCTCTGCCTTGATGTAGCCTCTGTTTGGTGTGGGAGAGCAGCCATCTTGGTTCAGCCACGTGGATTCTATGTGCCCAAGTAGGAGCGTTTGAGGGGCAGTTTTGGAGGTTTACAGAGTGGGGACGGGGATAACGGCGGTAACGGATGCCTCAAAGATCAGCTCGCTATGAGTGGGGAGATCGATCTCTTCTCCTATCCAGAGAGCCGTCAGATGGACTTGCTGCATAAATTCAAGTGGTAGGTAACCTTTAGAATGGTGCAACCTGGACACAAAATGGTTGCAGGTGCTTCTTGGATAGGTCTGCTGCCATTCAATGTCTGTGCCTGAGGTGATTTTGGGCTGTAAGTTGTCAATTTGCTTTAGCATGGAAGAGCTACAGAATAGTGTTTCCAGCCACGTTAACTGACAGGCCCCGCCCCTAATTTATATCACATATATAACTGGAGAGCTTTTGTGGTTGAGTTGATTAGATTATCAGACCTGTCAATCATTGCTTATCATTATTATACCATTATCCCCCCCACCAACATTAAACCTACTCCAGTGATTCTCTATGAGAATCGGTAATGACACAACCACAGTGCCTGTCCACCAATAGCCATGCTCCAGTGATCCTCTATCAGGATCAGTAATGATACACTCAATATGCTTCACTCAACATATGCCCACAATGCCTGTCCAATAGACATGTGCAATTCGTTTCATTCCGAATCCATATTCGGCCGAAGTTCGGAAATTCGGACATTCAGATGCTTCAGAATGTCCGAAGTGCCGAATTTCCGAAGTACCAAATTTCGGAATGCCAAACCGAATTGCCGAATTTCTGAAGTGCTGAATTTTGGAATGCCTAACCAAACGCAAAAGTGGCAAAACATGAGAGGGTTGGGGTAGGAGATGTAAACTAGGTTTAGGGCAATGTTAGTGGTTGGGGTAGGGTTAGTGGTTGGGGTAGAGGTAGGTTTAAGGGTAGTATTAAGGGTTGGGGTAGGGTTAGTGGTTGGGGTAGAGATAGGGTAGGGTTAGAGGTAGGGGTAGGGTAGGGTAGGGTTAAGGGTAGGGTTGGGGTAGGCTTAGGGTAGGGTTACTGGTTGGGGTAGTGGTAGGGTAAGGTTTAGGGGTAGAATTAGGGTTAAGGGTTGGGGTAGGGTTAGTGGTTGGGGTAGGGGTAGGGATAGGGGTAGTGGTTGGCGTATGGGTAGGGTAAC
The DNA here is from genome assembly GCF_036172605.1 of Pelobates fuscus. Classification (NCBI taxonomy): domain Eukaryota; kingdom Metazoa; phylum Chordata; class Amphibia; order Anura; family Pelobatidae; genus Pelobates; species Pelobates fuscus. The sequence continues at coordinate 24,245,400 of NC_086317.1, forward strand.
CCTAACCCTATTCCTAACCCTACATCTAATCCTACCCTAACCCTAAACTTACCCCTAACCCTGCTCCTATCCCAACCCTACCCCTAACCCTACCCACAAACTAACCCTACCCCTACCTCTACCCATAACCCTACCCTAAACCTACCTCTAACCCTACTCCTAAACCAACCCTACCTTAACCCTACCCTTAACCCTACCCCTAACCCTACACCTAACCCTACCTCTAACCCTACCTCTAACCCTACAATAACCCGAGCCCTAAACCAACCCTAACCCTACCCCTAACCTAATTCTAACCCTACACTTACCCGAAGTTCCAAAGTGCCGAACCGAAGTGCCAAATTCCCGAAGTGCCGAAGTTCCAAAGAGAAGTCCCAAATTTCGGAATGCCGAACCGAACCAAATAATTTTCCCTTGCACATCCCTATTCCTTACTGTCCAAGCATCCTCAGCATTCAGATACTAGAACTTATATACCACATCACACACAAACACACATCTCCTAACCACATTAGATATCATATAGTGCCATATGTTCATTATAAATAGACAGAAAAGCTCATAAATACCTATAGAGTGTTGTGTTATAGCTCTATGTATCTATCTATATCTCTCATAGCCCTGGATCAATGCATCTCCATGAGGAAAGTTTAGTGTCTTCATGCAGAGGGTGGAGACACTGAGTTGCAGTCACACGGTGCAGGAGAGGACTGCCCCAGGAGAGTGGCCAGTGGAGGTATCCCTAGGCTGTAATGTAAACACTGCAAAAAGCCTGAATGGAATGATTATACTCACCAGAACAAATACAACAAACTATAGTTGTTTTGGTGAATGCAGGGTCCAATTAAGCTTAACTTGTTTAGTAGTGATGTCCCGAACGGTTCGCTGGCAAATAGTTCCTGGCGAACATAGCGTGTTCGCATTCGCCACGGCGGGCGAACATATGCGCGGTTCGATCCGCCCCCTATTCGTCATCATTGAGTAAACTTTGACCCTGTGCCTCACAGTCAGCAGACACATTCCAGCCAATTAGCAGCAGACCCTCCCTTCCAGACCCTCCCACCTCCTGTACAGCATTGTCTGCAAGCGTCTGTGTGTCAGGCCTACAGCGTGTACTCTGCCAACCTCTGCCAGTGCACTTTGCCACTCATATCTGGTGGCACAAAAGCGTGCATTTAAAAACAAAAAAAGTTTTTGACTGTAATCTAATAGCAGTCAGTGTCCTTCAAGCTGGTGTCAGGCCTTCAGCGTGTACTCTGCCAACCTCTGCCAGTGCACTTTGCCACTCATATTTGGTGTCACAATAGCGTGCATTTAAAAACAAAAAAAGTTTTTGACTGTAATCTAATAGCAGTCAGTGTCCTTCAAGCGGGTGTCAGGCCTTCAGCGTGTACTCTGCCAACCTCTGCCAGTGCACTTTGCCACTCATATCTGGTGTCCCAATAGCGTGCATTTAAAAACAAAAAAAGTTTTTGACTGTAATCTTATAGCAGTCAGTGTCCTTCAAGCGGGTGTCAGGCCTTCAGCGTGTACTCTGCCAACCTCTGCCACTGCACTTTGCCACTTGTATCTGGTGTCACAATAGCGTGCATTTAAAAACAAAATATTTTTTTCACTGTTATAGATTGAATAGCAGTTAGTTGTCTTCAAGCGGGTGTGTCATGCCTACAGCGTGTACTCTGCCAACCTCTGCCAGTGCACTTTGCCACTCATATCTGGTGTCACAATAGCGTGCATTTAAAAACAAAAAAAGTTTTTGACTGTAATCTAATAGCAGTCAGTGTCCTTCAAGCGTAAGTCAGGCCTTCAGCGTGTACTCTGCCAACCTCTGCCAATGCACTTTGCCACTCATATCTGGTGTCACAATAGCGTGCATTTAAAAACAAAAAAGTTTTTGACTGTAATCTTATAGCAGTCAGTGTCCTTCAAGCGGGTGTCAGGCCTTCAGCGTGTACTCTGCCAACCTCTGCCACTGCACTTTGCCACTCATATCTGGTGTCACAATAGCATGCATTTAAAAACAAAAAAAGTTTTTGACTGTAATCTAATAGCAGTCAGTGTCCTTCAAGCGGGTGTCAGGCCTTCAGCGTGTACTCTGCCAACCTCTGCCAGTGCACTTTGCCACTCATATCTGGTGTCACAATAGCGTGCATTTAAAAACAAAAAAAGTTTTTGACTGTAATCTAATAGCAGTCAGTGTCCTTCAAGCGGGTGTTAGGCCTTCAGAGTGTACTCTGCCAACCTGTGCCACTGCACTTTGCCACTCATATCTGGTGTCACAATAGCGTGCATTTAAAAACAAAACAAGTTTTTGACTGTAATCTAATAGCAGTCAGTGTCCTTCAAGCGGGTGTCAGGCCTTCAGTGTGTACTCTGCCAACCTCTGCCACTGCACTTTGCCACTCATATCTGGTGTCACAGTAGCTTGCATGCATAGTACCACTAATCCAAAAAAAATGACAGGCAGAGGCAGGCCAACCCGCAGGGGCCGTCGTGGTCGTGGTGCTGTGATTCCCTTTTACCCTAGAATAATGCCCTGTTTTCAGAGGCAACGTACCCTGAACTTGAAAAGTTCTGAGGACATAGTTGACTGGCTAACACAGGACACCCAATCTTCTACAGCTTCTGCTCGAAACCTTGATGCACCATCCTCCTCCAGCTTAGCTTCGGCACCTCTCAAGTTACCACTCACACGCCTGCCACCACCACCAACACTAGCACCAAAGCCACTTCACTTTATCTGTCAGAGGAGTTATTTACACATCCGTTTGAAGAAATGAGTGATGCGCAACCATTATTGCCAGAGGATGTAGATAACAGGAATATGTCTCAGTCAGGCAGCATTACAAACAGGGACGTACGGTGTGATGATGATGATGTTGTAACCGCTGCTGCTTCCTTTGCTGAATTGTCAGATACAAGTGAAGCAGTTGATGATGACGATGCGTCCCTGGATGTCACGTGGGTGCCCGCTCGGCAAGAAGAAGAACAGGGCGAAAGTTCAGATGGGGAGACAGAGAGGAGGAGACGAGTTGAAAGCAGGGGGAGGTCGTCGCAAGGAGCTAGTGGCACAGTCAGACAGCATGCATCGGCACCCAGGGTCAGCCCGACAGCACGCCAATCAACGCATGCTGTTGCCACCACCAGAAAGCCGTCATTGCAGAGCTTAGCATTGTGGAATTTTTTTGGGGTGTCTGCCTCTGACAACAGCGATGCCATTTGCAACCTGTGCCAAAAGATACTGAGTCGTGGGAAGTCCAACACCCACCTAGGTACAACTGCTTTGCGTAGGCACATGATCGCACATCACAAACGCCTATGGGATCAACACATGAGTACAAGCAGCACAAAAAATCAAAGCCGCCATCCTCATCCTGGTCCAGCATCTTCAGCCACGTCAACCACTGATGTCCTCCCTGCCCCCTCTTAACCATCCGCCACTCCGTCTCTCGCCTTGAGCAGTTCCTGCTCATCTGCCCACAGTCAGGTGTCTGTCAAGGACATGTTTGAGCGTAACAAGCCAATGTCAGAAAGTCACCCCCTTGCCCGGCGTCTGACAGCTGGCTTGTCTGAACTATTAGCCCGCCAGATTTTACCATACAAGCTGGTGGAGTCTGATGCGTTTAAAAAATTTGTAGCTATTGGGACACTGCAGTGGAAGGTACCCGAACAAAATTTCTTTTCACAAAAAGCAATCCCCAACCTGTACTCGATTGTGCAAAAGGAAGTAATGGCATGTCTGGCACATAGTGTTGGGGCAAGGGTCCATCTAACCACTGATACCTGGTCTTCAAAGCATGGTCAGGGCAGGTAGATCACCTACACTGTGTATTGGGTAAACCTGCTGACGGCTGACAAGCATGGAATGCGTGGCTCTGCAGAGGAGTTGGTGACACAGCCACGACTTGCAGGCAGGCCTGCTGCCACCTCCTCTACTCCTTCTACTCCGTCCTCTTCCATAACCTCCTCAGCTGAGTCCTCTTCTGCTGCTGCGTCTTGCTCCGCATCAACGGCACCCCGCCAGCTCCCCAGGTACTATTCCACATCCCGGATACGGCAGTGTCACGCCGTCTTGGGTTTGACTTGCTTGAAAGCAGAGAGTCACACCGGACTAGCACTCATGTCCGCCCTGAACGCACAGGTGGAAAAGTGGCTGACTCCGCAGCAACTGGAGATCGGCAAAGTGGTTTGTGACAATGGAACAAATTTGTTGGCGGCATTGAAGTTGGGCAAGTTGACACATGTGCCGTGCATGGCACATGTGTGTAATCTGATCGTACAACGCTTTGTGCATATGACACAGGCTTACAGGACGTCCTAAAGCAGGCCAGGAAGGTGTGTGGCCATTTCAGGTTTTCCTACACGGCCATGGCGCACTTTTCAGATATCCAGCGGCGAAACATGCCAGTGAGGCGCTTGATTTGCGACAGCCCGACACGTTGTAATTCAACACTCCTAATGTTCGACCGCCTGCACCAACAAGAAAAAGCCGTTAATGAATATTTGTATGACCGGGGTGCTAGGACAGCCTCTGGGGAGCTGGGAATTTTTTTGCCACGTTACTTGGCGCTCATGCACAATGCCTGTAGGGTCATGCGTCCTTTTGAGGAGCTGACAAACCTAGTCAGTCGAACCGAAGGCACCATCAGCAACATCATACCATTTGTTTTCTTCCTGGAATGTGCCCTGTGAAGAGTGCTGGATCAGGCCATAGATGAGCTTGAAGAGGAAGAGTTGTGGTCACCATCACCACCAGAGACAGCCTTATCAGCATCGCTTGCTGGACCTGCGGCAACGCTGGAAGAGGATTGTGAGGAAGAGGAGTCAGAGGAGGAATGTGTGAGGAGAAGGAGGAAGACCAACCACAATAGGCATCCGAGGGTGCTCACCTATCTGGTACCTGTGGTGTTGTACGTGGCTGGGGGGAAGAACATATCTTCATTGAGATCACGGAGGAGGAGGAATGGGAAATGAGTACCTCGGCATCCAACCTTGTGCAAATGGGGTCTTTCATGCTGCCGTGCCTGTTGAAGTACCCTCGTATAAAAAGGCTAAAGGAGAACGACCTGTACTGGGTGTCCATGCTACTAGACCCCTGGTATAAGCAGAAAGTGGCTGAAATGTTACCAAATTACAACAAGTCGGAAAGGATGCAGTATTTGCAAAATAAATTAAAAAGTATGCTTTACACAGCGTATAAGGGTGATGTCACAGCACAATGGGAATCTAACAGGGGAAGAGGTGAATGTCATCCTCCTCCTCCCACGACCACGCCGGCAAGGACAGGACGCTTTACAGACGTGTTGTTGATGGAGGACATGCGGAGCTTTTTAAGTCCTACGCATCACCACAGCCCTTCGGGATCCACCCTCAGAGAACGACTCGACCGACAGGTAGCAGACTACCTCGCCTTAACTGCAGATATTGACACTCTGAGGAGCGATGAACCCCTTCACTACTGTGTGTGCAGGCTTGACCTGTGGCCTGAGCTATCCCAATTTGCGTTAGAACTTCTGGCCTGCCCCACTTCAAGTGTCCTGTCAGAAAGGACCTTCAGTGCAGCAGGAGGTATTGTCACTGAGAAGAGAAGTCGCCTACGTCAAAAAAGTCTAGATTACCTCACCTTTATTAAGATGAATGAGGGATGGATCCCGAAGGGACTGACAGTGGGCGATACATTTGACTAAAAAAGGCCTGATGAGATGAGCTGCCTTGGGCTAAAAATGGTACACACGCTGCTGTATTTTAGCTCTGAATGCCGGTTGACTTGCGTGACTTATCCGCCACCAACTAGGGTTCAAGCCGCAATGTTTTAGGGCACTTTCTCCCTGGGAAACAAACATCAATTTTTCTGGCCGCTGCTACAGCAGCAGCTGCAACAATGCCTAATTTTTCAGGCATGTGTACATGCCTAATTTTTCGGGCCTCTGGTGCTGCACTGTGGCTTCAAAAACCAAACAAACAAAGGCACATAACAGGGATTAAACTGATAGGAATAGTACTACTTAACACACCACTCCTATCTGGTGGCACATTAGATTGCACGCGCAGTGCCTCAAATTTGAAGTAGGAGGACCGACCAAGCATCTTTTTCCATCTCCCGGTTCCTAAAATCGATGCCATATACACGTCCCCTGATAGGGCGCCAGCTCGTTATTCTCTTGGGCGCCAGCTCGTTATTTTCTTTTTCACTTCACTAGGGACCCTTTACTGCACTATGGGCACTTAGACCCACTCTTTGTCTTGCACAGTGGTATTCCTAGCCAGCATCTGTGACGGGAAATAGAGCTTGGTTGCTTCTTCTAAGTGTTGCTTCTAAGTGTCTGTGGTTGGAGATATTCTGGAGAGTTTTACAGAAGCTTCAACTGTCTAAGAGTTGTGCTAAGGGTTTTCTTTTTTACTGTTACAGGTAAGATTCATCTGTAGGAAAAGGTTACTGATTGCACAAGGTTTGATTTCCTGTTGGTAATTATAAGGCATTTGATTGGATTAGGTAGCTACTTGCTATTGATTGCTGTGTAAATTAGCTATTGTTTGCTAATAAGCAGAGGCCTACCCAGGTGTTAAACATTCCTAGTGGGAGGTGATTTTAGGAGTATATAAGGGCTGTTGTCATTAGCTTGGCTAATAGAGCTTGGTTGCTTCTTCTAAGTGTTGCTTCTAAGTGTCTGTGGTTGGAGATATTCTGGAGAGTTTTACAGAAGCTTCAACTGTCTAAGAGTTGTGCTAGGGGTTTTCTTTTTTACTGTTACAGGTAAGATTCATCTGTAGGAAAAGGTTACTGATTGCACAAGGTTTGATTTCCTGTTGGTAATTATAAGGCATTTGATTGGATTAGGTAGCTACTTGCTATTGATTGCTGTGTAAATTAGCTATTGTTTGCTAATAAGCAGAGGCCTACCCAGGTGTTAAACATTCCTAGTGGGAGGTGATTTTAGGAGTATATAAGGGCTGTTGTCATTAGCTTGGCTAATAGAGCTTGGTTGCTTCTTCTAAGTGTTGCTTCTAAGTGTCTGTGGTTGGAGATATTCTGGAGAGTTTTACAGAAGTTTCAACTGTCTAAGAGTTGTGCTAAGGGTTTTCTTTTTTACTGTTACAGGTAAGATTCATCTGTAGGAAAAGGTTACTGATTGCACAAGGTTTGATTTCCTGTTGGTAATTATAAGGCATTTGATTGGATTAGGTAGCTACTTGCTATTGATTGCTGTGTAAATTAGCTATTGTTTGCTAATAAGCAGAGGCCTACCCAGGTGTTAAACATTCCTAGTGGGAGGTGATTTTAGGAGTATATAAGGGCTGTTGTCATTAGCTTGGCTAATAGAGCTTGGTTGCTTCTTCTAAGTGTTGCTTCTTCTAAGTGTTGCTTCTAAGTGTCTGTGGTTGGAGATATTCTGGAGAGTGTTGCTTCTAAGTGTCTGTGGTTGGAGATATTCTGGAGAGTGTTGCTTCTAAGTGTCTGTGGTTGGAGATATTCTGGAGAGTGTTGCTTCTAAGTGTCTGTGGTTGGAGATATTCTGGAGAGTGTTGCTTCTAAGTGTCTGTGGTTGGAGATATTCTGGAGAGTGTTGCTTCTAAGTGTCTGTGGTTGGAGATATTCTGGAGAGTGTTGCTTCTAAGTGTCTGTGGTTGGAGATATTCTGGAGAGTGTTGCTTCTAAGTGTCTGTGGTTGGAGATATTCTGGAGAGTGTTGCTTCTAAGTGTCTGTGGTTGGAGATATTCTGGAGAGTGTTGCTTCTAAGTGTCTGTGGTTGGAGATATTCTGGAAAGTGTTGCTTCTAAGTGTCTGTGGTTGGAGATATTCTGGAGATAAACTGGAGGTAATCTGAAGTATTCAGGAGGATAAATAAAAAGTTAAGATTCGTTTGATTTAAATTATTCACCTCATTGGAATGGCAGACTTAGTTCAGTGTAATAGTTGCTATGCATTTGTTTCGCGTTCCACTTTTTGGAGGTTTAGTTGTTGTCTAATCTGTAGACAGTTCTCTATCTTGCGGCAGGAGATTGTATTTTTGAAGTCTGAGATTTGTAAATTATCTGGTAAACAAACTCAGGCTGGAACTGCTGCAAAGCCACTGCCACAGAGACATACTAGGAATGGCAGATGGATTACTGTAGGATCTGGTAGACTTAGAGTTGTGGATAAAAGGCATATTGCACATTGTCTGTTGTTCTACATAATTAATTTTCTGCACTTTCAGAGTGTAATGGTGTCATGGAGACAGGCACTGAGGCTAGTGGTGTTGTGCAGAGAGGCACTGAGGCTAGTGGTGTTGTGCAGAGAGGCACTGAGGCTAGTGGTGTTGTGCAGAGAGGCACTGAGGCTAGTGGTGTTGTGCAGAGAGGCACTGAGGCTAGTGGTGTTGTGCAGAGAGGCACTGAGGCTAGTGGTGTTGTGCAGAGAGGCACTGAGGCTAGTGGTGTTGTGCAGAGAGGAACTGAGGCTAGTGGTGTTGTGCAGAGAGGAACTGAGGCTAGTGGTGTTGTGCAGAGAGGCACTGAGGCTAGTGGTGTTGTGCAGAGAGGCACTGAGGATAGTGGTGTTGTGCAGAGAGGCACTGAGGCTAGTGGTGTTGTGCAGAGAGGCACTGAGGCTAGTGGTGTTGTGCAGAGAGGCACTGAGGCTAGTGGTGTTGTGCAGAGAGGCACTGAGGCTAGTGGTGTTGTGGAGAGAGGCACTGAGGCTAGAGGTGTTGTGGAGAGAGGCACTGAGGCTAGAGGTGTTGTGGAGAGAGGCACTGAGGCTAGAGGTGTTGTGGAGAGAGGCACTGAGGCTAGAGGTGTTGTGGAGAGAGGCACTGAGGCTAGTGCTGTTGTGGAGAGAGGCATTGAGGCCAGTGGTGTTGTGCAGAGAGGCTTGAAGACTATGATGAGGCCTAATAGAAAGCAGTTGTTGTTGGGGGATTCCATCATAAGAGGTGTGGAGATGGACAATGGTGGTCTTGTGAGGTGTCTTCCCGGAGCTACTGCTCACAGAGACAGGAGACGTATCTGTAATATTGTTAAGCAAGCAAAGCAGGAAGGGGAATTGGATGTACTTGTCCATTTAGGGACAAATGACTTGGCTTGCAATGAGGTTTCAGAGGTTAAGGAAGTTTTTAGTGTTTTTGCCAATGATATACGGCAGGTTGCTTCCACACTGTCATTCTCTGAAGTTCTGCCTGTGCATAACACTCAGAATGACAGGCGGATGCGTATTAGGGACTTTAACTTGTGGCTTGGTGAATGGTGTCGGGAGCAAGGATTTGGCTTTATTGCTCATGGTAGCTCTGTTTGGAACGGAAATAAACTGTACAAAAAAGATGGTTTGCATCTTTCTCAAAAGGGAACAAATGTTCTCAGTGAGCAGTTCAGAGGTTTTGCTAAGATGTATTTAAACTAGGAGGGGGGGGGGCAAAAGGGTGATAAAACATCAATCCAATTGTCCCCCAAAACAAGGACAGAAGGTGCCTGTAGCAAGTGTGTTAAAAAATGATAAGCTTAGAGTCATGTCTACAAATGCTCGCAGTTTAGGGACTAAGATCCATGAACTTGTGGCAATAATGGCAACTGATAGTGTAGATTTAGTCGCTGTTACTGAGACATGGTATAATGAAAAAAATGACTGGGACATAGCAATACCAGGGTACTCTTTATATAGAAAAGACAGGGAAGGCAAGAAAGGGGGAGGGGTGGCCCTGTATGTGAAGGATAGCATAAAATCTAGCCTAATAAAGGTTAGTGAGACGAACATAGAGTCCATTTGGGTTACGTTAGAATTTGGTAATCACACAGTAGTTCGTGTAGGTGTGATTTATAGGCCCCCAGGACAAATTGAAGAGTTAGATAATCTACTAGTTGAAGAAATAGCTAAAATGACAATGAAGGGGGAAGTTATCACCATGGGTGACTTTAATCTTCCTGATGTAAATTGGAAAACAAAAATAGCTACTTGTGCCAGAAGCACACAAATTCTAAACTCCCTACTGGGATTGTCTCTAAAACAAGTCGTTGAGGAGCCAACTCGTAAAGAGGCCATACTAGATTTAGTGTTAACAAATGGAGATTTGGTATCAGATATTACTGTAGGTGAAAGTTTAGGATCCAGTGATCATCAGTCAGTGTGGTTTAATATAAGAACAGTGACTGAGTCACACCACACAAGAACAAAAGTTTTAGACTTTAGAAAAACAGACTTTTCTAAAATTAGAATATGTGTAAAGGAGTCATTATCAGACTGGAGCAACTTAAATGGAGTCCAAAATAAATGGGATTATTTAAAAGCTGCACTACTGAAGGCAACAGAAAATTGCATTAGGCTTGTCAGTAAAAGCAAAAAATTCAAGAAACCACTGTGGTACTCCGCAGATGTGGCCAAAATAGTAAAAAACAAAAAGTTAGCATTTAGTAATTATAAAAAAACCCAGAATGAGGAAGACAGAATGACCTATAAGATTAGGCAGAAAGAGGCTAAGCAAGTTATAAGAGCTTCCAAATCACACACAGAAGAGAAAATAGCACAGTCAGTAAAAAAGGGGGACAAAACTTTTTTTAGATACATAAATGAGAAAAGAAAAGTAAAACAAGGATTAGTTAGATTAAAAACAAAAGAAGGAAGGTATGTAGATGAGGATAAAGGTCTAGCTGACTGCCTCAATGAATATTTTTGTTCGGTATTTACAGCTGAAAATGAAGGAAAGGGACCTCTGTTAAAAAAAAGGATAAATTAGTCATTTATTACACGTGAGTTTACAGAGGAAGAGGTTCTATTACAACTGTCAAAAGTAAAGACAAATAAGTCAATGGGACCTGATGGAATACACCCAAAGCTATTAAAAGAGCCTAGTGGTGTACTAGCAAAACCTTTAACAGATTTATTTAACCAATCATTGTTAACAGGAGTAGTCCCAGAAGATTGGAAGTTAGCGAATGTTGTGCCCATTCACAAGAAAGGTAATAGTCGGGCAACTATAGGCCAGTAAGCCTTACTTCAGTAGTGGGGAAAGTGATGGAAACCATGTTAAAGGATAGGATTGTTGAACATCTAAAAACACATGGATTTCAAGATCAGAGACAACATGGGTTTACTTCAGGGAGATCATGCCAAACTAATCTTATTGATTTTTTTGATTGGGTAACTAAAATTATAGATCAGGTTGGTGCAGTAGACATTGCTTACCTAGATTTCAGTAAGGCTTTTGACACTGTTGCACATAGAAGGCTTATTAATAAACTGCAATCTTTGAGTTTGGATTCCAATATTGTTGAATGGGTAAGGCAGTGGCTGAGTGACAGGCAACAGAGGGTTGTAGTCAATGGAGTATATTCGAAGCTTGGGCTTGTCACCAGTGGGGTACCTCAGGGATCTGTACTTGGACCCATTCTCTTTAATATTTTTATTAGTGATATTGCAGAAGGTCTTGATGGTAAGGTGTGTCTTTTTGCGGATGATACTAAGACAAATGATTTAGGTAAACTAGAAAAATGGTCAGAGTTGTGGCAACTGACATTTAATGTGGATAAGTGCAAGATAATGCATCTTGGACGTAAAAACCCAAGGGCAGAGTACAGAATATTTGATAGAGTCCTAACCTCAACATCTGAGGAAAGGGATTTAGGGGTGATTATTTCTGAGGACTTAAAGGTAGGCAGACAATGTAATAGAGCAGCAGGAAATGCTAGCAGAATGCTTGGTTGTATAGGGAGAGGTATTAGCAGTAGAAAGAGGGAAGTGCTCATGCCATTGTACAGAACACTGGTGAGACCTCACTTGGAGTACTGTACACAGTACTGGAGACCATATCTTCAAAAGGATATTGATACCTTAGAGCATGGGTCGTCAACCTGGTCCCTACCGCCCACTAGTGGGCGTTTCAGGATTCCAGGTGGGCGGTAGGGATTTTCAATTTTTTTTTTATAAATTGGGCAGGCGGGCGGGCGCGCGCGAGCCGGCGGTACCACTGTGACTGGGTACCGCCATCACCACTTGCGGCCCCGGCGGCAAACCGCCGGGGCCGCATATGGAGGGGTCCATCGGGTGGCCCATGCTGTCAGGGCCACCCGATGGATGTGGATTGTGAGGGGGCCCGGTCAGCGCTGGGCGCTTTAACAGCGCGACCGGGCCCCCTGTGATGACATCAAATCTGCTGGGAGGAAGTGATTCCCCGGTCACTCCTCCCAGCATACAGAGAGCCGCGCGGGAGGAAGGAGGAGGAGGGAGTCAGAGTGGGAACTCTGACTCCCATGCACCTGAGCCACCACTGGACCCCAGGGAAAGTCACCCTCCTGCACCTTAAAGGTAGGAAACAGGAGGGTGACTTAAATATAATGTGTGTTTGTTTGTGTATGTGTCTTTGTATGTATGTCTTGTGTGTGTCTGTATGTATGTCTTGTGTGTGTCTTATGTAAGTGTCTTGTGTGTGTATGTCTGTATACATGTGTCTTGTCTTTGTATGTATGTCTTGTGTGTGTCTTATGTATGTGTCTTGTGTGTATGTCTGTATACATGTCTTGTGTTTGTATGTATGTCTTGTATGTGTCTTGTGTGTATGTCTGTATACATGTGTCTTGTGTTTGTATGTATGTCTTGTGTGTGTGTATGTGTGTCTTATGTATGTGTCTTGTGTGTATGTCTGTATACATGTGTCTTGTGTTTGTATGTATGCCTTGTGTGTGTGTCTGTATGTGTGTCTTATGTATGTGCCTTGTGTGTGTGTGTGTATGTCTGTATATATGTGTGTCTTGTCTTTGTATGTATGTCCTGTGTGTGTCTTATGTATGTGTCTTGTGTGTGTGTATGTCTGTATACATGTGTCTTGTCTTTGTATGTATGTCTTGTTTGTGTCTGTGTGTATGTCTGTATATATGTGTTGATACCGGAGAAACTGACGGAAGCCAAGCACAGAGAGATGGACACAGGTTTCTTCAGGAAGGAAGAGATTCTTTATTGGATCACCGATCGGGACTCAGAGGGACTAGCGTCACCAAAATACAGCAAAGTCTGAGTACTGAATACATAGAGTACATTCCTTATATAGCACTGTAGCTCCTCCCACAATTAACTACACCCACACATACCCTTAACCTATTTAATGAATAGAGTCTAAACTCATCCATCCGGTCTAACCACGTGGCTCATCTGATACAAAGGAGAGGGACGCGTAATTCCAGTTCTTACATTCCTGCACCTGGTCAGTACAGTGATGACAGTATCTTAGCTACGTGTTATTAACTAACTGATACTACAAACACATATACATACATATGCCTTGTGGCAATCTTAGCCTGCTAAACTTGTATTTTACTGGAATTACATCACAGTGTGTCTTGTCTTTGTATGTATGTTGTGTGTGTGTCTTTGTATGCATGTCTTGTGTGTGTGTGTTTGTATGTTTTGTGTGTGTGTGTGTGTGTCTTTGTATGTATGTCTTGTGTGTGTGTGTGTCTTTGTATGTATGTCTTGTGTGTGTGTGTCTTTGTATGTATGTCTTGTGTGTGTGTGTCTTTGTATGTATGTCTTTGTGTGTGTGTGTCTTTGTATGTATGTCTTTGTGTGTGTGTGTCTTTGTATGTATGTCTTTGTATGTGTCGTGTGTGTGTGTCTTTGTATGTGTCGTGTGTGTGTGTCTGTCTGTATATATGTGTGTATGTATGTGTCGTGTGTGTGTCTGTCTGTATATATGTGTGTATGTGTGTCTGTTTCTTGTGTCTATCTGTATGTGTATGTGTCTTTGTATGTATGTCTTTGTGTGTGTGTGTGTGCCTGTCTGTCTGTATGTCTGTATGTGTGTCTGTATGTCTGTATGTATGTGTGCCAGTCTGTTATAGTGGGATACCTAGCTCAGCCTTCCTACTGGGCATTGCTATAAGGAAGGTTAAAAAAAGGGGGAAAAAAGGTGGGGAGGGGAATTGAGGAGGGAGAAGAGGGGAGCTGACGCACAGATGAGAAATCATATTATGCGCAAACAGAGAAGTCGTCTGAATATCACCGAAAGAGGAGACCTTCGTTTGTTCCTTACAACCTCAAGGATCTCATTAATCACTAGTAAAGGTAATTTCAATTTACTTTATTGTTTTCTCATTAAACTTTTTATAAAGTTAAAAACATTATAAACATGCATTAATTGCAAATAAAAAGATAAATGTACGTACATTTATTTTTTTTAAAACACCCTCCTTTCGAAAAAAATATTCCGCACTTGCGCGAAAACTGGTGGGCGGTAAGGAAATTTTTTCAACCAAAAAGATGCATTAGTGGGCGGTAGTTAGAAAAAGGTTGACTACCACTGCCTTAGAGAGAGTTCAAAGAAGGGCTACTAAACTGGTTCATGGATTGCAGGATAAAACTTACCAGGAAAGGTTAAAGGATCTTAACATGTATAGCTTGGTGGAAAGACGAGACAGGGGGGATATGATAGAAACATTTAAATACATAAAGGGAATCAACACAGTAAAAGAGGAGACTATATTTAAAAGAAGAAAAACTACCACAACCAGAGGACATAGTCTAAAATTAGAAGGACAAAGGTTTAAAAATAATATCAGGAAGTATTACTTTACTGAGAGGGTAGTGGATGCATGGAATAGCCTTCCAGCTGAAGTGGTAGAGGTTAACACTGTAAAGGAGTTTAAGCATGCGTGGGATAGGCATAAGGCTATCCTAACTATAAGATAATGCCAGGGACTAATGAAAGTATTTAGAAAATTGGGCAGACTAGATGGGCCGAATGGTTCTTATCTGCCGTCACATTCTATGTTTCTATGTTTCTATGAAATCAGGCAGTCATCTAAACGTTTAGATTGAGTTTTAGCTTAGAACACCCTTGAAGGTGTTTAAGGAGATTAGGGCTAGTTTAGAGGATTCTTCTTAGACCTCTCTGAGTCTTTATAGCCCTTCTACCTATCCAGCATTTCTGGAGACTAGCTAAGAGAAAGGGTGGCTGTGATACATTTAACTTTATATCACCTTATTGACACTTTTTATGACAGCATCACTCCGGTCTCCATACTCTCTGCCTATACCCATCTATTTAGAGGGAATTTCCTTGCCCCTGCAATATTATATAATAGGTAATAGTATTACCATTATTACACAATTAGCCACTATAGGGGAGTGAGTATAGTATCCCTTTGTTTTTTATAAATGATACAATAAAGACTTTTGTCCATTACTCAATTTACTTTAACAAAGGGTATTTACCACGGTATTAGGAAGCATTACTCTGCTTTCCCTTTCTCCCTCTATTATACACCTATGCTCACTAGGATTTGTAGGTATCACTTTATTATAGTTGTCTAACCCTTTCCTATGCCAGTTTTAGATCTCCTTCTTGGGAGATTTTTTCTTTTTTCAGTTTATTAGCATACCTGGGTACAAGCCCTCGGTGGGGCTGGCACCACCACCTGACCACATTTCCTCGTTTCTTCCACTCATACCGCTTTTTCCATCTTTGAAGGGGTTTGGCGAAACAAGGAAATAGTCCTCTACTTGTAACAGGGATTAAACTGATAAGAATAGTACTACTTAACACACCTTATAATAACGCAGAGAGAGGCAACGCAGAGAGCAGAGTCTGAAGAAGAGGAGTCAGAAGAGGAAGGTGGCTTTGAGGAGGTGGAAGACCAAACACAGCAGGCGTCCCAGGGGGCTTGTTGTCACCTTTCGGGGACCCTTGGTGTTGTACGTGGCTGGGTGGAGGAAGAGACCTTCAATGACATCAGTGAGGACAAGGAACGGGACATGGCTAGCTTGGTATCCAACCTTGTGCAAATGGGGAGTTTGCGGTTGTGCAAATGGACTGTTTGCGGTTGTTTGCGGTGCGTTAAACAGGGAGTTTGGTCTGTCACTGTGAAGCGGGCGTAACCCTTACACTACCTGATCGATACAACATCATACAGTAGGGTCCCCCCGCCCCCACTGTGATTTATGGCATCCACCCAGCGCGCAGGGGTGGGGGCCAGAAGGGAGGGCAGTAGGTCCCCCCCCTCATCCTTATTTACTGAATATTCCCCTGTATAACAATGTTTGGCATTTAGTGAATATTCCCTATTCTGCTCTGTGTCGGTGTGTATCAGGGTCTCTGAGGACAGGTGTCAATCCATATCTGCCAAGTGACCCTATGTAGGAGGAACAGTCCCTATTCTGCTCTGTGTCAGTGTGTATCAGGGTCCCTGAGGACAGGTGTCAATCCATATCTGCCAAGTGACCCTATGTAGGGGGAACAGTCCCTATTCTGCTCTGTGTCAGTGTGTATCAGGGTCCCTGAGGACAGGTGTCAATCCATATCTGCCAAGTGACCCTATGTAGGGGGAACAGTCCCTATTCTGCTCTGTGTCAGTGTGTATCAGGGTCTTTGAGGACCGGTGTCAATCCATATCTGCCAAGTGACCCTATGTAGGAGGAACAGTCCCTATTCTGCTCTGTGTCAGTGTGTATCAGGGTCTCTGAGGACAGGTGTCAATCCATATGTCAAGGTGTCAATATGTCATATGTCAGGTGTCAATCCATATCCATTGTGATTTAGGAATGTTAGGTGATTTCTGCCCTTTATGGATTAAAACCAGACTCTGCATCAACTGTGTAATTTTCCATAGGAGTTTTGCCATGGATCCCCCTCCGGCATCCCACAGTCCAGGTGTTAATCCCCTTGAAACAACTTTTCCATCACTATTGTGGCCAGAAAGAGTCCCTGTGGGTTTTAAAATTTGCCTGCCCATTGAAGTCTATGGCGGTTCGCCCGGTTCGATGGTTCGCGAACGTTTGCGGAAGTTCGCGTTCGGCGTTCGCGAACCGAAAATTTTATGTTCGCGGCATCACTATTGTTTAGTTGTCCTGCAGTGTCCCTTTAAAGTGAAACGATCCATTTTTCTGGCACTGGAGGGTCCCTCTCCCTCCCACCCACCAATCCCCGGTTACTGAAGGGGTGAAAACCCCTTCAGTCACTTACCTGAGGCAGCGGCGATGTCCCTCGCCGCTGTCCCCTCCTCCGCGACGCTCCTCCTTGTGATTGCATCGGCCGGTGGGCGAGACTTATCTCGCCCACCGGCCGAGGAGACCTAATGCGCATGCGCGGAAATGCCGTGCATGCGCATTACGTCTCCCCATAGGAAAGCATTGAAAAATCATTTCAATGCTTTCCTATGCGGTTTTAAGCGACGCTGGAAGTCCTCACACAGCGTGAGGACGTCCAGCGACGCTCTAGCACAGGTTTCCTGTGCTAGAAACTAGGACGTGACCTCTAGTGGCTGTCTAGTAGACAGCCACTAGAGGTGGAGTTAACCCTGCAATGTAATTATTGCAGTTTATGAAAAACTGCAATAATTACACTTGCAGGGTTAAGGGTAGAGGGAGTTGGCACCCAGACCACTCCAATGAGCAGAAGTGGTCTAGGTGCCTGGAGTGTCCCTTTTACATTAAATCATCGTCCCTATATTACGTACACCTGTATATCATTTGTCATAAGGGACTTCCTGAAGTATAGTATTTAAAGCGTATTTTCCTTCCTGATTCTTTTACTTCTTACTTTACCATGAGACATCTCTGGGTGTTACTCTGTCTCTTTCACTCTGTATTTGGTAAGCAGCATTTATTTCTCTTTTACACATTGAGATTATAATGACATTTTAAGTTGCTTTGAGGATCATAGTACAATGTTTATCATTTTAGCATTGATCAAGTCAAACCTGTATGCTGATTCTTATTGTGTTTTTATTGTTTTATCGATTTGATATTTATGTACAATAACTTTTAGAAAATCTGTGTCTTGAACAGAAGACTTTCAATATACTGTCATTCAAATATATGTGAATGATACGTTCTGTGGATCTGTGTAAATCTATATTTGCATTTAGTAATGAAATTATTAAAGATGTTTTAGCCTTATTTCATTGATTAATGAAACTGACTCAAATTGAAAGGATAACATTTTTCAATATGCACACATGTTCTACATAAGCAAAAAAAAAGTCCAATTTATGGAGTTAGCTAATTTATACGGATAAACCTCCTGCTGTGATCTGTCATGCTGCTTATGCTCCTATTATGAAGGATGACATGTTAAATTATTTTTTACTGTATTCTATTGATTCACTTGATGCTGCATCTGTTTAAAATCATCTTAAAATCATCGACTTCTAACCATCTCATGCAGTTTCCAATTGTTTACAATCTAATATCTTTATCAATATCCATTTTACATTATCCGACCAATAACATTACTCTGTTAACTTCTTTTACAACCTATATTTTCTCCATCATATTGTAAGAGGATGATTTATATTGCTAAGAACTTTGCATAAAACTGCTACAAAATTAAATTCTAGATTTTAAGCTTACACTCAGGACTTATAAGTATTTTTTTGTTTGCAAGTATATGATGTGTAACCCATTTCTTGTGCTTAAAGTAAAACTGTCAATCCCTATGTTGGTGGCTGCCTGAGTAGAGCCTTTTAACCCCTTCAGGACGGAGTCAATAGTGCATGTTCTGATCAAAACAAAACGTAAACAAAAACTGGAATTTGCGCTATATGTCTGTTCAACCGTAGTTCCCCTCTTTCATATTATATGCACCCACACTTATTATATATCATTTTGTCCAGGAGAAACAGGGCTTTAATTTTTCATTAACTATTCATATATGGAACATAATTCATTATGAATAAAATTTTAAAAAAAATTGAGAAAATAAGATTTTTTTTTAAATTTGTATTTCCGTCTGACATTTTAGCTGTGGAAGTCATTATACTGTTAGGTTTTACTGCACAAAAATGCACATATTTGTAATCAGCGATGTCTCACGAGTACAACAGTACCCCCCATTAACAGGTTTATTGGTGTTTTGGAAAGTTACAGGGTCAAATATAGAACATTCCATTTTCAAATTGAAATTTTCCAGATTAGTAATGTTACCTTTGAGACGGTATGGTAGCCAGGAATGAGAATTACCCCCATAATGGCATACCATTTGAAAAAGTAGACAACCAAAGGTATTGAAAGTGGGGTATGTTTAGTCTTTTTTAGTAGCCACTTAGTCACAAACACTGGCCAAAGTTAGCGTTCATATTTGTTTTTGTGTTAAAAAAGCAAAAAAACAAATATTTGGCCAGTGTTTGTGACTAAGTGGCTACTAAGAAAGACTGGACATACCCCACTTGCAATACCTTGGGTTGTCTACTTTTGCAAATGGTATGCCATCATGGGGGTAATTCTCATTCCTGGGCTACCATACTCTCTCAAAGGCAACATAACCAATCTGGCAAATTTCAATGTCAAAAAAATGAAATGCAAGCCTTATATGTGACTCTCTAACTTTCCAAACCACCATGAAACCTGTACATGGGGGGTACTGCCTGCAGGGGCACTGCCTGAATGTTCAGGCAGTCCCCCTGGTGTCTGAAATTAAAAATACAATTAAAATCATACTTTCAAATAATATATTATAAGTTAATTAAAATACATGATTAGCATATTATACATATATAAAAAATATATAATTTAATTCTTACTGTATTCTTGTATTAATATGCTAATAAGGTGTTTTAATTAACTTTTAATATAATATACATATATTAAAAAAAATTATACAATTTTTTTTTGTATATAAATGTTTCTATCATTTTGTGTTGTTTTTTCTTAATATGGAATAATTTTGTTGTCACAGGTTCACTGAAAGTAATTAGCATGGAGAAGCAATTGGCAGCTGTAGGACATGATGTGACTCTTGAATGCCAACTTATAGCCAGTACGAAGCCAGATGTGCAGCAAGTCTCATGGAAGAAGGAGTCGGGCGATAACGTTGGACCAGTCGCTACTTCTAGCAAATCATTTGGAAAGAGATACATTGGATATTATTCAAATCGCATAGCCAATTTCACTGAAATAACACCGAATGTGTCGGCAATTACAATCCGATCAGTGGATCTGGAAGATCAAGGTTGTTTTAAATGCATATTTAATATCTTCCCTTTGGGAGCAATGGATGCACTCATTTGCCTTGATGTCTATGGTAAGGTTTTGTGTGTATGAGATGAAGAAAGTGTGTTAGATGTCAATTAGCTCTCAATGTGTGATTGTATGAGGCATGACTGTGAAAAATGCTCTCTCCATGCTATATTGACCTTTTCTTGTCCATCATCATAATCATAGGAGTTTTTGTTAAGCAATGTGCAGAATGTTGTCCTTTCCCCGATCTTCATGCTGGGGATTTGTTATCAAGTGACAAATTACTATCCACAGCATCGGCAATCAACATTTAATATTTAACAAATGCATTAAAAAAATCATGCAAAAAAACCAAAACATTTTATATATATATATATATATATATATATATATATATATATATATATATATATATATATAATACAAAAGGGTATGCATCTTCAAAGTTTCCCTCAATGCACTGTTTAGTGCTTTATGGGATAAGTAGTTTATTGATGAAGACATAATATTGTACAGCGCTGTGGAATAAGTTGGTGCTATATAAATACTAATAATGTAAGATAGGTTGGTTCCTCGGTTAAGTTGGGTGTGTTGCGTGCAGATAGCGCTTGGAGCACTTTGACAAAATGAACGCAGCAACCTGAATATTTGGCTGACTAATTGTGAGCTCTGAGGGGCAGGCTTAAAGCTGCAGCAATTGTTACAAATTACTTTCAATTCTCTATCAGAGCTGAGAGTGGGCTAACTGTTGACATAGTGGTGGGCCTAGCACGATATGGCCAAATGGTGAAACTGAATCCCCTTATTTGTTTGCTAATTTCGGTGATTTTAAGTAGCCTTATGAAAAATAAAACTGTTTATTTGTTTTTGTGTGCACGCTGTTCCTTTGCAAAACTGTATTTTGTATAGATTTTGGTCTTTATGGCAGCAACACTGCTTAGAAATGCATGTTCTGCATGTGCCTCCAATTCCCATTTTGTTCTGAGAGTGGGCTCAGGATGTCACACGAACCATCAACTTTTCCATTATTTTATGTTTTTTATTTTATTATTTATATAGCGCCAGCAAATTCCGTAGCGCTGTACAATGGGTGGACTAACAGACACAAAATTGTACGTGGACGCACAGGAACAGAGAGTTGGATGGTCATGCTCAATGAGCTTCCATGCTAGAGGGAGTGGGGTATAGTGACACAAAGGCTACAAGTAGGGGTAATGACATAGGTTTCTAGCAAAGTATTCACTGAGAACTTAGGTTATTTTTTACATTTGCTGGAGAGGAGTCATGGGGGGAGGGTGAGTATTAAAATCCCCTAACAGTTTAAATTATTAATATTATTACTGGTATTTATATAGCGCCAGCATATTCCGTTGAGATTTCCTGAAGAAGTGTGTTTTCAAAGATTTTTTGAAGGAGTGGAGACTGGGTGAAAGTCTATGCACTTTCAATTTGTTTTACTGTAGACCACAACAGCAGGCTGCTATATTAATTGTGCGGACTCTTTTATATCCTATTTAAAGTATTTTAGAACACATGTGAAAGAGGTTTTGGTCACAATATTGGTACAATATTCACTTTTATCATGTGCTTGATCTTTAATATTTAGAAATGAACATATCTGAGCCCAATCTGGAAGTATACCCTATGTCCAGCACATCCGGCTTGAATGAAACCTATATTATCACTTGTTCTGTAACTGGAAGACCAGCACCGAGCATCGAGTGGAGCCTGCCATACACGTCCCAGGAGATCCCTCAGACATACACGATCGAACACCCCGATCACAGTGTTACTGTCATTAGTAACTTTACACAAAGGTTGTCACGGCAACAGAGGGACACAACAGTGACCTGCATCATTTACCATCCAGCTCTCAAAGAAGCCACCTACCTCACAAAGTCCATCGATTCTACCAGTAGGTTCCAAAGCTCACAATTTGCATTCTTTCTCTCTCCCTAACCGTATCGTGGATATATAATTTAGAAAATTAAGGGAACCTCTGTGTCCAAAAAATGGCCATTTTTAAATCAATAACCATTGCTTTAAAAAAAATGACTTTTTATTAATGCAGACGTAGCCTTAAGCTAGTGTAGATCCATCCCCCTTTCTTTTTTTTTCACCCAGCACTTACTTTCTTGTTACTTCCACGTAAATTAAAATTAAATGTCGATAGGTCATTTTATTGAGATTTAGGGATTCGTAGAAAACAAAAATGATACTTAACTGCATAATTTCTAGTGCTGCTATTAAGCATTGATGTTTACATTTCTATTAAATTGACGACTTGCTATATGAAGCTATCGTAAAGTACGATTCTTATCAGACTCATTCAACCAGTGGACAAGGTTACTAGGAGTTATATTCCACATAAGGTGTTTAGCAAGTGCTTGCACCCATATCCCATTAAATCAGATAAATATATTTTAACCCCTTAAAGACACATGTCATGTGTGACATGTCATGATTCCTTTTTATTCCAGACGTTTGGTCCTTAAGGGGTTAACTCCCACCAGCTTCAGCCATGATCACAATGAGCATGATGATAGTAGTTGTAGTCCAGCAAGGGCAAGCATGCACTCGATTTGATGAGACATAAACTCCTAATAGATTTACATATTTTTTCTTTTCCATCTGACAACTTGGAAAGGCAGATGTCACCGGCCAGAACCAATTCATGTTTTTTCTTCGTCATGAAGTCACAGAGTTAAATTGCCTCAAAGCCAGGAGCAAGGGCTTTGACATTATCAGTGTTATTTGCTCAAGTCAGTGAATTTCAACTTTAAAGGCACAGTAGAGGAACTGAAGGCACAACTAACTTAGTTGTTTGTTTTAGTTGAGCTACTTTGGTAATTAATTTGAAATTCATTTTGAAGTTGTACAAAACGCATACTGCCTTCCAGGAAGAGGGCACCCTGATCCTGAGTGTCAGGGTGACAATGTAACACATCAGACTAAATAATACTAGCAAAGCATTATGGGGGATGTAGTCCACAACCTCTGGAGAGCCCAATGTTATCTATCCCCTGCTCTAATATATTCATTCAGTAATTTTGCTTGATTAATTGAATGCTATTTAATATGATTCTCTACTAACCAACAATCATTTTGCTTACCATCTAATAGGAGAGGAGAATCCATTGCAAGACATAATGGTCTGGGTGTGGCCTATTGCTGCAATAGTCATTTTCATCATTTCAGTTTTAATTGTATTCATCATCACCTGCCAAGGATACATAAAACCGCAACAATATCAGGTAAGTTGTTAGAGAAATGTACTATTCTACGAGATCCTTGAATTTCAGATATCTCTGTCTGCTGTTATATCTGCTCAGATAAAACTCTGTATCAAATATAGAAATAAAATCAATACTTTAAAAATTATATTTAAATATTAAAATATTTTAAAAATATTAAATCATTTTAAAAGTTTATTTAAAATATATTAAAACAAGGCCCTAAATCTACATCTAAAATAATGTTTGTTAATTATCTAGATCTGTTAAAAGTTTCATCCTTTAGCTTTTTTTTACTGGGATAGCTAAATTCTAATCTAAGCTATCGACATGTAACACAAAGTGAGGGCACCGACAGGCTGGTAACTGTTGTTGCCAGAGAAGCAGAAAAAGTTAGCAGTTACAAATTCTCCGACGAATAAGAGAAAATGTTGTTTATTGTTTATTTTAGCTTTAAATTGATACTCTTACCACCAGAAACACTACAGCTTAACGTAATGGTTTTGATGAAAGACACTGTCCCTGCAGCCCGAGCAGTGTAAACGTAGCCTTTGCTGGGAAAAGGTTACATTCTAAAGTCGCCTCTAGTGGCTGTAACTTCCTAGTGCGGTCCAGCAATCATTGCACTGTGCTCTTTATTTGGATTAGACTGGTATTACAGATCGGTCATTTCAGCACTCCCCTATAGTAAAGCATTGTGGGGCTACTGCGCATGCAACAAGCAGCATTTCCCCATACAGATACATTGACTCAAAGAATCTCTATGGGGAGTGTATGAGCGCACACTAGCCGCCCAGCGTTTACCTATGGGGAAGCATTGGACTGGCTAAGGTTATTTTCTTCTGATATTAACATTCATTGTGTTTTCTTTCTTTTACATTTTAGAAATGCACTGCCAAAAAGTTTTCTTCAAGCAAAACCGCCATGATAAGACCGACTGATAATTCCACGTGTCAAAAATCCCATTTTAATATTGTGTGCGTAGCTAACGTGTCCAGTTTCCCTCTATAATGTTAGAGTTTTGCATTGTGAAATGTTCTGTTTTCATTGATGATTGGGCCAGAGCTTTCATTTCCTCCATAGTTTGACAGCGATGCATACTTTGTTTCCTGGTACTTTTTTTTACTATTTATTACTGCCACTCACATTCCATATTTGCCACGGGATAACATTACAAAATTCGGCAATTCCATTTTGTGTGTGAAGTTACAGGTGACGGTCTATGGGAATCCACTCTGTACAGTCACACTTTCACTTCCTCTATGCAAAGGGAACTGGCATATCTCACTGTAAATGTGGAAATCCCTTCGTTCAGCAATGCATACCATGTGATTTGTGATTTAAAAAAAAACATTTGTCCCATGAGTCACTTCTGCTAGTATTTTTTGACTATCACCACAGTTTCGGTGATAGTGAATAGAAAACAGTCATAAATCTTTGAAAAAAATAGTTTTGTTCCCTCTAATTTTTAATTTGCTGTTAAATGACCAAAACGTACTAAGCCGAGGTACTTCATATAAGCTAGGGGTTATGAATAAAAAGTGTCTGTTCTGAAAAGTGGCACACACATGGAAAAGCGGCAGGGTTACAGGATACATTATACCTGCTGGTGACTGCCCCACGTTTAGCACTTTAGACCACTTTTCAGAACACAGCACTTTTTATCCATAACCCCCGTTGTCGCTGATATTTGTGTGTTTAAAAAAATGTTTACAATGAAGAAAATGTTTCTTGGTTCTGGGCATTCTATGTGAAGTTTCTCTGACAGACTCTGCAACAAATTTGAGCAATTCTACACACGTTCTGAAAATGTTCCTGTTTAGAAAAGTTTACCTCCCATTTAATCTGGAAGTGATCAATGATTCTCTTTGAGAGATTAGTCTTCTGTCTCCATTCAATCTTTCCCTTCAAGCAGACCTTTTACAGACTGAATGAAAGGATGTATTTATTTATTTATTTTTCTACTTTCTTTGTACTGTCTATTGGAAACATAAATCAAAAATAAAAATACAAAAAACTGTTTTCATTAACCCCTTAAGACCACAGCCAAATGTACAAGTTGTGATTCAAAAAAAATGTAAACAAACCACAGAATTTTACTATATGTCTGTTCAACAATAATTTACCTCTTTCATACTAAGTGCACCCACACTTATTATATATCACTGTTCAGGGGAAACAGAGCTTTCATTTCATATCAAACATTCACATATGGAACTCCATTTTATATGAATAAAATAAAAAAACTTGAAAAATTAAAGAAATCTTGTTATTTTTCAATTTCAGCATGGCAATTTAACTGTTAATGTCAGAATACTGTTCGGTTTTCCTGCAATAAAACATAATATTTGAATTCAGAAATGTCTCACGAGTAAAACAGTACCCCCCATGTATAGGTTTTTGGGGGTTTTGGAAAGTTATTGGGTCAAATATACGGCTTGTCCATTATTTTATTTTCTACATAGAAATTTGACAGATTGGTTTGAGTGGCCTAGGTTGCCTTTGAGACCGTATGGCAGCCCAGAAATGAAAATTACCCCATCATGGCATACCATTTGAAAAAGTAGACATCCCAGGGTATTCAAAATGGGGTATGCCCAGTCTTTTGTAGTAGCCACTTGGGCACAAACCCTAGCCAAAGTTAGCGTTATTTTTTTTGTTTTGCTTTTTTCACATAAAATCTGTACTTTCACTGATAATATTATTGTTAGTATATAGTTTACTGCCCTGAAACACTCCTAGTTCTGTTCAGTGATGTCTCACGAGCGCCATGGTACCCCCCATGTATAGCTTTTATGGGGTTTTTGAAAGTTACAGGATCATATATGAGGCTTATCCATATATGCTTTTTCACATTCAAATTTGTCAGATTAGTCTGCTGTGACAAGGCCGCCTTTGAGACCGTATGGCGGCCACAAAATGAAATTGACCCCCATCATGGCATACCATTTGAAAAAGTAGACATCCCAGGGTATTCAAAATGGGGTATGCCCAGTCTTTTGTAGTAGCCACTTGGGCACAAACCCTAGCCAAAGTTAGCGTTTGTTTTTGTTTTTTTGCATTTTTCACATAAAATCTGTACTTTCACTGATAATATTATTGTTAGTATATAGTTTACTGCCCTGAAACACTCCTAGTTCTGTTCAGTGATGTCTCACGAGCGCCATGGTACCCTCCATGTATAGCTTTTATGGGGTTTTTGAAAGTTACAGGGTCATATATGAGGCTTATCCATATATGCTTTTTCACATTCAAATTTGTCAGATTAGTCTGCTGTGACAAGGCCGCCTTTGAGACCGTATGGCGGCCACAAAATGAAATTGACCCCCATCATGGCATACCATTTGAAAAAGTAGACATCCCAGGGTATTCAAAATGGGGTATGCCCAGTCTTTTGTAGTAGCCACTTGGGCACAAACCCTAGCCAAAGTTAGCGTTTGTTTTTTTGTTGTTGCATTTTTCACATAAAATCTGTACTTTCACTGATAATATTATTGTTAGTATATAGTTTACTGCCCTGAAACACTCCTAGTTCTGTTCAGTGATGTCTCACGAGCGCCATGGTACCCCCCATGTATAGGTTTTATGGGGTTTTTGAAAGTTACAGGGTCAAATATCCGCCTGTCCATTTTTGGTTTTAAACATTGAAAATTGGCAAAGCGATTTTCTGGGCCTATCTTGCCTTTGAGAGAGCATGGCAGCCTGGGTAATAACATTTCCACTATTATGGCATACCATTTTCGAAAGTAGGCAACCCAGAGTATTTCAAATGGTGCATTTTAAGATGTTTGGTCTAACCACTTTATCAGAAATGAAGGGCCCACATAGCGGTAATAGATTTATTTGTGCTTTTTTCCACACATGAACTCACTTTTCACAGGACATTTCCTATTCCTGGTATGAGTTCTTGGAACAAAGCATCACTATTTTTTTTAACATTGTCTCCTGAATATAACAGTACCCCCATGTACCAGATTTTTTGTTTTTTGGGGAAGTAACAGGGACAAATATATGAGATGTCCATTTCAAAGTTTGAATTTTGGCAAAGTGATTTTCTAGGCCTATCTCACTTTTGAGAGAGCATGGCAGCCTCGGTAATAACATTTCCACTATTATGGCATACCATTTTCAAAAGTAGGCAACCCAAAGTATAACAAATGGCATAATTTGAGAAGTTTGGTCTAACCACTTTATCAGAAATGAAGGGCCCACATAGCGGTAATAGATTTATTTGTGCTTTTTTCCACACATGAACTCACTTTTCACAGGGCATTTCCTATTCCTGGTATGAGTTATTGCAACAAAGCCTCACTATTTTTTTTTTTTTACATTGTCCCCTGAATATAACAGTACCCCCATGTACCAGATTTTCTGTTTTTTGGGGGGTAGTCACGGGGACAAAATATTAGATTTCAAAGTTGGAAATTTGGCAAAGTGATATTCTGGGCCTATGTGGCTATTCAGAGAGCATGGCAGCCTGGGTAATAACATTTCCACCGTTATGGCATACCATTTTCAAAAGTAGGCAACCCAGAGTACAACAAAATGCAGACCTTGAGATGTTTGGTCTAGCCATTTTAACAGAAATGCTGGGCCCATGTAGCGATATCTACTTTTAGTTTTATCTTTTTAATCACATAAATTGGATTTTCACTAGAAATGTCATAATCCTGGTATTAGTTAGTGCACTAAAACTTCAGTATTTTGATTGAACACGTTCTTCTGAGTATAACGGTACCCCCACGTATCATTATTTCAGATTTTTCCAATAAGTACAAGGCAAAATATATTAGATGCCCTTTTAGCTTGTAAGTTTGGCAAAGTGATATTCTGGGCCTATGTGGCTATTCAGAGAGCATGGCAGCCTGGGTAATAACATTCCCACTGTTATGGCATACCATTTTCAAAAGTAGGCAACCCAGAGTACAACAAAATGCAGACCTTGAAATGTTTGGTCTAGCCATTTTAACAGAAATGCTGGGCCCATGTAGCGATATCTACCGTATATACTCGAGTATAAGCCGACCCGAATATAATCCGAGGCCCCTAATTTTACCCCAAAAAACTGGGAAAACGTATTGACTCGAGTATAAGACTAGGGTGGGAAATGCAGCAGCTACTGGTACATTTCTAAATAAAATTAGATCCTAAAAAATATATTAATTGAATATTTATTTACAGTGTGTGTATAATGAATGCAGTGTGTGTGTATAATGAATGCAGTGTGTGCGTATGAATGCAGCGTGTGCGTATGAGTGCAGCGTGCGCGTATGAGTGCATCGTGTGCGTATGAGTGCAGTGTGTGTAGTAGTGCAGTGTGTGTGTATGAATGCAGTGTGTGTGTATGAATGCACTGTGTGTGTATGAGTGCAGCGTGTGCGTATGAGTGCAGCGTGTGCGTATGAGTGCAGTGTGTGTAGTAGTGCAGTGTGTGTAGTAGTGCAGTGTGTATGAGTGCAGTGTGTATGAGTGCAGTGTGTATGAGTGCAGTGTGTATGATTGCAGTGTGTGTGTGTGTGTGTGTGTGTGTGTGTGTGTTGAAGAGCCTTGGTGGGGGGTGGGCAATTTTATTATTTAAAAAAAAAATATTTAAATTTTTTTTATTTATTATTTCTTATTATTTAATTTAATTAACTTTTTTATTTTATTATTATTCATTTTTTTTTTTTCGTCCCCCCTCCCTGCTTGATTCATGGCAGGGAGGGGGGCTCCTTCCCTGGTGGTCCAGCATTGGCAGTTCAGTGGGGGGAGAAGGGGGCTGTCAGAGCTGTACTTACCTTTCCTGCAGCTCCTGTCAGCTCTCTTCTCCTCCTCTGCGCCATCCGTGCAGCTCTTCTGTCAGCTCCCAGTGTAAATCTCGCGAGAGCCGCGGCTCTCGCGAGATTTACACTGGGAGCTGACCGAGGTGCTGAACGGACGGCGCAGAGGAGAAGGGAGCTGACAGGAGCTGCAGGAAAGGTAAGTACAGCTCTGACAGCCCCAGTCTGTATTATGGCAATGCAAATTGCCATAATACAGACTATTGACTCGAGTATAAGCCGAGTTGGGGTTTTTCAGCACAAAAAATGTGCTGAAAAACTCGGCTTATACTCGAGTATATACGGTACTTTTAGTTTTGTCTTTTTAATCACATAAATTTTCACTAGAAATGTCATAATCCTGGTATTAGTAAGGGCACTAAAACCTCAGTATTTTGATTGAACACGGTCTTCTGAATAGAACACATGTAAAATGTTTCAAGGTTTTTATTATATCATAGGAATAGAACAGTACCCCCACATACACTTTGATCTGGAGGCAGAGAGAGGCAGAGATTTTTCATCTCACATAGAGAGTTATTGTGTGAAAAGCTGAGAAGTTAAGCAAAAAAAAAGTGATTTTATTAACCCTTTCAGTGCTAATCACAGCATTAACCCTGTGATTAGTTTTTCGCTTTTTTTTGTGAAGGCACATTTCAAATACTACAATTGTAGTAATTTGAGTTGTTTGGTGTAGCCACTTTAGAATGGCTAGCGTAAACAGGGACAGGCCAAGGTCAGGGGAATCCAGAAGTAAGAGTAGTCGGTAAAGTACAGGCAGCTAACAAAGCGTAGTCAGGACAAGCCGAGGTCAGTAATCCAGGGAAATCAAGCAAACAAACTGCCAAAGTCCCATACAGAGTGATTTAGAAGTTCAGCTCTGTATGGTAGACTTTGAAACAGTCTGCTATGCAGAGGCCGGGTTGAGATGGGCAGGTTGGGCAATAATAACTAGAGTCCTTTCGGACTCCTTTCGTGTAGCAAACACGGCACCTTTTTGGGGGAATTTCTTTTACTGGCGGTGGCAGGGATTCGGGAAGGGAAGTGTTTGCCACAAAGTCTTTGGAGATCTTCTGATCCCAAAGTGGGATTGGGGGGCTGGGTAAATAATAAATGAGACAAAAGGCTAAGAGTGAAGTCTAGGAAAGGGCAGGGCTTACCTATGACCAGGGCCGGATTAACATAGGGGCTGATGGAGCTGCAGCTCCAGGCCCAGGCCCATGGAATAGGCCCATTAAAAAAAAAAAATATATATATATATATATATATATTTTTTTTTTTTACACACTACTCTTAGGTTTGCCACCTGACTGGTATTTTACTGGCACAGCCGGTATTTGAGGCTGTGTGGCCGTGCCGGTATTGCAGTAATACCAGCAATACAAATGCAGGTATTTTTCTCAGAATAAATGGAGATTACTCTGCAATACCAGCACCGGCCAGTAGGGGTCACTGTGTGTGGAGAGAGGCAGGTATAGGAAGTTACAGCATATCCCTGCCTCTCTCTACTACTCACTGATCCATGAGGGAGCAGCAACACAGCACAGAGTCCAGACAACAGCTCTACAGTAAGTGAGGGATGGGGGGAAAGATAGTAGGGACACATGGGGACACTGAGACACTAGGGGACATATGAGGACACTCAGACACTAGGGGACACAGACACTAGGGGACACTGAGACACTAGGACATATGGGGGCACAGACACTGGGAGACCTGGGAACACAGACACTTGGGGACACTGGAAAACATGGGGACACTGAGACACTAGGGGACACATGGGGATGCTGAGACACATGGGGACGCTGTGAGACATAGGGACATTGGGAGACACTGAGACATTGGGACACGGAGACACTATGTCCCCATTTCTCCCAGTGTCCCCATGTCCCTCAGCCAGTGTCCCTAGTGTCTCAGTGTCCCCAAGTCTCCCAGTGTCTGTGGCCCATGTCTCTCAGTGTGCCTAGTGTCCCCATGTGTCCCTAAATGTCCCAGTGTCCCCATGTCTATGTCCACAACTGTCCCCATGTCTCCCAGTGTCCCCAAGTGGCTGTCTCCCAGCCAGTGTCCCCTACTCTCCCAGTGTCCCCTAGTCTCCCAGTGTCTGTGTTCCCATGTCTCTGTGTCCCTAGTGTCTTAGTGTCCCCAAATGTTTCAGTGTCCCCATGTCTCCGAGTGTCTGTGTTCCTAGTGTCTCAGTGTGCCTAGTGTCCCCATGTCTCCCAGTGTCCCTATATGTCCCAGTGTCCCCATGTCTATGTCCACAACTGTCCCCATGTCTCACAGTGTCCCCAAGTGTCTGTCTCCCAGCCAGTGTCCCCTAGTCTCCCAGTGTCTGTGTTCCCATGTCTCTGTGTCCCTAGTTTCTTAGTGTCCCCAAATGTTTCATTGTCCCCATGTCTCAGTGTCTTTGTCCCTAGTGTCTCAGTGTCCCCATTTCTCCCAGTTTCCCTAAATGTCTCAGTGTCCCCATGTCTCCCAGTGTCCCCATGTCTGTGTGTTCCCGGGTCTCTCAGTGTCCCCATGTCTCTCAGTGCCCCCGGGTCTCACTGTGTTCCCAGTATCCTAGTGACATGGGGACACACTGAGACATTGAGACACTGGGAGAAATGGGGACACTGAGACACTGGGAGACTAGGGGACTGGGCGACATGGCGACACTGACACTGTGATACATAGGGACACTGAGACACTGGGTGACTTGCGAGACTGAGACACTGGGAGACAGGGAGACATTGGGAGCAATCCATCTATACAGCAGAATCAAACTGTGAGTAGTTTGTTGGTGATTTTACAGAATTTTCTCTGATGTCACTCCTTGTGATTATACAAATGATTAAGGCTGGTATTTTTTTCCCAAGAAAGGTGGCAACCCTAACTACTCTTCACATACTCTTGCTTAAAGGAGCACTACAGGGTCAGGAACACAATCATGTATTTCTGACCCTATTATGTTAAAACCACAACCCTGGCCCCTTCTTGCCTCCCTAAGTATAGTAAAATAGAACTTGTATTCAAGTCTGCAGCTGCTGGCTCTGCCTCTGAACTGACTGTCTGCTGACATCATCAGAAGTGGTGGTCTGAGCAAATTACAATACTTGCCCATACGATTGGCTGAGACTGTTAACTAGGCAGATCAGGGGCAGAGCCAGCACAAGTCCAACATAGCCCTGGCCAATCAGCATCTCCTCATAAAGATAAATTGAATCAATGCATCTCTATGAGGAAAGTTCAGTGTCTGCATGCAGAGGGTGGAGACACTGAATGGCAGTGCTGCACACTAGGCAGTACTGCCCCAGGAAGCACCTCTAGCAGCCATCTAAGGAGTGGCCAGTGGAGTTATTTTCTCTGAAAAGACAGTGTTTACTGCAAAAGGCCTGAATGGAATGATTCTACTTACCAGAAGAAATACAATAAGCTGTAGTTGTTCTGGTGACTATAGTGTCCCTTTAAGTTTGGAAGCTTAAGAGGGATGTATGGGAACAAAACCTGTGTGGACTGGCTGACAATAAAATTAGTTTAGGTAATGCTGTTGGTCTCTCTAACACTGTGGTATGTCCCCTCCTTTCTTCTACACTGACTACATACACCTTTTCTCTGTCTCAGACTGTATACCAGGAACTTCTGCCTGCTAGTAAGAAGAGAAGGAGACAAGTGGACCAGCAAGTGCTAGGGGACAGTCCTTAGAAAGCATGGAGTTAGCGCATCATTAGACGCATTTATGTCAAGCTCAGAATGCTGCCTGCATAGTATGCCCTTAGTTGGCCAGCCTGCAGGATTGGCGGGCAGCCTGACATGCATTCATGCCAGGCTGTCCTTCAAATTCTTTGGACAGACATGCCCCCTTTTTGGGCATGTTCTCCCCTTTTGGCAGATCTGGTGAAGTGATTCGCACCAGTGGCCCACCCTTTTACTCCGCCCATTGACTTCCTGCTTCACTGGACACTGCTGTTAGGGGGTATGGATTTACTTGAAAGATGAAAGCATAAATTAGAGAGAGATTAGCATAGAGTATGTGTTTTCTTATAGCTGCATCCTATGAGTTTCCCTCCAACACCATCTCTATCAGATACATGACGCTTGGGAGGTATGACCGTTTTAGTGTTTTTGGGCGATAAGATTCTGTAAATAGGCCCATCATAATTGTCAGCACCAGGCCCACTGGGCTCTTAATTCGGCCCTGCCTATGACCTCTTTTTTATAGAGGACATAGGCATTGAAAATTGCAATCTGGGTCACGTAGATTGCAATTTTCTTGTACCAGGTCCTACTTTTCCGGTTCACTAGATAGGGCTGTATGCATTGGTCAGCCAAGTCTACTCCCCCCATAAACTTGCTGTAGTCTACAATGCACTTCGGCTTTTCCAGATGCTCAGTGCTACCTCTCACAGACACTGGCACTGTACTTTCATCATGCATTGTAGACAGCATGTATACATCCTTCCTATCTGTGAAATGAAGGGCAAGCAACTCATCCTGGCGGAGGGCTGAAGAGGAACCTCTACTACTTCTGCCTCTTGCCAGGGTTTGGGGGAAACCCCTGCGATTCCTCCTCACTGTGCCACAGGCTAGGGTTTCAAAGTAATATACATTTTTAAATAACGGTACACTGGTATAATAATTGTCAACCCATAGCCTATATCCCTTATTTAACAAGGGAAGGATTAGATCCCAAACAATCTTGCCACTTGTACCCACAGAATCAGGGCATCCTGGTGGGTCAAGATGGCTATCCTTCCCCTGGTAAATGCGAAACGCCCATGTGTAACCAGTACAGGATTCGCATAATTTATCAAATTTAACGCCATATCGGGACCGCTTAGAGGGAATGTATTGCTTAAATAGCAGTCGACCTTTGAATTTCATAAGGGACTCGTCAATTGAAATATCTTTTTCGGGGATATAATTTTCAGAAAATCTGTCTGACAGGAGTTGGATAAAGGGCCGAATTTTATAGAGCCTGTCAAACAGTGGGTCATTTCTAGGGGGACACAGTGAGTTGTCATTAAAATGAAGGAATCGCAGCAGTCGCAGATAGCGATCCCTCTGCATAACCTCAGGGAAAAGAGGTGTAGCCAGAATGCGTTGCTTGCTCCAGTAGGACCTGATACTGGGCTTTTTAACAATACCCATCATTAGGGTTAAAGCCCAAAACCGCTTCATCTCTGCGACATCCGTGGGTCTCCACATATTCCTGCGATTATGATGGGACCCCGGATGTGCAGAGAGATACTGCATAGCAAACAAATTTGTTTGCTGAGCCATGAGCTCAAATACATCATCAGACATAAAGAGCTCAAAAAAATGAATTGGCTCGCAGTCGTCCACTGTTACAGTGATGCCAGGTGTAACAGTGAACGGCGGTATTTCTGGTGCCATCATGTTTGAAGGCACCCAGTCTCCCTCTGGCATTGGGCATTCTGAGCGTCCTCTTGTGAGTAGTGGTGGGGCACCATCACTTGAGGTCTCACTCAGAGGCTCAATGTCAGAGGCAGTGATAGTGTCACTGTCTTGCAGAGTGTCACTATCACTGCCTGCCAGAATGGCATACGCCTCCTCGGCTGAGTAGCGATGTGCCATTCTAGGGGGAAAAATTAATTATAATTACCAAAAAAACGCGCTAAATAAATCTGTAAACATAAAGAAAACAAATAATAGTGCAGACCATCTGGTAATGGTAATATGAAAGATAGGAGTTATAGGAGAAAAACTCACATGTCCCAGAGCCCTATCACCCCAGGCTCTGGGTTTGTAAGGCTCTTTAGAAGAGGGGATGTCCCCACACTGCAGGATCCTCCAAAGGATATGTCAACTGGTGATTCCGTTATGCTGTGTGTAAGAGAAAGAAGGGCAGGACCTCCAATTGAATAGTATCACGATTTGATTTATTGTACAAAAAAGTTAAAAACCCTTACTTTGGATGTGGTGGGTATAAACTCGCAGAGTCACCCACATAAAAGCATAAAACAAGTGTATACGAAAACGCTTCCTGGTTGCAGTCCGGTCACGTGATCGCTTCCGGGTCCGCCCTCCAATGACGTCTGTGTGACGCGTTTCGTCAGGGGGTTCCAGTCATCCTTTTAAGTTCATAGTGCCGCCATTCTCTTGCTCCATTGGCCTGGGGGCGTGGTTTTGCACGATCTTTTTTCTATCATTATTTGTCAAGCATTCAATTGCACATGTGTGGATTTCATTCCACTAAGATAGACTTAACCCCTTACAACAGCCAAACTAAATTGACTGCGTTCTAACACACATTCAAAACAGAATCTCCAGAATACTATTCATCACAGTTACTACTCTAAACAATTTGTGTTTCAAATATATACATGGAACATATCCAAGTTATTCAGATTGGTAATTCTAAGGGAGTTTTGTCAAAGAGACATCTTCTGACTTCATTAAACTTCATCTTTACAATCCATAAGTATATGAAGTGGACATTACATAAAATTAATCAATTTTGAATAAAAAAGGGGATTTACTCTTACAATATCATCTAAAGCAGACAATACAAATGCTCATTTTAAAGACACTCTATCCCTGTATTCAACAAAGAGTGGATAATTCAATTATGGACATTAATAAAGTGCCTGTTAAGTAAAAAAGGGAGAAAAAACATAGGGAATTATTCACAAAAAATGACAAACTTCGAATTCTCCGTTTAAACCTCTAGGAAACAACGATTTCAGTTTAAACACCCACCTCATTTCTTGTTTTGACAATTTATTGTCCAGATTCTCACCCCTCCAATTTCTATTAACTCTTTCTATCCCAATAAATTGTAATTTGGTGACATCTCCCTGGTGTTTGTGAATGAAGTGGGAAGATAGGGGGTGTTCCTTAAAACCTCTTCTTATATTACGCACGTGCTCTTCAATACGAGTATGTACTTGTCGAGTAGTTTTACCGACATAGTGCATATTGCACGGGCATGTAAGGACATAGATACAGTTGGTGGTGTGACAAGTTATCAATTGTTTCACGCTATATATTTGTTGTGTATTCCCCCCTATCAATTCTCTTTTGACACACTTGGGGGCTCCCGTGGTTCTGCACGCTAAGCAGTACCCGCATTGGAAAAAACCCACGTCCTGATTTAGGAAATTCTTATTTAGATTTTCTTGTTTAAGGCTACTTTTTACTAGGTGACTCTTGATACTCGGTATCCCCCTGTAGATGATCCTTGGTTTTTTTGGAACTATTTTTTCCAACAAGGGGTCCTCCTTCAAAATAAACCAATATTTATTGATTATATTATTTATATCCTTATTCCTCCCTGAGTAGTCAAAGATCAAAGAGACTTTGTTACTCTTAGTATTCCTTTTGTTTTTGGTCCTCTTACTTGACTTATCTAGTAGCCTTTTCCTCTTTATTTTCCCCACCTCCTTGTGGGCCTTATCCAATAGAGTCCTAGGGTAGTGCTTGACTGTGAATTGTTCTACTAGCTTATTAATTTGGATCTCGCAAGTTTCCTCACTAGTACAGTTCCTTTTTAACCTTAACATCTGCCCTTTGGGGATGTTATCCAACCACGGGCTGTGGTGGCAGCTGTCATAAAAAATAAAACTGTTAACGTCCACCTTCTTAAAGAAGGTTTCTGTCTGTATTTGATGATTGGAAATAAAAATGTGCAGGTCCAAAAAATTAACCTGATTATCACTATAGTCCATAGTGAGCTGAATTCCCCATGAATTCGAATTTAGATGTACCAAAAATGCAGTCAGCTCTTCCACAGAGCCCCTCCATATCCAAAACAGATCGTCAATGTAACGGCGATAGGTGACCAGGTTCTGCACCCAGCCATGGTCACCATATATAAAGGACTCCTCCCAGTAGGACATAAATAGGTTCGCATAGCTGGGTGCGAACCTAGTCCCCATCACCGTCCCAAGGATCTGTAAATAAAAAGAATCTAAAAAGTGAAAATAATTGTTGGTCAAGATGAGGTGGATGCCTTCCAGAATGAATGCTTGTTGGTCTGAAGATAAACTTGAGGTAGACAGGAAAAATTTAACAGCCTCTATACCCTTAGAATGCGGAATGATTGAGTAGAGTGATGACACATCCGCCGTTACGAGGATGTCCCCATCCTTCCACTCAACCCCTTCCAATATTTGGAGAATCTGACTGGTATCCCTTAAATAGGCTTTTGTTTCTTTAACTAGAGGCTGCAGGCATAAGTCTATGTATTCCGACAAGGAGGCTGACACCGAACCAATCCCAGAGATGATGGGCCTCCCTGGTGGTCTAGTTTCATGTTTATGAATTTTCGGTAGAAAATAGTATACAGGTATCTTAGGATAGGTGACAACCAGATACTCGTATTCTGTTTTAGAGATAACCTCTATTGATAGACCCTTATTCAAAAAGTCCATAAACATATCCTTTTTCTCATTAGTGGGGTCACCTTTCAATTTCTTATATGTAATACCATCGTTTAGTTGTCTCAGTGACTCCTCTATATAGTATTCCCTATCCATAAGAACGATGCCACCCCCCTTGTCGGACGGTTTGATAACCACCTCTTTGTTCTCTCTCAAGTCAGCCAAAGCCTGTTGTTCTTCCTTATTTAGATTCATTCTGTTCTTATTTATTCTTTTAATGCGTTCTACCTCCCGCATTACCAATTCCTCAAAAGCATCCATTGATTTAGTCTTACAACTTTTCAGAAAGAAGGTGGATTTCTTTCTAAGTGAGGTGAGATTATGCCCTTTTGGTTGCATATCTCCTCTCAATTCATCAATAGTGTCCACCTTCTCCAAAAAGAAACGCTTTAGACACAATTTTCTGACAAATTTTTTAAGATCTATATAGACCGAGAAATGATCCACATTAGCTGTTGGGCAGAATTTTATCCCCCTAGCCAATACTCTACTTTGCATTGTGTTTAGTGTAAGTTTCGAAAGGTTATATATTCCTTTGATTTCTATATCCTTCCCCTTTTTCCTTCTCTGTACCTTATTTCCCCCTCTTGTTCCTCTCTTTCTATTCTTCTTTTTAATGGAGAACTTGGGAGGTTTAGTTTGATTCTTTCTTTTCTTTTGTGTTCCCAATCTAAAAAATCATTTGGGTGTCCTTCTCGTCCCTGGGTCATATCCCTGGTCTTATGTCCATTAGACTCCATAGAGTCTATTGGCTTCCGGTTTAATCCATGGGAAACTGATTTCCATACATTGGGTTCTGACCCTGTTTTTTGATTTCTCTCAATTTCCTCTTTATTAGTTGGATCTCTAATGGGTCTATTCTGAAGCTGTCTCTCGTGCTTCCTGATTGGGGTATCCCCTCCTTAACCATTTGTCCTCCATTGTTGACTATAATTATATTTCTTATGATTCTGTCTACCACCACCAAAAGATCTCCTCCTCCTTCTGTATTGGTACCTGTCTCTGTTGTATTGTCCATACCCCTGTTTATACTTTTGTCTATTCTCCTCGTATTCCCTTACTGGGTACTCATTCTTGGACAAATAATTCTGGGGTTCTAATCTTTCCCTTCTATTTTCCGGGTTCCCCCTATGGAAAGCATGTACTCTGTTCCCCATATAGTCCGATTTGTCTCTCTGATATTTTTTCTTTTTAATCAAAATGACTTCCCTTTCTATTTTATTCATATCCTCCACAATCTCTTCTGGGTGTTTTTCCATCTCTCTAGACTCCAAGAAAGGCTGCAAAAGTTCTTTAATAGCTCTTATCTTCATGTCTAATTCCCTGAGATTCAGCTGCCTCCTCTTAATGATGATTTTAATAAGGCCTATAGATATCACATTTAGATATTGATCCCATTCCTCCATAATCTCTTCACTATCTCTGTCAAAGGTGGGTGTCTTATTGAATCGTAACCCCCTTGGTACAATTTCCTCTTTAATATACTGTTCCAATGTGGCAATTTCCCACTTTATTTTTAATTCCTTAATAAGTAGTTTTTGTAGATCCTTACATAATTCAGGTATTGTTCTAGGGATATTGGGAGTATCACAGACTATCTCCTCCCCAAAAATATTATCCAAATTGGAACAATATTTACTCCTTGCCTCAAGTATAGACATAGTGGATTTCCCAGCAAGCTCACA
The DNA here is from genome assembly GCF_036172605.1 of Pelobates fuscus. Lineage (NCBI taxonomy): Eukaryota > Metazoa > Chordata > Amphibia > Anura > Pelobatidae > Pelobates > Pelobates fuscus. Next base: position 24,284,419 of record NC_086317.1, read on the forward strand.
AAAACAGAACACAATAAAGCACCAGGCTAATATAGTGAACTAGAAATACAATAACCAATAAGTGAGCGCTAAAATCCCATGCAGATAGCATGGGATATGGTGACCATGGCTGGGTGCAGAACCTGGTCACCTATCGCCGTTACATTGACGATCTGTTTTGGATATGGAGGGGCTCTGTGGAAGAGCTGACTGCATTTTTGGTACATCTAAATTCGAATTCATGGGGAATTCAGCTCACTATGGACTATAGTGATAATCAGGTTAATTTTTTGGACCTGCACATTTTTATTTCCAATCATCAAATACAGACAGAAACCTTCTTTAAGAAGGTGGACGTTAACAGTTTTATTTTTTATGACAGCTGCCACCACGGCCCGTGGTTGGATAACATCCCCAAAGGGCAGATGTTAATGTTAAAAAGGAACTGTACTAGTGAGGAAACTTGCGAGATCCAAATTAATAAGCTAGTAGAACAATTCACAGTCAAGCACTACCCTAGGACTCTATTGGATAAGGCCCACAAGGAGGTGGGGAAAATAAAGAGGAAAAGGCTACTAGATAAGTCAAGTAAGAGGACCAAAAACAAAAGGAATACTAAGAGTAACGAAGTCTCTTTGATCTTTGACTACTCAGGGAGGAATAAGGATATAAATAATATAATCAATAAATATTGGTTTATTTTGAAGGAGGACCCCTTGTTGGAAAAAATAGTTCCAAAAAAACCAAGGATCATCTACAGGGGGATACCGAGTATCAAGAGTCACCTAGTAAAAAGTAGCCTTAAACAAGAAAATCTAAATAAGAATTTCCTAAATCAGGACGTGGGTTTTTTCCAATGCGGGTACTGCTTAGCGTGCAGAACCACGGGAGCCCCCAAGTGTGTCAAAAGAGAATTGATAGGGGGGAATACACAACAAATATATAGCGTGAAACAATTGATAACTTGTCACACCACCAACTGTATCTATGTCCTTACATGCCCGTGCAATATGCACTGTGTCGGTAAAACTACTCGACAAGTACATACTCGTATTGAAGAGCACGTGCGTAATATAAGAAGAGGTTTTAAGGAACACCCCCTATCTTCCCACTTCATTCACAAACACCAGGGAGATGTCACCAAATTACAATTTATTGGGATAGAAAGAGTTAATAGAAATTGGAGGGGTGAGAATCTGGACAATAAATTGTCAAAACAAGAAATGAGGTGGGTGTTTAAACTGAAATCGTTGTTTCCTAGAGGTTTAAACGGAAAATTCAAAGTTTGTCATTTTTTGTGAATAATTCCCTATGTTTTTTCTCCCTTTTTTACTTAACAGGCACTTTATTAATGTCCATAATTGAATTATCCACTCTTTGTTGAATACAGGGATAGAGTGTCTTTAAAATGAGCATTTGTATTGTCTGCTTTAGATGATATTGTAAGAGTAAATCCCCTTTTTTATTCAAAATTGATTAATTTTATGTAATGTCCACTTCATATACTTATGGATTGTAAAGATGAAGTTTAATGAAGTCAGAAGATGTCTCTTTGACAAAACTCCCTTAGAATTACCAATCTGAATAACTTGGATATGTTCCATGTATATATTTGAAACACACATTGTTTAGAGTAGTAACTGTGATGAATAGTATTCTGGAGATTCTGTTTTGAATGTGTGTTAGAACGCAGTCAATTTAGTTTGGCTGTTGTAAGGGGTTAAGTCTATCTTAGTGGAATGAAATCCACACATGTGCAATTGAATGCTTGACAAATAATGATAGAAAAAAGATCGTGCGAAACCACGCCCCCCGGCCAATGGAGCAAGAGAAGGGCGGCACTATGAACTTAAAAGGATGACTGGAACCCCCTGACGAAACGCGTCACACAGACGTCATTGGAGGGCGGACCCGGAAGCGATCACGTGACCGGACTGCAACCAGGAAGCGTTTTCGTATACACTTGTTTTATGCTTTTATGTGGGTGACTCTGCGAGTTTATACCCACCACATCCAAAGTAAGGGTTTTTAACTTTTTTGTACAATAAATCAAATCGTGATACTATTCAATTGGAGGTCCTGCCCTTCTTTCTCTTACACACAGCATAACGGAATCACCAGTTGACATATCCTTTGGAGGATCCTGCAGTGTGGGGACATCCCCTCTTCTAAAGAGCCTTTTCAAACCCAGAGCCAGGGGTGAGTTTTTCTCCTATAACTCCTATCTTTCATATTACCATTACCAGATGGTCTGCACTATTATTTGTTTTCTTTATGTTTACAGATTTATTTAGCGCGTTTTTTTGAAAATTATTATTTTGCTTTTCACATTTCTTGTGCATTGTATTTTCAAACGCTGCCATATTATCTGCATGGGATTTTAGCGCTCACTTATTGGTTATTGGAAAAAATAATTAAGTGAAAGGGGCTAACTAAGGGGCTAATTAATTAACTACCTGCCTAACACGCACTACCCACCCTCAAAAATAAAATAAATGTACTGATCACAGTATAGGCAGCTGCGATCAGTACTGAAAGGGTTATTTTTAAGTTTTGAAAAAAATAACCCTAAAAAAAAAAAGTCAGCCTGATCAGAGAGCCCTCTGATCACAGTGATCACTGATATAGTACCGTACAGCAGATATACTGTACAGTACAGTGATCACGGCAGCGGGGAAAGGGTAATGGAGATTTGGGTTGCTGCAACTGACACAAAGGGTCAAGAAAAATTAGAAATTATTTTTTTGACCCCCCAAAAAATTAATAAATATAGTAACAAGGGTACTAGATGCCCTAATCAGGTTGATCACAGTAATATGCTGTGATCAGCACTGAAAGGGTTAAATAAAATAAAAAATGTAAAACTTTTAGAAAGTAATAAAACGTTTTTCTTTTTACAGGAGCTGGAAAACAACGATGTCTCTGCCTTTCTCTCTCAGATCGAAGTGAGGTGAGTAGAGGGGCAGAGACAATGTGTCAGCCAGTGACTGGCTGTCACTGTGATATCCTCCTGCACAGGGCCGGCCTTAGGGGTGTGCGAGCTGTGCGGCCGCACAGGGCGCCATGGAGCAGGGGGCGCCGTGAGGCCGCACAGCCGATTTAAAAAAAAAATAAAAAAATATTTTTATTTTTTAATTTGCAGCGGGGGCGGAGCTTACCGTGCGGCTGGGGCGGAGCTAAAAGTCCCTGCTTCCCCACCAAACAGTCACTAGGAGCTGCACTGCCTCAACAATGAACTCCACAGGTAACTGTGTGATTGTCAGGTGAGTGTGACTCTTTGCCTGTGTGTATGACTGTCTGCCTCTGTGTGTCTGTGTGTATGACTGTCTGCCTCTGTGTGTGTGTGTGTGTGTATGACTGTCTGCCTCTGTGTGTGTGTGTGTGTGTGTATGACTGTCTTCCTCTGTATGTCTGTGTGTATGACTGTCTGCCTGTGTATGACTGCCTGCCTGTGTGTGTCTCTGTGTGTGTGTGTGTGTGTGTGTATGTATGACTGTCTGCCTGTGTGTGTGTGTGTGTGTATGACTGTGTGTGTGTGTATATGACTGTCTGCCACTGTGTCTGTGTGTATTACTGTCTGCCTCTGTGTGTGTGTGTCTGTGTGTATGACTGTCTGCCTCTGTGTGTATGACTATCTGCCTGTGTGTGTATGTGTGTGTGTGCATGACTGTCTGCGTGTGTGTGTGTATATGACTGTCTGCCACTGTGTGTCTGTGTGTATTACTGTCTGCCTCTGTGTGTTTGTCTGTGTGTATTACTGTCTGCCTCTGTGTGTGTGACTGTGTATGACTGCCTCTGTGTGTATGACTGTCTGCCTCTGTGTGTATGACTGTCTGCCTGTGTGTGTCTGTGTGTATGACTGTCTGCGTGTGTGTGTGTGTGTATGACTGTCTGCCTCTGTGTGTATGACTGTGTGTGTGTCTGTGTGTATTACTGTCTGCCTCTGTGTGTGTCTGTGTGTATGACTGACTGTCTGTCTGTGTGTGTCTGTGTGTATGACTGTCTGCGTGTGTGCGTGTGTGTATGACTGTCTGCCTCTGTGTGTATGACTGTGTGTGTGTCTGTGTGTATTACTGTCTGCCTCTGTGTGTGTCTGTGTGTATTACTGTCTGTGTGTGTCTGTGTGTATGACTGACTGTCTGCCTGTGTGTGTCTGTGTGTGTGTGTGTGTGTGTGTGTGACTGTCTGCCTGTGTGTGTCTGTGTGTGTGTGTATGACTGTCTGCTTGTGTGTGTGTGGATGTCTTCCTGTGTGTGTATGGCCGTCTGACTCTGTGTGTGTGTGTGTGTCACATACAAGCAATACACGCATATCACACACTGTTAATATACCCATTACAAATATCACACATAGCATAAATATCACACACAGTCATCACACGTACTATTACATACACAGACAACACAAACATAACAGCATACATGGATGACGGGGGGGGGGGGGGGGGGCGCTGTGAAGATTTTTTGCACGTCTAAATGCCTAAGGCCGGCCCTGCTCCTGCAGATTGGGTAATTGACCAGGGGGAGTGCCTGGGTGGTACAAGCACTCCCCCTACCAATCTGCAGGGGGATCATGGCGCCTGTTACATGTATCAGCCATTAGGCTGACACATGTAACACTGATCGCAGTGAGAGGCTGTCACTGCGATCAGAGTGCTTTGAGATCGCAGTGACAGCCTGTCACTGCGATCAGACTTAGCAGATCGCGGTCACTGACCCCAGGGGGACTGCCTGGGGGGCCAGGTAAGTCCCCCGACCGCGATCTGCACAAGGGGAGAGCCGCCGCCATGTGTGTCAGCCGATTTGAAATCGGCTGACACATGCTGAATACTGATCGCAGTGACAGCCTGTCACTGCGATCAGAGACTACAGATCGCGGTCACCAGCCACAGGGGGGGTTGCCCGGGGGGCCAGGCATCCCCCCCGACCGCGATCTACAGCGGGAGAATACCGACGGCCACGTGGGCGGCCATAACAGCGAGGACTATTACCCCCCCGCGTTTAGAGCCGGCTCCTGCAGGGCGTAATAGTACGTCCTCCGGACTTAAAGGGTTAAATAAGCAATCAACTTTTATTTACTAAACCAAAAGGGGGCACACTGTGGTTAGATTTCTGACAGGTTTTAGCTAACTAGTGTCATTACATAAGGAACTTCACTTATCTGTATATTGATTGATCCTCATGACAAACATGTACCCTCGTCACAAAAGATTCAGGAACCTCGAACAGCCATTAACATTTAATTAAAAGTCCTATGAATGGGGCAATAAATATATAAAAACCGTGAATTGATTGTGTGCAAAGAAATATCATCACCAAGAGTTTCTGCAGATATTCATAAACCTTTAATATTATTAAAGGCTGGAGTTTTTTTCAATCCACATTGTTTTGTATCTATGTAACCCACACACCATTGGTGTCATGACTCGATGACGGCATTATGTTTCCCTAACCTATGCTTATCAGTTATTTGACTTTTATATTGAGATTATCTGTCCCCAGCCGTTCCAGCTGCTGTGGAGCTGAACACGCCAATACAGACATTCAAATGACCTCTGTAAGACTGGTGTTCTAAATGAGCTCTTGCATGTCCAGGGCAAACTTTATCATTCTATTTGCCCCTCTCCATTTACCGATATGCCATTAGTGAGTCAAGAAGTTTGGAGTTTTCTTTTATCTGCCAAATGTAAATCTAAATTAACAACAATGAGTTAGTACATAATAGTAATAGCTCTCAAATTATAGACCACACAGATGTGGAAAATAAAAAAAGTAAAAAGTATTTGGAACTTATTAAACTGCAACAATGTCCCAGTATAAATATATTATACTTTCTTATAGGTTCAAAGTTTTTGCAAATTGCCTTGGGATAAGCGTCTTCTTGATACTCCAACACACAAAGGGTTACACCCTATGGGAATAACCTAGAATAAATAGAAACTGGAATGGTATAATAACGTCAGGTGAGACACCTCCTCCTGACACACCGTATGTGGAGCTCTCACCTAGTTAGATATCCAATATATTCAATCCTGGTGGATATCTTTATGGTCCACATCTAAGGGATAAAGCATATAGAACTTCCAATCGTGTAGCACTTTATATACAGGGGTTAACACCACTCCCCCTATATGTTGCACTCACCTGGTCCAGGGACTTTAACTGGTCGCACAGTGAAAAGAGCTCAGAGAAACTCAATAGCACATCCTTCAGTTAGTTCCTGCTCAGGTGCCAAAAATGTTTTTGCTCACTTGTGCCATTAAAGAATGAACAATTTGCATATGACCCTGATCCCACCCATAAGTGCAGTCCAGAACTGAAATGCTGGCAAGTTGTCTTTGCACAAGAGATACAACAACCTTAGACAATCTTATCAGCCTTCCTTGCAGCTGATATCTCTCTTGGCAAAGTGAGACAATCAAAAGCTCGCCAAATGTAAGTACATTTTTATAAATTGGGAATGACTGATTGGCTTAGTGCACCACCATGATCTTTCGTCTGGCCCTTTTCAGGTCCTGGTGCTTCAACTGCCAAGTGTTAATTTCAGCGCTGTGCTCTCTCGCATGCGCAAGACTACAACACTGGGGTCTACAAAGGGGTGGGGTCTTGACAAGCTTTAAAAAATGTCCAAGAAAATATTATCGTACAAAGGATAAATAGTGTGCTAAAGAGAAATATAATGGGGGTAATTCAGAATACAAATGCAAAAAAGACCAAAGTCAGATATGTCTTAAGGCATGTGAGACACAGATAGGTCCCTGAGTAACTAAATAGGAAACGTGTAATAAACTTTAATGCAAATATAAATCAATAAAAAGGGACTCTAAAGACAACACCATTATAAAGCAATATATCTTATGTTAGATATGGGGGTAATTTTACAGCATATGTACAAAAAAGAGTTCCCTTCATGCAGAAAAAAATGTGTACTATACTTAAATCCAAAGAAAAACAAGTTACCTGCGCTCTCTCCTTAATCCCTATGTATTTTTAAACAAATGGAGGTTTTTTAGTTACCTCCAATGGCCATGAGAGGATGAGCCCACCTGCCAACGTCAAGGCAGACCCCACAAGGTGGGTCCTAACTCTAACCATTCACCTTGCTTGCTATACTTAAATCCAGCTGGAACTTGTAAATTATATTTAATATATACAGGAGTATTTCTTAAAAGGAGCAATTCACCCGAGCCTTTTAGTAGGTTTCCCTTAAGGCCAAAAAGAGCTACAAAGTGTCTCAAAGAAAAACAACAACATTACATTTATTTAAAGATACGGTTCTTCAGGTGATATCCAGACAGAAATATTAACAAATTAACAAATAACTAGATATGCGTATTAACTCTGTAAAGGAATCCCTTTAGTAATGTAAGGAACAAGGAGACATATAATGCACAGAAGTAAAAAGGAGACCTATATAGAATATAATTGTATGACAGAACTCAGGCAACTAAATAGTTAATATGTATGCAGATACCAAGTTGCACAAGAAATAAAGCTATATTATATGTCAGCCAGCTCCCTAGGTATCCCCCATATCAGCAACAAATGTGCCAAAAAGACATAATGTGCCCAAATAAAAAGTGTAATAATGTGCAAACAAACAAAATGCCTGACATGCGTTTCAGCGCAATAGATGCGCCGTCGTTCAGGACTCTGAACCAAGCATCTGAGATGCTTGAGTATAAATAGCATGCTGGTTTTCTAATATCTCCGGCCAATCCTCCAATCAGACCTTAGAGGGGGAGGAGCCTCAGCCAATGCATAAACTGACACACGAGAGTCGATGGGGAGGGATGGGATGGGACGGTTCGTTACAGAAGGACCACTCATCTCCACAGCTATTGGTGATGAGCCTCTTTTGTCCCTGAGAAACTATTTGAGTTAATCTATGATGCCTTAGGGATTGAGGAAACAATTGTCCACTAGTACTCATATGTACAATGAAGCTCTTGTGCAGGAATGGAGGAATTTCTCCTCTATGAAATTCATGGACATCATCTGCAGAGTCGAGTTTAAGAGTATGGAATCGGTTGATGACAAGGTTAATAATACAGTTAAAAATATTCAAAGATCCCCCCTTCCAATCACAGAAACAGAGGCTCCAACAAGGTTTAGTTAGATATCACAATGTGATCAAAACACTCAAACACCAGAAATGTGTTAGATATAACAATGACTACAAATCTGGGAAGGTTTATAGGAGATTTAAAAAGAGTATCAGAGTGGATTCGGATCAATGTACAACCTTTGACCACAAAACATCAGATACAGATAATGAAAAGTCTCAGATTACACAGTGAGGGGCACTTTTTTAGGGTAGGGTCCTTTAGAGGAGGAGACCTTATCCCGGACCAGACAAACCCAATACAGGGCGCGGAAACGCAGTATTAGAAAGAATAAAATAATTAATGTCTCTGACACCATTCTTAGCAAAGCACAAATAAATGCCCTATTGAAAGGCCTCTCTTTTGTCCCAATACCTCCTTCTAATCAATTCAAGTCACGGACATACATTTATTTGCTAGACATTTGGCCCTTCACAAATTCCATTTTGCAAAAGCAAAATGAAAGGGACTACAGGAGTTATGTGACAATGGGGACGTCATCATTAAGCCGGCAGACAAGCGCAGTAATGTTGTGGTAAATAAGACACATAACATCCATATTGCAGAGATGTGATCCGACCTGGGTCTGTGGGCTGAAATATGTAGTCAAAATGTTTCGAGCTTTTGGGGGCGGGGCCTGACCGTGGAGCAGAGAGGACGCGTGCCTCCAGAGCTCCGGCACAGGGGACCACATTAAACGAAATAAAAAGGAAAATAAGCAACTAAACTAAAACTAAAGGTTACCCGGTGTAGGGGCACGACGAGAGGAATACACAGATACCTGTCAAGCGACATCCCATGAGACGTACACCCGATAGCACGAAACGTCCTCCAAGCATGGCAAGCGCGGGAGAGGCGGCCGTTCTCCTGCCACCAAAAGCGACTGGAAACATGGCCAGGAGCCCTCGTTCCCCCCCCCATGGCCCGGCGGGGGTTATCCCGGGTCACCCTCACAAGAGCCCGCGGACAAGCCGACCACACACAGAACGACCACAAGGTCTGGGCGGCACACCTAAGGCCCAAAATATGGCGGACGCTTCGCTTACCACCATTTCCTGCACCGCCGCCAGCGAAACCGAGCTCAGACTCAACAAGATTTTTGAAGCATTCTGGGCCAAGCTGGAGGCACTTCAGAGACCCCCGGAACCGGCAACAACACCCGACGGCACACCAAGGGGTCGGGCACAGAAGGCCAGGGAAAGGGGCATGGAAGTTCTCCCGAACTCCCCTACCAAGGCGCCCAGGCAACGGAGAGAGGCTGAATTACAGGCTGCTGCTCGGAGACACACTAGGGATAAACGTGGTACGGGAGCAAGAACCCGAAAGAAGGCAACGCAAGCTTGCAAACAGCAAAGGCCACACTGCCTACAAACAATGGCGATACCACAACCCCGGAGAATCTTAGCACAATATGGCCGACCGGTAAAGCCAGAAAAAGCAGCGACCCCAGAGCACTTGCAGCAGACCCACAGCGGCTCACAACTACAGCCAAAAGTACGACCTATGACCGGGACTATGACTTACCCAACGTACGACCCACACCACCTCACGGAAGACACAGCTGTTCCTGCCTGCTCTCTCGGATCACCGAAAGCGAGACACAGAGCACCATACCGGGACGTCATTGTTGCCCCGCAAGGCATCGGCTGACGGCAGCACTACTTAGGACCCTGGGGACTCTCTTTGTTTACTTTCTTACCGCCCATTTTAGTTTTACTTTCTACGTTTATGCCAGCCTTGCGGTCACCTGCGAACTGGATTGCCTATTGGACCATCATAGTCAGTAATTTACATCCCTGAAGCAAATCACCTGAGAATTTACTGTACTGTATAACCTAAAGCTATGTTTGAACCATAACGTTGATAATATGATACTATGACACCCCTTCCACTCTGTGTCTATCCCTTGGCCCCCCTTTCCTGCCAGGCTCCTCTGGATCCTTAATTAAAGCGAGCACCCAAGCAGTTGTAAATAATGCATAAGAATACCTGTTTGACCCCCTCAGGAATGCAAAGTCATGTAGTTAACATAATTGTAAACGTGACCTAACTCCTCATAAACTTGTCTAGCTTAGCATGTCTAAACCAACTCGTCGATGTTATGTAGTTAGTTACTCTCATGTTTTCCTAAAAGTAAAATGTGCTGTTTAATCTGCCACACTTTAAAATACTAAAATGTTATGAAAAAGCCTGTAGCAGCTGTTGTGGCTCTACAAGCCTGTTGTTACCTCATGCACAATAAAAATAAAGAATTAAAAAAAAAAAAAAAAAAAATGTTTCGAGCTTTTAAGAAATGCCTCATGGAGCACATTCACTCCTTGACCTCGCAGAAGGATACCCATGTCAGCATGTGTGGGCTTACCATCAGGACTCTCTGAGGAGCCTAAGGTTTGCTAATATCGAGAGGCAGAGGAGGAGATCTAGGTCTTATTCTTAAGAAAAGAGTATTTTTTTGTTTCACAAACTGAACACATTGGTACCCAATGCATTTAAATAGGGATTTGCCTGTACTCCATTTATTGGCTCTTAAATGTTGAGTACTTAGGGCATTTTTATCATTAGTTATGTATGTTAATATTGTATATAGTTTCTTGCAGGAGACTTATTCTATTAGGGATTTTAGAAGCCGTTAGTATCTGGAGTGTTACTTCGGGTATAGTGTCTCCTTTCAGTGGCCATGGGTCCTTCTGTTATTATTTCACTGGTATCTAAATGGAACCATCATTAGGGTGTACATATCATTGATCATCAGGAAGCTTTTTGCACACCACCATATATAGCATAAGGTATATTGCTTTTTTAATGGTGTTCTCTTATGCCTCAGGGCATATCTGACTTTGGTCTTTTTTGGTCTTGACAAGGTTTGACTCCTCTTTTTGGATGTTTGTCAAAAAGAGAAAAAAATACTAAGCCAAAGTAGTTCCTACTTTGTCTCAGTACATCTTTTGACTGGGTTGGAATTTCTGTAAAAATTCCAACACAGTCAATGTGAGTATTTCAGAAAGGTATTATCTTAATAAAATATAAGTAAAGAAAGTGGTGACAGAGCCATTTTAATCTAGTTTTAAACAGTTTCATATGCAAAATAACTAATACACCAACTAATGTTATAATGCTTCAGTTACCGTTACTTTTATTACCTATATACACAGTAGTAAAACATTAAAGGATCATTTTATTTCTATAATTTCAAAATTATAGAATTCTATCATAAAACATAAATCATTTAAAGCACACACATATGTATTCCTGACACTATAGTGATTTAAAAATAATATTAAAAAAAAAACATGTTAGGTGGCTGCTCCCCCCTGCCCCCCACCTTTCCCCTCTTAAAGAGGTATAAAACCTACACTGGCACTGGCCTTGTGCACGCTCAGCCCCTTTGACTGAGATCATCAGAATTTCGCATATGAAATTCTCAGCAAATCCAATGCGTTTCCCGTAGGAAAGCATTGGGAGACTATCGAGCAGGTGCGGCAAAACGCTGTGCTGCGCCAATCAGCATGTCCTCATAGAGATACATTGACTCAGTGCATCTCTATGTGGAAAGTTCAGTGCGTCCATGCAGAGCGTGTAGACGCTAAACATCAATGATACACGTTGTGCAGCACCAGGAAGCATCTCTAGTGGCTCCAGTGACTGCCACTGAAGGTGCCCCTAGGCAGTATTGTACACTGCTTTTTCTCTGACACTGCCTAGGGAGTCAATGTATCTCTATGAGGAGATGCAGATTGGCGTAGCATGGCGGATTTGCTGAGATCGTCAATTCTGCTGATCTCAGCCAAAGGGGCTGAGCATGGGAGCCTGCACGGTGCTCTGAAAAGGCAGTGTTTACATTAAAATGCCTACAGGGACAGACTATATTCACCATAAAAACTACATTAAGCTTTAGTTGTTATGATGACTATATGGTCCCTTTAACTACTTTGTCTCTAAATATGTGATACATTTCAATATTTACCAAGATTTATTCTATCAATCAACACTCATTTTTTTTGTGTGTCTCTATAAATACACGGGCCTATATTTAATATGATTTCTAAATGATTTGATGCTGTTATAAAAGCATTTCCAAATGATTGGTCTACATAAGTTACCATGAGAATCTATTGGGAAATTGTAACGGTATTTACCCGACTAATCTGATTATTACCGTGTACCTGACTCTGGTTAGTTCTCATTTTCGCTGTCTACTGATAGCTACAGTGGGGTTCCTCATGCACCAGCTCACTGATAAGGCAATTGAGTGGGCTAATCCTATATGGGAAGCTAATGGTCTTTTGGCTAATAATTATCAGGCTTCCTTGACAGTGTTTCGCAGGAACTTTGATACTACTAATAAGGCCAAAAACACAGCTAAAGCCTTAATGAGAATTAAACAAGGATCTAGATCTGTCGCTGAATACGCTATTCAGTTCCGTACCTTGGCTTCTCAGTGGATTGGACCAATAGCGGTCTTGTCTCTGCCTTTATGGAGAGATTGTCAGATGTTATATTAGATGAGGTAGCAGCTCGAGAACTCCCTGTTGCTTTGGAAGATCTCATAGACTATCTCATTGATATAGATAATAGAATACGGGAGAGACAGTATACCAGAACAAGAAATAGACGCATTGCTATTACCAATTCACCCGTGGTTGTCAGTCCTGAGGCAGCTACCATCCCAGAGGCAGAATCCATGCACCTAGGGGTTACAAAGCTTTCCAAAGCAGAAAAAAAAACTATTTAGAAGGAAGGATGGACTCTGTCTTTACTGTGGTAAGAAATGACATATGCAAAGAGAGTATCCTGTTCGTCCAGAAAATTCCCACATCTAAGACCGCTTAGGGGACCGGCCGTGGGTGTGACATCAGAGTCCCCTCACTTACCTCTGAATAGATTGCTTCTCCCTGTTTCCCTGCTTATTAACGTCACTACTGCTATAGGGAACGTTCAAGCCTTGGTCGACTCAGGAGCGGCTGAGAATTTCATAAATTCCACCTTTGTTTGGAGATACAAAATATCCTTAAGGGAGAAGGAAACACACATGGCCGTTGAGGCCATAAATGGTAGACCTTTACATTCTCCAGTGATTACTCTTGAAACAATTCCTATTCTTATGTCTACATGGGTGTTAAATACTGAAAAAGTTCAGTTCCAAGTTATCTCTTCTCCCTCTTCTGAAATCGTGCTGGGTTATCCTTGGCTGTCCAAACACAACCCTACTATTAATTGGAAAACAAGTCAGATAGAATCATGGAGTACCATATGTCAAGACTCATGTATCACTTAGGTTACTCCTTTAAATTCTATTAATGTTCCTACAGCTCCTCCTTTAACTACTGTTGTACCCCCTCAGTACATATCATTGAAAGCTGTTTTTGACAAAAAATTGAAGCAGATAAATTACCACCCCATCGACCAAATGACTATACGATTGATTTACTAGCTGGCACTATTCTTCCCAAGAGTAGGGTGTATGCTTTGTCACCACAAGAAAACCTTGTTAAGGAGGAATATATCAGGGAATCGTTACAGAAGGGGTTTATCAGGAGATCTTCTTTACATCGTAGAAAGAAGGTGATTTGAGGCCTTGTATCAGTTATAGGGGTTTAAACAAAATCACCATAAAGAACGCCTACCCTATTCCTTTAATCACGGAATTGTTTGACAGATTGAAACAGGCTACGGTTTTTTACTAAGTTAGATCTCAGGGGTGCTTATAAACTAGTGCGTATCAAAGAGGGACATGAGTGAAAAACCACCTTTAACACTAGGAATGGCCACTATGAGTCCACTGTGATGCCCTTTGGTCTCTGTAACGCTCCAGCGGTGTTTTAGGATTTTATCAACGATGTGCTGAGGGAGTTTATAGATCCTTTTGTTATTGTTTACCTGGATGACATGCTGATCTATTCCCCTGACCTGCATACACATCATATTCATGTCAAACACGTACTACAGACACTTTTAGCCATTGGTCTTTACTGTAAGCGATGCCTAGTAAAAACTGTAACCGATGCCTAGTAAAAAGACCCGCCAGGTACTGCAGGGCCCGCCAAATGGAAGAGCCGGTTGGTAGACGGCACAAGCCCTCACGACAGGTCAGCAACTTACCACAAAAGGCAACAAACACCGGCAAGCACTTGCAAACCGTAAGACAAAGGGTGGGAAACGAGAGAAACCAGCGAAACCGCGTCATCTTGCCACAGGAGCCCTCCCAGACTGCAGCCACCCAGAAGCTTCATCTTAAGAAACAGCAGACCCAGCAACACAGGGGGACACCCCGCATCGTGATGCACAGTGACCCGTACATGGGGAGGACAGCGGCTTTCAAAGGAAGCACCCACATCACAAGCGGCAGAAATAGACCCCCAGAAGTGCCCAACTCCCTAAGAAAAGCGCAAATGGACTCTGCTGCCAGGTCCCCTGAAGCCCTAAGCGCCTACTACCGAGGCTAGGACCAGGCTCAAGCTGGAAGTTGTTCCTGGACTCAAGATGGACATTAAAACATTGTCTCAGCCCTACACACGCTGCTAATGACGGTACCCGCAGACACATACACACTAGGACATACATAGCAGCAAACCAGCACAATCAATAGGCAAAACAACACATACATGTAACACAAGACAATACCCACAGCAGGCACACCTCACCTCACTGCATACAGAGGCACAAGCATGTTACATAGCATAATGTGAGGGAGAGACACCCACTACAATGAGCAGTGTCATACTGAGCAACGACTTTACCTGCAATATCATATGTCTAAACCTGCTTATACACAAATGTTACCTACTCGGATGGCCAAGCAGGTATTCCAAACGTAAAATGTCCAATCTCACTAGTCTTTATTACTAAGCCTGTATTTGCAGCTCACAAATGGCTCACTAGTCAGCTTAAACGTAATTATGCATGCCATGCTCTCAGGCTCCTTTGTCACCCCTCTGTCCACTAGCTCTTGGGCCCGCGGGGTGTAATTTGTAACATGAATAAGCTATGTGTTGCATGTCTAAACCAGCGTGATACTCAATGTTAACTACATTTAACAAAGCTCACCAGTGATTAAGTCAGATTATATGCATACTAAATGTAAAAAAGTGCAAGCTTTAACGTACCCCTGTTTGTGAAAATGTTCCAAATAGCATGTGGATTGCCTTTGGGGTACCCCATGCATGTTGTTATCTCATATGCACTATAAAAATAAAGAATTTAAAAAAATATAAGAAACCGATGCCTGTCTTGTTTGCCCATCTGATTGATTACCATGTACCTGACTATGGCAAAGTTCTTGTTTTCGCTGTCTCTCTGTTACCCAGACCTCAGCTTGTATTTCGACTACTCTTTACTCTATAAAACGTTTAGTCCGGCCACTCGGTAAGACGTTTATATTTCCTTTGTCCATTCCTTGCTATCCTAAACTCTGCGTCTTAGGGTTATACTCCCTGACAGAAATGTAAAATTAAAAAAAATTAAAAAAAACAAATATAGCAATATGTTTACTCACAGTGCTTAATGTTGCAATAAAAAAAAGCTATACACATGGCCAGCTGTTATTTGTGTATATTATGGCAGAAATTTCTCCACCCATCAGAGCATACACTTGAGCTACAGATAAATTACAGCTGATGTCTGGAAAAATAGTAACAATGTCTCCACAGAGCAGTTTGCTGTCCTGGGTGGATATCTACCTGGTGCTGGCTATTCTCCCATGGCTGCAAGTCACTGACAGCTCAGGTAAGTGATTTATCTGCATAGCTTGAACCGTGCCTTTCCTACCCATCAGGTCTTCTCCCTGGCTACTGAACAGGAGGTGGCTGCTCTTCTCCTTTCCTTTCACCTCACCACTTTTCCGCTTGATCCCATCCCATCTTATCTTATCCGATCTCTCTCCCCTTGTCTTGTGCCATCCTTAACGCATATCTTTAACAACTCTTTTTCTTCTGGCATTGCCCCTGCTCCCCTTAAACATGTTACTCTTGTACAAGTCCTTAAAAAGCCATCTCTTGACCAGTCTTCCCCTTCCAAAAATCATCCTATATCCCTGCTTACTTATTCCTCAAAGCCTCTAAAAAGACTTATCTTTACCCATTTGGCTTGCTTTTTCCAGCTCTCTCCTTGATAATTTGAATCTGGCTTCTGTCCCCTCCACTCTACTGAGAATACTCTGATTAAATGTACAAATTATCTAATCATGACTAAATCCAAAGATCACTACTAATTTACAAAAACTAATTACTAATTCTTAATCCTTCTAGGATTAACCTGTTGGCCAACATACACCTGGGCCTGATTATGCCAGGTCACAGTGAGCATACCTTACTATATATTTATATATGTGTCTGCAAGTTATTATCACTTAATAATACCTATTCTAATGGTTATTAACTAATATACCTGTGCATTACTAAAAAAAATGATTCATTATTAAGTGTTTCTGGAGGTTAGCAGTTAAGCAGACGGTAAACTTGAAGATAAGATACAAGAGCAAACACATCCTTATCTAGGGTGTATTAGTGGCAAATTAGCAGGGCAGGATAAACTTAAAGTAGCCAGATGGAGCCGGGATGACTTTGTTATACATTCTGCAAAATATTATTTGCTAATTCTGCTTAGTTTAGCTACATTTAAATACATTATCTAGAAACAAAAAGAAGACTTTTATCCAAAAAAAATGACAGCTAAACACAAACACTGCAGAACTGTAATTAGAGTCCCTGGTCCTTAACGGTAAAAAAAAATAAAAATGGTCTGGTCACTAAGGGGTTAAAGCTCGTGGACAGTACCACAATATCGGGGCACCACCGCAGTGTCTCGGACTCATTAAAGCTTGATGAGGCCATAAGTGACCTTAGTCCATAGGTTGTAAAATTAAGCAATGTTCTCAGGGGGTCAGAGAGTGTATAACAACTTTTGATAACTATAGTGATAAAAAATGATTTTCATGAGTAAGTCTAACGTCATGTTCTCTTCCATTCCGGTGTAAGCGGGTTGAGCTCTGCTGATGCTTTAGGCGTAACTACCAGCTGGATGTCCCATTTCTTCAGGAGCACTAGGCCTTCCTCTGAGGTTAGTATTGAGGTTTTCTACCCATTGCGAGTGATCAATAGCCGGATGGGGAACCCCCATCTGCAGGGGATTTGGTGCTTCCGCAGCATTGCTGTCACAGTGGTAAAATTCCTCCTCAATTGTAGTGTAGCCGGGGAGATATCCACAAAAATTTGTACATCCCGATAAACTGCTGCCAGAGATCTCGAGCTTCTGCTTGCTCTCAGTATCTCCTCTTTTATGCAGTGATAGTGTGCATGAAGCAGTACATCCCTTGATGCAGAAACTGGTGCTGCGCGTGCTTTAGCTACCCTGTGGATGCGGCCCAGGAGGAGCATTGCGATAGGCACGTCTGGACAAAGGGCTTGGAATAGGCCTGTAGCAAAAGCCTGCAGGTCTCCCACCGCCACGGTTTTCGGTATCCCCCTTAGCCTGAGGTTATTCTGACGGGACCTATCCTCAAGATCCGCAAGCTTGGCATCTTTGGAAAACAAGTGTTTCTCCATGTGTTGGACCTTGGCAATTAAAGATTTGTGGGTGGTCACTTGTTGGTCCCTTTTTGTTTCTAGATGGGCTGTCCGATCTCTGATGTCATGGATTTTTTTGTTTCAACTCTGCAAGTGAGGTTTGAAAGTGGTTAAGTAATGGCTTGGATTGGGCATCCAGCATTTTTTGTAGGATGGTTGGTGTAATGTATCCTTCACCATCTTGAGAGGGAGGCAGGAGGGAACATGAGTCCTGGTTATCTCTGGACTCATGGTTGCCATCTTGGAGGCTTGTTTGGAGCACGGGCTGCTAATGTTGGTTTTTGGACATGTAGAAAGACCCCCGGTCCCCTTTTCCTTTACCTTTGTGGTGGGACATCATTCCCCGTGGGAACAGTTGAGCTTTGCGGGTGAGTAGCGAGTTGGACACTGCTTTTCCGTCCACCTGTCTCAAAGCTACGGTTTCACGCGATCATCATGGTCGGCATTCGGCTCCGCCCCAAGTGCTCCTTTCATTTTAACTGTGAATTCAAATACCAGAATGTGTGATCCCTTTATAGGTATCACACTTTGATTTTGTGCAGGCTGTCAGCTTATATAGTGAAAAAGGGAGAAATAGACTCTATCTTCCCCCTCTGACAGCTCCTTCCCCACTCTCTTGTGCATGGCATGATATATATGCATACCCCATGCCCCATACAGCTGTATAGGGGTGTACACCCTGATTGTGCCCCTGTTACTACAAATCACATACACTTGAGTAAAACCATTTTTAATTTAAACTTCTTTAACCTTTGAAGCATACACATGCTCACTGACAAATACATGCACTTATTAGCACACAAACTGTTTAACCAGCAGACACTTTCACTGACAGACACATGCTAATGAGATGTAGAGAGTGCAGAGAGTCCCAGGAGGAAGCATTTTGCAAGTAAATTGGTTAATCTGATAAGATTAGACATTAGGAAATTAGAGTAGGACCTGCCAAAATTGGGGTACATTCAGGGGTTGTCAGGGTCACAGTTGCGACCGGGTGCCCGCCGCCATGTGTTGCGGCCCCACAGCATGGGCCACCCGATGAAAATAAATTTCCAGGGGGCCCGGTCAGTGCTTTGCTTCAACAGCATGACCGGGCCCCCTCTGATGATGTCAGATGCTGGGAGGAAGTTATTGCCCCGGCCACTTCCTCCCAGAAATCACCGGGAGCCGCGTGGGAGGAGGAAGGACAGGAGCCACTGGACCCCAGGGAAGTCACCCTCTTGCACCTAAAAGGTAAGTAATAGGAGAGTGACTTAAACATTTTGCATGTGTGCGTGTTAGTGTGTGTGTTTGTGTGTGTGTGTGTCTGTCTGCAGTGGTGTACATACCAGGGTCGCAGGGGTCGCGACTGCGACCGGGCCCGGCCCACCAGGGGGCCCGGCCGCCCCTGTGACCCTGTATGTACCCACTGGGCCAGCTTCTTCTCCTGGGGGGCCCTGAAGCCGGCCACCTCCGGGCCCCCCGATCCTGGCCCTGCTTACACCCGGCGGGCAGTCAGGCTGGCCGGTGCGCGAGGGAGCACTCTCCCCTGAGTGCTTCCTCTTCAGCTCCCTCGCGCACCGCACTGATACCGGAGCCGGAAGATGACGTCATCTTCCAGCGCTGGCATCCCTACACGGCGTGCGAGGGAGCTGAAGAGGAAGCACTCAGGGGAGAGTGCTCCCTCGCGCACCGGCCAGCCTGACTGCCCGCCTAGGAGCCCAGCAGTACCACTGGACCCTGTAGTGGGGTTTAGAGGCAGTAGTTGGGGTTAGCAGCTATAATGGGGATTAGGAGCTGTAGTGTGGGTTAGGGGGTTGTAGTGGGGGCTAAGAGGCTGTAGTGGGGGTTTAGCTGCTGAAGTTGGAGTTAGAGATACTAGTGGTACTGTAGTGGGGATTAGGGGCAGTAGTTGGGGGATGTGGGAATAAGAGCTGTAATGGATGTGTAGAGGTTGTGGGAGCTTAGGATGGTAATTTGGGGTTAGATGCTGGGTATAGCGGTTGTAGTGGGGTTAGTAGCTGAAGTGGAGTAGATAATGGATGTAGTGTGGGGATTAGGGGCTGTAGTAAGGATAAGGGCAGTAGTGGGGAATAGGGGCTGAAGTGGGGTATAGGAGCTGAAGTGGAGTATAGGAACTGCAGTTGAGGGTTAGGAGCAGTAGTAGAGATTAGAGGCATTTTTGTGGGCTAAGTGCAGTAGTTGGGGGTTAGAGGCGTAAGTGTGGGTTAGGAGATGTAGTAGGGTACAGAAAAAAAAATCAAACATTTTGTTAGGGTTAAAAACACCTCAGGGTATCCGAACCCAAATAACTGCCATGGACTTTCGCTAGACCCACAGGTATTTTCTGCTTTCTTTCTCAGGTCTCTATTCAGCGCTTTGAATACTCAAGGAAGTCACACCACTCAGAAGGATTATCAATGAGCACTCAAAAATGTTAATGCGTAGTACATCGTATATATAAAACACAGTTTGTCTAAGGGTGTATACAGTACATCAACGGCAACATTAACCGATCATGAGAGTCTCGGAACCGAAAGTATAATTTTTCATATAACATTACGGAATGCTGTTAACTGATGCAAGTGACCGTTTTAGATTTAGGAACCCAATTATAATTGCAGGTGCTAAAAAGAATGCTATTTTTTTTCCAAGTGCAGGACGTTTATAAAAGATAGCGAATGCTGGTGTCAGGCGCAAGAACACAAGAACAGAAAAATATTGTATGTTTAAAAAAAATGCGAGTTTAACCCTTTCAAAAGCATGAGTATCTTGTATTATAACCAGGCCTACTGACCATTTGGTCTTTCAGGCTATGAATACAGTAACGCTTTAGCTACGTAATAAGAAATACAGAAGTTGAACATGAGACTGACTCCCTGTAACATGAAATATATAGCTCTGTATGTCTTCGGGAATATTCACTAAGCATTGTATAGGTAAAAAATCATTTCCAACAAATTTTTTAATTAAAAAGGAAATATATAATTTTTACCCCTCCCTGGGGTTTAATTTAGGTCAGGGTGAGGGGAATCCTGTTCTGTGGGGGTTCGTGGGAAATCCTTTCATCTTGCCCCAGGAAATGTATCAGAGTGTTGCCATGGTTACCCGCTGCAACACTCTTATATAGTAGAAGGAGATGAGTTTAGCCTTGCATTAACCCCTTAAGGACCAAACTTCTGGAATAAAAGGGAATCATGACATGTCACACATGACATGTGTCCTTAAGGGGTTAAACACTAAATTCTCCCTCCTCCCCCTCGATATCAGGGCCTGGCTGAAGATCATGGCATCGCAGCCATCGCTTGGCTTTTTTTGGGGGGGGGGGGGAGAGGGGAAGGCACTTTCCCTGGTACATTCCCCATGGTCCGCCCCTGCGAATTCTACATAAAGGTCCCTTGCGTCCCTCTCAGTAGTGATAATTGGCAGCATTTAGACAATAGGCCGGTGTAGTAGCCGTGTCCAGTCACCAAAACCACTTCAAATCACTGAAGTGTTCATGGTAACTCTTTAATACAGGGATCAGCAATTTATGGATCACAATCCACACCTGGCCTGGCCCCTGTATTAAAGGGTTACTCCAAGCACTGTGAGTAGTTAAGTAGTTATGTTGCCTGGAGTCTGCAAGTGTAGCTTTTCACTGTAAACATCGCGCATAAAAAAATTAATCCCTTAGCTACTGGAGGTGTAACTCCATTCCCAGCAATGCCATTAATAAGCCCAGAACAAAGTTTTGGGCTGACTAATGTCAATTCTGTGCAAAACTGGCATCTGACACCAGCATGCACAGCATTGAAGGGAGGTCCGGGATTTGAGGAGAGTTGTATGTGAACGGTTTTACGGTAGCAACTCCAGTACACTCTAGTAATATAACCGCTGCAGTTTTTTTGCTCTGAATTTTTATAATACCTGTTTTTTTATTAACAGGGTCGCTGCCTGAAGTAAAATGTAGAAATTTAAATCCACCAGCATTAAGGGAGACAGCAATGATAATATGTGAATTCTCATCATCACTAGATGTCCTGCAAGTGACATGGCAGGTGGACAAAGATCAGAAACAACAAACCATTGCAACCTACAGCAAGAAGTATGGGGCAAAAATTGTGAACTCTAGGGCTAACTATAATCTTATTAGTCACAAAGAATCGAACATATCAACCATCACTATCTCAGATTTGAAGAAGCAAGATGAAGCCTGTTATGTTTGTATCTTCAATGCATTTCCTCATGGCGCCTACAAAGGCGAGGTTTGCCTGACGTTTCCCGATGAGTCAGGTATGTACTCGCACTCGTTTCCCCTTTTTCCTATGTAGCAGAGTTGTCCCTTCCCAGGATTTTTTATATGTTTTCTTATTACTCATTGCCTATATTTAAAAATTGTTTTTTAGGGCTGAAAAATAAATTGAAAAGAACGCATGTTGCTGAATGTGTTATGGTGCAAAGACCTTATCCCTGCAACCTTTCTTTTTAAAAAGGTTTTATTCCGGAGATAAATACAATAGTGTTTTATACAAATGGCCACATGCCTGGATTGTGAGTCAGCCAGCTTTCTGGTTGGAAATATCAATTTGTGCAATTTTTGTATCTATTATCAGCATACAGCGTGAAATCCTAGATGCCTGGGACAGGCTGCCCGTGACTTGGTGTGTTAGACACACAGGGTTATTCAATAAACTACAATTTTTTCTGAATCAAATGGGAAAGGCAAAAATAAGTTATGACTGTGGCTGACTTAGAGAATTTTATCATAATAATTTCAAATTTTTCATTAAATAATCTGACAGTGCAAAACCTCCTCCTGCCCAACAACCTTCCGTAAACTGAAGCGGTGAGGAGCAATGAAGTGAGGGGTCAGTGGTGTCGGCAAACTCGGGACCGACTTCAGGTTTAAACTTTAAAGATCCCCCTAAATCAATCAGCTGAAGTTGTTATGGTGGTGAAAGTGTTCTGTTAAAACACAGGGGTTCATGCTTCATATTTAGGGTGTGTAGTAGCCTTGCTGACGAACTATGAAAGTTGGAGATTTAAAAAAATGTAAACGCATTGACCTGAGACTTGTAACACAATTGTTGATTTCTTCATAATTCTCTTAATAATTCTGTAGATAACTAAAACCCATCATGTGACATTGTAGTGAGACCCATCGTGTGATATTGTAGTAAAACCTGTCATGGTATATTGTAGTAAAACCTGTCAGAGTATATTGTAAACTGTTATATGATATTGTAGTGAAACAGAACTTATTTGCATAAAGCTATTTTTGAAAAACAGGTTTCAAGCACATCTGCAGTCATTTCCAATCTGGTATCGGTGATGTAATCAGTGACAGTAAGGTTGTCAGCCGTCCAGGTTTTTTTTTTTTTAAATTCTTTATTTTTGACATACAGGTGATTACAAAGCATAGACAGACGCCACAACAGCGTGCTCTTATATTTAGACATAGGCTAAACAGTGGCATGAAGGGTTTGCACATTTTTGTTTTAAAAGAAACATAGTAAGCTAGGCACATGTGTCTAATCAATTATAAACTATTTACATTAACTGCAATGGGTTATCGACAGTGTAGTAAGCTAGTCAGCTTTGTCTAAACAGTTATGCATTGACTACATTGGGTTGTCTACAACATAGAAAACTGGGCAGTTATATCTAAACGATTTTATACTATTTGCATAAACTACATTGAGTTATTAACAGGCTGTAAATAGAAAGTCTTGGTACAGTGAGCGTCACACATTGTGATAAAGACCCCCAATGGGCCCCCGGGTATGTCATAAATGTACCCTTCAAGGGAGAATATAACCACGGAGAACATCAGAAATATACTCATCAAGTAACGGTAGGGGTAGTGGTATGATGCCAGTCAAGGAAATTTGCAATGCTCTGCCCCATGGTCGGCCAATTCCCCGCTGGGGTGCTTCTGAGTCCAGCTTTGAGAGACTTGTTGTCCAAAGACAGTCAGGCAAGCGGGGTGAGCACTGCTGGTTTGGTGGTTTCTGTGAGGCTATTCCCTAGGACCTCTGAACCCAGAGTGTGTCGGCGTGTCGGCTCGTTGGATGCCACGATGCTGCTCGTGTTACTTTGCCGGGCGGGAGTGCGCTCCGGGAGAAGCTTGAGATCCTTCATGCGGGTTCTTTTGCCTGGCGCGCTTCGTGGCACTGCTGCGATCTGCCCGAACTCTGGGAGGGCCTGCCATGTTCTGCCGCACGTTTGGGCCTTGCGCTTGTCCGCCCCTCCGGCCGACTTGGGTCAGCCTCGCCCCGCCGGGGGCTCCTGCTGCTCCCAGGATGAGGATGAGGAGGTCGGCGGCGCTTTTTGTTAGGCCGGTTCCGGGAGCGTGCTCCAGAGGTGGCCCCTTGTGGGTGCTTGTCTGCCGTGATGGTGTTATTAAGGTAGGTCATGGTGTCCCGCCGCTTGTCCCTTCGGGGCAAGCAGTGTGGTAGGTTCGTGGACAAAGTCTCTGGCGGAGAGGGGTTCATGCGGGCCTCTAGTTTCTGCCAGAAGGCTTGGAATATTTTGTTTAGACGGAGCTCCGTCTCATGCTCTGCCTTGCTTGTGTCATCGGTGGGGCAGCCGGCCATTTTGTGATCCACATGGAGAGTTTGTTTGGGGTTTTGCTGTGTTGTTGCTTGATCATAGCTGTACATGGAGGACTTATGGGGGTAGACCAGGATAATCCCCACCGATCCAAGGGGGGGGGGGAGGGGGAACAGTGGCTCTCGTGCTGTTTTCGGCAAGTTGCAGCAGTGTGAGGGCGTCCGTCCCTCCTGCGCCTATACTGGTGGTAGGCCTCACCAAGGGTCCAGGTGTTTGCTGCTTTGGCTGTCGCTTGTGTGGCATCATTCTGTGCCCCTGGATGTCACCTCTCCCTTGGTGGCCTGTTTGCAGGGCCTGATTTTCCTGTAGGCTAACTAGGCTTCAGCCTAGGGCCTCAAGATCAAGAGGGGCCTACATTCAAATTGTTAGCAAAATTAAAATTACCCTATTCTAAAAGCAGTGAACACTAAAAAACTAAACCGAAAATAAGGAGAAATTCTACGCATATGATATGACCAGTGGCGTACTAAGGGGGGATGGGGGGGCGGTCCACCCCGGGTGCCACTTACTAGGGGGTGCCCGGGGCAGACTGCAATGCCCTTCCTGCCACGATCGCCGAGACCGGCGGTCTGCAGCTCCGCAATGTGCAGAGCTGCAGACCATGGATCTCGCGTGCACTGCCCAATCAGAGCGTTGCTGCGGGTTACCACGGCAACGCTCTGATTGGGTCTCGCGAGATCCATGGTCTGCAGCTCTGCGGAGCTGCAGACCGGAAATGAGGGCCACCGGACCACCAGGGACCCCACCGGACCACCAGGCAGCCCCCAGGGATTTAAGGTAATTTTTTTAGTCACCCCCCTCTCCTCATCACCCCCTCCCTCTCACAATCATCCCCCCTCTCCTCATCACCCCCTCCCTCTCACAATCATCCCCCCTCTCCTCATCACCCCCCTCCCTCTCACAATCACCCCCCCTCTCCTCATCACCCCCTCCCTCTCACAATCACCCCCTCTCCTCATCACCCCCCTCCCTCTCACAATCACCCCCATCTCCTCATCACCCCCTCCCTCTCACAATCACCCCCCTCTCTTCATCACCCCCTCCCTCTCACAATCACCCCCCTCTCCTCATCACCCCCTCCCTCTCACAATCACCCCCTCCCTCTCACAATCACCCCCCTCTCCTCATCACCCCCTCCCTCTCACAATCACCCCCCCTCTCCTCATCACCCCCCTCCCTCTCACAATCAACCCCCCTCTCCTCATCACCCCCCTCCCTCTCACAATCACCCCCCCCTCCTCATCTCGACATTGTTTTAATTTATTATCCGTGCCACATTTTTTATAAAGGTTAGTACCAATCACAACATGTTTAATTTAACATATTGATATATATCACAGTAATGATGTATTTTATTGTCTCTCGTGTAATTTACAAACTTAAAAATGGGAGGTGAAAGGGCCTCATAAGTGGAATAGCCTAGGGCCTCTTTTCATCTAAATCCGGCCCTGCCTGTTTGCGTTGAGTAATCGCCGTTTTAGTTGTGAAATTCAACTTTTTCTGTCTCAGATAGCTGGAGGCTTGCTTCCTTCCAGCTCTGCAGTCAGGCCTCGCCCCTCGTCAGCCGTCCGTCAGGAATGAGCTGAGCCCCATATAAGTGAAGAGGGGGCCTGCTGGCTTCCCCACTATGCCAGCACTGCATTCCCCCAATTTGCTGCCCGCCGGTGGAGATGTGCAAGCAGCAACCCTCCCCCTTCTCTCCCTCCCCTCCGAGCACTGCGAGGAAGTGAGGTCACACACGATGACGTCACTTCCTCCCAGTGCTCTTTGCAGACGGCCGCATGGGAGGAAAGAGAAAGGAGTTCCCAGGACCAGGTAAGTGCATGGAATGAGGGAGGGGGGTGAACTCTTTATCATAGACTCACTCTGCCTGGGGACTTGGATTTTTCAACTCACCTTGCTCTCCCTGCAGCCAGCACACAGCAGGAGCTGGGCCGTGAAGTCAGCCGGCCTCCTCTAATGTCAGAAGGAGGGGGCGTGACTTAATTTGCTCCCAGACTCCCCAGCAGTTCTCAGTGCGTCTCCAGACTCCAGCTCCTGTCCAGGCCGTCCCACCAGACCACCAGGGATAAGTTGCCTTCTCCCTGGCCCAAGGTAAACCTCAGGAAGGGGGGCAACAGTTTTGCTCTGCTGCCCCTGTTCCCCCACCATATTGCCTCTGTGCCCTCCATAGAGCCCCTGTATTTCTCTCTACTGCCCCTGTCTTTCCCTCTACAGTCCCTGTCTTTCCCACTTCAACCCATGTCCCCCATCTACTGCCTGGATGAGGTTGATTACCGATCCAGCTCCAAGGGCCTTCGGTGTTGGGATCGGGTTAGTAAATAAAGGGTTTATAACCGTCTATTGGCCAGGGAGCTGCAATAGGTTATAGGTTTGTATTCCTAACACTATAATATTCCTCATGTGTCATGTTCAAGTTTCATATAATCAGGGCCTGGTACTAGGATTTTTAGTTACACAGGCGAAGATGCATTTTGGCGCCCCCAACCCTCATTAAAAAAAAAAAAAAATGCATCTTCACCTGTGTGTCTTTCCTCCCAAGCCACAGGCACACAGGCATCATTTTTCAGTCACACAGTCAAAGTCATACAGGTACACTGTCATACAAAGACAGCAATAATCATACAGACACATACAGTCAGAGACATACAAACAGAGACATACATGCATACCGTCATACAGACACATACATACAGACAGGCATACAGAAACATACATGCAAAGACATTCAGGCACATACATACAGACATACAGGCATAAAGAAACATACATACAGAGACATACAGGCATGCAGACACATACATACATACATACATACATACAGATACATGCATGCATACAGAGACATAACGTCATACAGACACATTCATATAGACAGGCATAGGAGACACATACATACATACAGAGGCATACCGTCATACAGACACATTCATACAGAAACATGCATACAAAGACATACAGGCACACACATACGTACATACAGAGACATAAAGGCATACAGTTACATACATGCATACAGAGACATATATACAGACATTCATACAGAGACATTCAGAAACATACGTACAAGACATACAGGCATACAGACACATACATACATACAGAGGCATACCATCATACAGATACATACATACATACAGACAGGCATACAGAAAAATACATACTCACACACACACACATACGCACACAAACTCACAGACACATACTCGAACACACACACACACACACACTGACATACTCACACACACCGACAGACACACTCACTCACACACAAACTCAGACACACTTACACACACACTGACAGACACACTCACTCACTCACACACACACAAACTCACAGACACACACACTCACAGACACACAAACTCAGACACACTTACACACACACTGACAGACACACACACACTGACAGACACACACACACTGACAGACACACACACACTGACAGACACACACACACTCACTCACACACATACACACTGACATACACACACACACAAACTCAGACACACTTACACACACACTCACATGCACACACACAGTAATTAATAAAGTAATTACTAATAAATTACATTTAAATGTCCCACCCAGCCTCCCTACCTGGAGTGCTGGCGTGGGTCTCTCATTGGTGGTCCAGTGAGGCTGCTGGGAGGCGTGCGGCTGAAGTTGATTAGGAGGCGGCGAGGGAGCTCTCTGATCTCTCTGACCGGCTCCCTCGCAGGCTGTTTTCTGATGCCGCGGGAGCCGGAATATGACGTAATAGTCCGGCTCCCGCGGCATCAGCAAAAGGCGCGCGAGGGAGCCGGTCAGAGAGATCAGAGAGCTCCCTCGCCGCCTCCTAAGCAACTTCAGCCGCACGCCGCGCAGCAGCTCCGGGGATCCAGGAGGTGACCAGGCAGGAGGGAGCACTTCCCTCCTGCCGGTCACTGGAATTTTGCGCCCCCAGAGCCGGTGCGCCCTAAGGCGGCCGCCTGTGCCGCCTTATGGACGCGCCGGCCCTGCATATAATATAAATTCATCTAATTTCATATAATCTTCACATGTTGCCTCATATAGTTTGGTGATTTTGGAGGGATTCTGTCTCTTTTACTGCTGGACAGGCAGTTCATACTGATGCTTAATGTCGATAGATTAAGATAACAGGTCTCTGGCTATTATCTACCCCCCTTTAGAAGTTCGAGATAGCTGGAAAGGGGGGGCTCTGTTTTTATTGAGGGTACACATACTGAGTAATAACTATCTTATTAAACAGCATTTATCCTAATATTATTACAACATTGTTATAAACACACCATAGCCAAGCCTTTATTATAGTAACCATGTATGATATACTAGTAAACCCACAGAGCAGGAGACACACACTTATCTTGCCATTTTGTATATATTTTGGTTAGTTTTAATATTTATGTACTTTTTTTTTTATTATTCTATATACTCTTTCGGGCCCTCAGGATTCAGCAAATTGCAAAGCATAGAGACCAGCGGAGTGAAGCCCCAACAAATGGGTAAGAGCAGTCTTTCCCAACTAATAACAAGGTCCATAACCAAGAATCTGAACAGGTTCTCTAACAGTAAATTTTTTTTATTATAAATGTTCCCTCATAATACAAATATAAGCTCCAATCAGAACAATCATAGAATCCACAAAGCACTTTTAAATGACTCTGATAACACAACTTACCTTGTTTTTATTACCCCTTCACATTAAACAATTTGATCTCTTATCCACCGCCCCATTAGCCCTATCTGTCACTTATTCCCCCTTAACGTTGTGTCTCTTACCAACACCCTCCCACACTTTGTCTGTTACCCACCCCCACACACTTGCCCACTGTCTCTTATTTTCTCCTTACCTCCCTTAACCCTTTCCCCTTTGTGTCATCTTATTTATATCAGACCGGGTAAATGCAGGGCCGGATTAACATAGGGGCTGATGGAGCTGCAGCTCCAGGCCCAGGCCCATGGAATAGGCCCATTTTTTTTTACACACTACTCTTAGGTTTGCCACCTGACTGGTATTTTACTGGTTTGCCACCTGACTGGTATTTGAGGCTGCCTGACCGTGCCAGTATTGCAGTAATACCGGCAATACAAATGCAGGTATTTTTCTCTGAATAAATGGAGATTACTATGCAATACCAGCACCGGCCAGTAGGGGTCACTGTGTGTGGAGAGAGGCAGGGATAGGAAGTTACAGCATATCCCTGCCTCTCTCGACTACTTACTGATCGGTGGGGGAGCAGCAACACAGCACAGAGTCCAGACAGCAGCTCTACAGCTCAGGTAAGAGAGGGATGGGGGGAAAGTCAGCAGGGACACATGGGGACACTGAGACACTAGGACACATGGGGACACAGACACTGGGAGACCTGGAAACACTTGGGGACACTGGAAAACATGGGGACACTGAGACACTAGGGGACACTGGGACACATGGGGATGCTGAGAGACATAGGGACATTGGGAGACACTGAGACATTGGGACACAGAGACACTATGTCCCCATTTCTCCCAGTGTCCCCATGTCCCCCATCCAGTGTCGCTAGTGTCTCAGTGTCCCCAAATCTACCAGTGTCTGTGTCCCATGTCTCAGTGTGCCTAGTGTCCCCATGTGTCCCAGTGTCCCTATATGTCCCAGTGTCCCCATGTCTCCCAGTGTCTCCACGTGTCTGTCTCCCAGCCAGTGTCCACAGTGTCCCCTAGTCTCCCAGTGTCCCCTAGTCTCCCAGTGCCTGTGTCCCCATGTCTCTGTGTCCCTAGTTTCTTAGTGTCCACAAATGGTTCAGTGTCCCCATGTCTCCCAGTGTCTGTGTCACTAGTGTCTCAGTGTCCCCATTTCTCCCAGTTTCCCTAAATGTCTCAGTGTCCCCAGGTCTCTCAGTGTCCCCGGGTCTCACTGTGTCCCCAGTATCCTAGTGAAATGGGGACACACTGAGACATTGTGACACTGGGAGAAATGGGGACACTGAGACACTGGGAGACTAGGGGACTGGGCGACATAGGGACACTGACACTGTGATACTTATGGACACTGAGACACTGGGTGACTTGCAATACTAAGACACTGGGAGCAATCCATCTATACAGCAGAATCAAACTGTGAGTAGTTTGTTGGTGATTTTACAGAATTTTCACTGATGTCACTCCTTGTGATTATTCAAATGATTAAGGCTGGTATTTTTTTCCAAGAAAGGTGGCAACCCTAACTACTCTTCACATACTCTTGCTTAACCCCTTAAGGACACATGACATGTGTGACACGTCATTATTCCCTTTTATTCCAGAAGTTTGGTCCTTAAGGGGTTAAAGGAGCACTATAGGGTCAGGAACACAAACATGTATTTCTGACCCTATTATTTTAAAACCACCACCCTGGCCCCTTCTTGCCTCCCTACGTATAGTAAAATATAACTTGTATTCAAGTCTGCAGCTGCTGGCTCTGCATCTGAACTGACTGTCTGCTGACATCATCAGAAGTGGTGGTCTGAGCAAATTACAATACTTCCCAATAGGATTTGCTGAGACTGTCAACTAGGCAGATCAGGGGCAGAGCCAGCACAAGTCCAACATAGCCCTGGCCAATCAGCATCTCCTCATAAAGATAAATTGAATCAATGCATCTGTATGAAGAAAGTTCAGTGTCTGCATGCAGAGGGTGGAGACACTGAATGGCAGTGCTGCACACTAGGCAGTACTGCCCCAGGAATCACCTCTAGCAGCCATCTAAGGAGCAGCCAGTGGAGTTATTTTCTCTGAAAAGACAGTGTTTACTGCAAAAGGCCTGAATGGAATGATTCTACTTACCAGAACAAATACAATAAGCTGTAGTTGTTCTGGTGACTATAGTTTGGAAGCTTAAGAGGGATGTATGGGAACAAAACTTTTGTGGACTGGCTGACAATAAAATTAGTTTAGGTAATACAGACGTTGGTCTCTCTAACACTGTGGCATGTCCCCTTTCTTCTACACTCACTACATACACCTTTTCTCTGTCTCAGACTATATACCAGGAACTTCTGCCTGCTAGTAAGAAGGTAAGGAGACAAGTGCACATGTGAGTGCTAGGGGACAGTCCTTAGAAAGCGTGGAGTGAGCGCATCATTAGATGCATTTATGTCAAGCTCAGGGTGCTGCCTGCATAGTATGCCCTTAGTTGGACAGCCTGCAGGATTGGCAGGCAGCCTGACATGCATTCATGCCAGGCTGTCCTTCAAATTCTTTGGACAGACATGCCCCCTTTTTGGGAGGTAATGACTGTTTTAGTGTTTTTGGTCAATAAGATTCCATAATTAGGCCCATCATAATTGTCAGCACCAGGCCCAGTGTGCTCTTAGTCCGGCCCTGGGTAGAGGATAAGTGGAGATTCATTGACATGATTCCGCAAGACCGTGCTACAAAGAGTGACAGGTGAGAGGGGGTGCTCAGTTCAGCCCTCTCTTGCCTGTTACCCAAGGCAGATGTCCCCCCACACTCCCACCCTCAGGTTGGTAGGCTCCTAGATGCAATTACTTTTACACATGCTCCATTTTCACTTAAGTCTGAGCTTTATCCAATCACACTTTATATTAACTATGGTCAATCCATTCCCAACCCACAGCGCCTATTAGGGTGATAGTGTCTGTTTTGTAAATCCAGCCCTTCTTTAAAAAGCTACTAGAATGGAAAATACTGATGTACTTCCACGTGTAAACAATTATCATTAAAATTCACTTTAACTTCCAGAGAATTCACACTGAATTTACCATGAGAGATATATTCTACTGTCAGGATCTGGGAATAACCGAACTTTGTAATTTCCTTCACAAAAATAAAATGTTTGTTTTTCTATCAAAACTCTTATATCATTAAATTCATATTTAATTATTGAAATCAGGAACTGACCAGCTATAATCCTCTTCTTTTTCAGGTCTGCAAAACACGGCAGAATTCCAGCAACCCAGGAATACACGAATATCTCTGTTAGTGGCAATAACAGCAATAATAGCAACATATTGAGAAGGAGCCGTGCATTTTTATATATCCACAGAAATAAAAAGTAACACAATTAAAGGAGCGCACTGAACACCATAACCAATACTGGATATGGTGCCAGGTGATATACCCAGCTCTGTAAATCAGGGAGCCTTTAAAAAAATGCACAAAAATATCTTTATTTAGAAATAAATCTACAATGTATGTGCAAATACAAAAATACAAAGTATTTTTTTTAAAATATATATTTTTTTGTTAACATACACTAGATCCTCCGTGAAGGTTATTTTAATATATAATTCTTTATTTGGTGTTTAGCAAAATCAAACAAACATGTAATACAAATTGCACATGCGTTTGACATACATTCATACCTATCGTTTTTAAATGGCCTTTTCAGCATGTATTACTTTTATTATAAGTCACTGAGACAACTTATTCCTCTTATGTTGGAATTCTCAGAAATCTCAGGTTATAAATTGAATATGAAAAAAAAACAGTTGCACTACCACTTAATGTAACTAAGCAGGTGGTGGAGGGGTTAAAAAAGGATTTTGGTTTTGTCATTCAATTGCCTGGGTATTGAAAGGCACGAGATCCCAATAAAACATTGGAACTTAATTTTTTGTCATTAGTCAAAGAAACGGGTAGAAAGCTAAGCAAATGGAAGAACCTGGAGATCTCTTAGTTGGGGAGGATAAACATGGTAAAATCCTTTATACTTCCCAAATGGATCTACCTGTTCCGTATGGTTCCTTTAGCATGTCCAGATAGCTGGCTTCAAATTGCACAGACTCTTATCAACAAGTTCATATGGCAGGGTAAACGCCCATCAAAAAAGATTGGCACTCAAAGTTAAGTTGGGAGGACTAGGACTCCCTCTCTTAAAAGATTATCAACAAGCTTCTAGCTTGCCACATGCCCTTATCACGCGAATCAATCAAAAAACGTTAAACAGCAAACTTGGTATGAAATTGAACACTCTATGAGTCAATTCTTGAATTATAACAATGAATTGGGTATACTATTTTGGCAGGTCAGAAGAAATCAGAGGGGCTCTACTTGTGTGCAAGCTGAACGTTAAATCTTGTAAGATATACTGAAGCAATGGAAAAAATGTAAGAAAAATCTAAAAATTCAGAATAAGTTGATCTCAGGTCTCTCCTTAAAATATATCGCAGCTAATATAGAGGGTCTAGCTTTAAAGAACTGGACTCAGAGGGGCATTTCCAAAATAGGAAATTTGATGAGAGATAATAATATTAAAGATTTCCATACATTGAACAAACAATATAGTTTAGGCTACAACAAGGTTTTTAACTACCTAAGAAAAAATGTTTTTTGATAAAATATCTAGCTTTAAATTCAGAAAGACTGATTGTTCTGGGAAAATTAATGGAAAGAACATCTTTAAAGAGGTTGTTGGCTGGATGTATGGAGCTGGGTACTAGAGATCCGGAACTACTCATTAAACCTATTCTTGAGAAATGGGCCTTAAAATTAAATATTGCAATTAATGGGGAAGACTGGAGAAAAGCCTGGAATGAAACCTATAGTAATATATCTTAACTTGGTGGAATGTCATTATAAACTTTTGAATTGTTGGTATTTAGTTCCATCTGGACTGTCAAACATTTTTCAAATATATATTTATATTTATTTTTACTTTTTTCAAACTTTTTTTTTACAATTCAGTTCAGGCAGTCCCCCTGCTGGCATCACTGTGGACACCTATGGCAGCCATGTGCCCGCACTTTTATAGCGGTCACATGGCCCCTGGGGGTCCTGAATTGGAGAGGAAGGACTGTCTAGGCTGAGCCCAGACAGTCCCCCCTAAGAGGAAGACCGATCGTCGGCGGGAAAACGACGGCGATCGGTGAATACATGGGGAGGGAAAGGGAGGGGCTAAATCTTTTCTTTTACATTTACACCCTGTTCCAAATTATTATGCAAATTCACAATGATGAATTTCACAATGATTAAATATTTTGTTTTTGCAGTTTATTTCATGGATGGCATTGTGTCAGTTAACTCATGGATGGCAGGGCTCTTTTGATCACTGAAAACAATCTCGGACACCTGTGATAATTAGATTGCCAAATGAGCCCAATTTAAGGAAAAACTACTAAAGTAGGGTGTTCCACATTATTAAGCAGAGCACCATTTTCATGCAATATGGGGCAGAAAAAGGATCTCTCTGCTGCCGAAAAGAGTGAAATAGTTCAATGCCTTGGACGAGGTATGAAAACATTAGATATTTCACGAAAACTTAATCGTGATCATCCCACTATTAAACAAATGGATGAACCGTGATCCCAAGCTGGATTAGCCAAGGGAGCACAGAAAAAAATGGTTCTGCAGATATAGTTCTGCTTAAAGTAACAAACTTAAAATAATTTACTTTAACCCCTTAAGGACCAAACTTCTGGAACAAAAAGGAATCATGACGTGTCACACATGTCATGTGTCCTTAAGGGGTTAATGTGGGCATCATAAAAATTATGATCCCAAAACAAGAAAGAAAGCTTAATGCACCATCACCACTAAGGATAAAACAGGGTGGGGGGAAGGCAAAAGTCTGTATATAAACCGTCCTAGTTGTGACCTAGGATGAACCGTCCCGCTAATAGAAAGGCAGGGATGTAGCTACATAGAGAGCCTGGGAGTGCATGTGGCAAGCTAAATACCAGGCTGTAAGGAGAAACCTATATCGCAATAACCAGGATAACAAAATGTAAATGAGTCAGACGGGAAAACAAAAGTGTCCCTGCTACTTTGTTACATCAACAAGTTGCAAATAATGCAGAGATTCTGTTTGAATAAATCCTGCTGTTGTGCAGAGCTTGAAGTCAATTGTATCTTTGCTGGGATATTGCTGTGGAGAAAAAAGGATTCTACTCTGAAGGAAAACTCCTATTTGGAGCTTGCATCTATATACACAGGCTGTTTCCTCATGCTAGCTTCGGTTAGACTCTTATTGCTCCCATCCACCCAAACCTAGTGTCACATCAAACATGCTGGTCTAAAAACAAAACAAGAAAAGGACCTAACGTACGTTTCGGCGCTACCACAAGCGCCTTTGAGTTCTGCAGTCACACTCCTGTTCCCACCCGGTTTGGAACTCAGCACTCCAGTGCTTTCTTTTCTAGTCTCATCCCACTATTAAGAGATTTGTGGCTGATTCAGAGCACAGACGGGTTCGTGCATATAAAGGCACATTGAGGAAGATTTCTGCCAGATCCATGCATCGGATCAAGAGAGCAGCTGTTAAAATACCATTACAAAGCAGCAAACAGATATTTGAAGCTGCTGGTGCCTCTGGAGTCCCACGGACATTAAGGTGTAGAGTCCTCCAGAGTCTTGCAACTGTGCATAAACCCTCTATTTGGCCACCACTAACCAATGCTCACGAGCAGAAACGGCTGCATTGGGCAGAAAAATACATGAAGAATAATTTTCAAACAGTCCTGCTCACTGATGAGTGCATGCAACCCTGGATGGTCCAGATGGATGGAGTAGTGAATGGTTGGTGGACGGCCACCCTGTTCCAACAAGGCTGCAACGTCAGCAAGGCGGTGGTGGAGTCATGTTTTGGGCCAGAATTATGGGAAGAGAGGTGGTTGGCCCCTTTAGGGTCCCCGAAGGTGTAAAGATGACCTCTTCAAAGTATGTGGAGTTTCTGCCTGACCACTTTCTTCCCTGGTACAGAAGGAAGAACTATGCTTTCTGTAATAAAATCATCTTCATGCATGACAATGCACCATCTCATGCTGCAAAGAATACCTCTGCATCAATGGCTGCTATGGGGATAAAAGGAGAGAAAGTCATGGTGTGGCCTCC
Source organism: Pelobates fuscus (assembly GCF_036172605.1). NCBI lineage: Eukaryota > Metazoa > Chordata > Amphibia > Anura > Pelobatidae > Pelobates > Pelobates fuscus. The sequence goes on from NC_086317.1 coordinate 24,320,446, forward strand.
ATCCTCCCCTGACCTCAATCCTATTGAGAACCTTTGGAGCATCCTCAAGCAAAATATCTATGAGGGTGGGAGGCAGTTTACATCCAAACAGCAGTTCTAGGAGGCTATTCTGACAACTTGCAAACAAATTCAAGCAGAAACTGTTCAAAAACTCACAAGTTCAATGGATGCAAGACTTGTGAAGCTGCTATCAAATAAAGGGTCCTATGCTAAAATGAAACGTGACCTGTTAAAATGTTTAAAAAGTTAAAATGTTGTTATAAGTTTGATTGAAATAGCTTTTGATTTCAGTAAATATGCTGCAAACACAACAAATTACAATTTTCAGTTCTTTACAACCTATAAAGTGTTTTAAAACTTACTGTGCGTAATCATTTGGAACTGTGCATTGTAAGTTTTTTATGTTTAAAAAAAAATACTGTTATCATCAGGAGGTTTGTTCAATAAAATTTGAATTGTACTCTTAATAGTTGATAACATGAGAATTATGCTGACTGTTATTTACATCAATTATTTAGGTAAATTAGAAAAATATAATTTGCATAATAATTTGGAACAGGGTGTATTTAATTATTTTTTTTCGCACTGGCAGAGCATCGAAAGCCTGCATGATGGCTTCCAATGCTCTGCCTCATTGCCGGGCTCCACGTTGAGCAACCCGGAAGTGATCGCTCCAGGGGGCCACCTGCAGTGAGGGGGGTATTGCAGCGATGCCTCAATGCCTCAACATCGAGGCATCGCTGCAATACCATTATAGCTGCTGGAAGCGCTTCCAGCGCTCCAATTCCCTACGGACGTATCAGGTACGTCCGCGGCCCGTAAAGACCGTTTTTTGTCAGACATACCTGATACGTCCGCGGTCAGGAAGGGGTTAAAGCTCTGAAAATATATATTTTTTTTAAATTCGCATATCTAACAAATTACCTCTTTCTACTTCGATTGAAATAGTCCAATTGTATATCCAAGATAGAATACAAAAAAAATATAACAAAAAAGCGCAATATAAAATTAAATAGTCTGTATGACACCAAATAATAAAAGTACAAAGATAAAAATGTTTAGCTGCTAGACATAAAAGGTTATTCCGCAAACCTATGTGATAGTAGATAAATGTCAGCGCTGTGCAATAGCACCAAATAAGTGTTAGTGGGGAAGCTGGGTATTGAGATAAATGTGTATGATTTCCACCTCCACACTGGTGGTTTAGGAAATTAGGAGTATTCTGTGTAAACTTTGTATCCAACAGCAGTGATCACAGTAACGTAGCTTCCTCACTAACACTTATTTGGTGCTATTGCACAGCGCTGACATTTATCTACTTTTCTATATCCAAGATATTAACTTTAAAAAATTGAAAGAACGCAATGTTTTAAAGCTCTCTAACATTGTATCAAAGTATCCTCTCCTTCCATTTGAAAATTTTAAAACTCTATTCGATCTGTCAGACACTGAATTATATACTGTGACAAACGTACTCCTTTCCTTTGGTACCTTATCCTGGGATTAGGGTGAAACACACAGTATTTTCAGGTGTCAGAGACACTTCACACATTGGATGAGGTAAAAGGACTTGCTCTTTCAATTGTGATTCCAAAATTCAACAATGTGCAGTAAGGTATAACAAAGAGCACTAACGTTATAAAATAATAAACTGACTTGGTTGGATGACTGGTCCATTCCCCAACATGAATAAACATAAATATCCAGCTTACTGTTTTAGGTTCTTTCAGCTCGCTCTTTCAACTCACAGGAAGCAAACACAGTCTCTCTACTCCTTTGGCAGAGGAGTACTTAATAAATTAACAATCTTTTTCAAATGAGGTAAATCAGGGTTGAAACTCTGGAACTGGACTCCTCACCTGCAGTTTCCAAGCAACCTTTAAAATGTGGAGTGGAGCACTGGCCCACCCTACTCTCCAAGTGCCCACCCAACTCCGCAGGGCTCAAACATACACATATATAAAGTGCAATATTCATTTTTGTAACGGAGCTCCGTGTACCCCGACCGAGTACCCTCCGTTGATGGATGCTCCTAGCGCTCTCAGAGGACTCCAAGCACTGCAGACGACACCACAACCACCGCAGGCTCCACAACCGCCGTAGCTTAACTGGAGCCGCGCCGTCTTCCTTCCACCCTGGATCGGCTTCTGTCCTCCAGGATCGTGTGGGGAAGACCTCTCCTCCAGGAGAGCGTAACAGGAACAAGCTCTTAAAAGAGCTAAGTGATTAAGAGCTCAGGGGAATATGCAGAGCATAGCAATCCCCAGTGTGATATAGCAGTTCCCTCCAATAACGAGACAAGGCTACGTATTGAGGGTCAGAAGAGGTCTGAGGACTGGAACACCCAGCCTGCTTTTTATTAGGATCAGGTACATACAGGACACTCCCAGGGGGAGGATGAATTTGACCAATCACATGCATGGTAACACCCCCACGTCTCCTCCCCTCAGATAAACACATAACCCAATTAAAACATACATTATTTTACCCAAGTTCTGGATGTACCCCAAAAACAGGGGGTACAGCTTTAAATCTGGTATCCCCAAATAGCCCTTGTTCAGGGGAACAGTCTGTCCAAAAATCAGCCCATTCGGATGGATGGTTCGGGAGATACAGAGCTCCAAAGTTTTGACCGACCGCACAGACCAACTAGCCGAAAATAGTTCCATGAGTTTTGGCCTTGCGGTCGGTCTCCGTTCGCACGGTAAAATAGACGAAATTCTTGCCATCCATTCGCATCTTTGTGATCGCTAGAATCCCCATACTAAGTTAATTATAACTACCGAACGGCCGGTCGTTCGGTAGTTTCCGTACGTAGTTCTGGATGTCTGGAGGTCTTAGCGGTATTCGCCTGTTTGCGCTTCCGATTTCAGTTCCATGCGTTCACAGGCAAACACCGCTGTTCGCACGCAAGATGGCCGCGAACACGTGTAAAAGTCCCGAAATGGCGGCCACCTATTCAGAGCACAAAGAATTCGCATGAAATCATACGAACGGCTGTATTCTCCAGTAATGGGATTCTCATGTAATATATTCGCCTAAATCCCCTGGCTGTTAGGCTATATTAGCAGTCCAAACCTACAGCATAGATAAAGGGTAAAAGACAGTCTAATACAAATCCATATGCCTGAATACAGGGTTTACAGTGCAATATAGTCCAGGACCATAGTCGCAGGGGAGGAGGCAGGCAAGCATGCCTCTCCAGGACAAAGTGGCGAAGGGCACTTCGTCACACATCTCCCCTTTGGGGGGAAGACTAACCAGGCACCTGACCTTCTGTCGGTCAGTGCCTCCGTTAGTCGATCCACCAACCCACAATAAACAGATGTCCGAGTAGCCCCCCCACAACATCAAAGTACAGGAACAGCCCACCCACAACATACAGTCACTGCACCTGGGTATTTGGCTGTGGTAATGAGGCCACATGCCGAGGGTACTTGAAGGGCAGAGGCCAACTGCACTCTGCCCAGATGCCAGCTCTTCTGCTGGGGTAGCCTGCAAGACATCAGGCTCTGGACCAGGGAAAAAGGTAGGGCAGAGGCCGACTGCGCTCTGCCCAGCTGCCAGCTCTTCCGCTGGGGTACTGAGACCATAGTCCGGCTCAGTAGTCAAGGGAACATGGACGTCAGTAGGGGTTAGCATCGCCTCCGTTAACCCTGGTGCCACGCTAGGAGTTAGCTGGGGAGGGGAATTTGTACTTACCCCCTCCTCTGGGTGTCCCGGTGAGGGTAGTTGGGGATCTGGAAAGGCTGTCCAGCATCCCTGTAGGTCAGGCACAGAGACCACGGTCCCATCTGCGCCGTCTGGGGGATTGGTGTCTCCCCTTGTTAGGGGAAGCTGCCGCTGGGGAGAGGGGGTGCTGTGCTCCTTTCCCGGAAACACAGGCTGCCGCTGGAGAGGGAGACCGCCTGTCTCCACTCCCTTACCATTGTCCTGTTGCTGTAGAGAGGGACCAACTGTCTCTGCTCTCTGTAGGACACACTGCTGCTGGGGGGAAAGGTCGCCACCTTCTGCCCCCTGGGATATATACTGCCGCTGGAGAGGGAGACCGCCTGTCTCCACTCCCTTACCATTGTCCTGTTGCTGTAGAGAGGGACCAACTGTCTCCGCTCTCTGTAGGACACACTGCTGCTGGGGGGGAAGGACGGCACCTTCGGCCCCCTGGGGTACACACTGCCGCTGTGGATCTGGGCCGACTGCCCAGCATCCCTGTAGGGCCGGTAGAGAGACATCGGTCCCATCTCTACCTGCCATCTGGGGTTCATCGCCGGACCAGTCAGGGAGGTCTGGTTCTGCTTGTCGGGTAGGTTGGGGCTGCACGAAGCGGAGTAGGTGTATGTAGTCCTGCTCCAGCTCCCACTCCCTTGTTGCCAGGTGGGTCATGTCTTTTCTCACCTCGCGTTCGTCAGCCCAGACATACATGCCCATCCGGTAGTCGTAGATGTCCCAAAACCTAGACTCCTCCGTGCTGCCGAAATCAAGATCCTCCTCCATGGCATCCATAAGTAGACCAGGACCATCATAATCATCCCCCTCCGGTAGGTCGTGCTCGGCCGTCCAGGGAGTAAGTCGAATGGTATGCCACCAGAGGGCCTGGTATGCGTTGTCTAGCCCGATCTCTCGCCATACCAGGGTCTCTAGTCTTGCCACCCACTCATCCAGGGGCTGCTCCCCCAGTAGACATATTCGCATTGCCACACGCTTCTGTAGCCGCTGCTCATCACTGGGGAGCCTCTCACCTCGCCGCCACTGGGCATCTTCCAGGGCATCATACCAGAGTTCCCTTCTGGCTGTATCCCTGTAATCTGCGGCCTCCTTCTCCTCCTCATCATGGAACGCTGTCCGCAAACCAGCTGATTCCATCCTGTTGTCGCCAGGGGCGCTGCCCAATGGCTAGCGTTGCCCTCAATTGTAACTCCAAACGTTACCAGTGTCTCTGAGCTGCTTCTCCTCGCACTAGGACGCCATCCCACCGCTGCCACCAATGTAACGGAGCTCCGTGTACCCCGACCGAGTACCCTCCGTTGATGGATGCTCCTAGCGCTCTCAGAGGACTCCAAGCACTGCAGACGACACCACAACCACCGCAGGCTCCACAACCGCCGTAGCTTAACTGGAGCCGCGCCGTCTTCCTTCCACCCTGGATCGGCTTCTGTCCTCCAGGATCGTGTGGGGAAGACCTCTCCTCCAGGAGAGCGTAACAGGAACAAGCTCTTAAAAGAGCTAAGTGATTAAGAGCTCAGGGGAATATGCAGAGCATAGCAATCCCCAGTGTGATATAGCAGTTCCCTCCAATAACGAGACAAGGCTACGTATTGAGGGTCAGAAGAGGTCTGAGGACTGGAACACCCAGCCTGCTTTTTATTAGGATCAGGTACATACAGGACACTCCCAGGGGGAGGATGAATTTGACCAATCACATGCATGGTAACACCCCCACGTCTCCTCCCCTCAGATAAACACATAACCCAATTAAAACATACATTATTTTACCCAAGTTCTGGATGTACCCCAAAAACAGGGGGTACAGCTTTAAATCTGATATCCCCAAATAGCCCTTGTTCAGGGGAACAGTCTGTCCAAAAATCAGCCCATTCGGATGGATGGTTCGGGAGATACAGAGCTCCAAAGTTTTGACCGACCGCACAGACCAACTAGCCGAAAATAGTTCCATGAGTTTTGGCCTTGCGGTCGGTCTCCGTTCGCACGGTAAAATAGACGAAATTCTTGCCATCCATTCGCATCTTTGTGATCGCTAGAATCCCCATACTAAGTTAATTATAACTACCGAACGGCCGGTCGTTCGGTAGTTTCCGTACGTAGTTCTGGATGTCTGGAGGTCTTAGCGGTATTCGCCTGTTTGCGCTTCCGATTTCAGTTCCATGCGTTCACAGGCAAACACCGCTGTTCGCACGCAAGATGGCCGCGAACACGTGTAAAAGTCCCGAAATGGCGGCCACCTATTCAGAGCACAAAGAATTCGCATGAAATCATACGAACGGCTGTATTCTCCAGTAATGGGATTCTCATGTAATATATTCGCCTAAATCCCCTGGCTGTTAGGCTATATTAGCAGTCCAAACCTACAGCATAGATAAAGGGTAAAAGACAGTCTAATACAAATCCATATGCCTGAATACAGGGTTTACAGTGCAATATAGTCCAGGACCATAGTCGCAGGGGAGGAGGCAGGCAAGCATGCCTCTCCAGGACAAAGTGGCGAAGGGCACTTCGTCACAATTTTAATACAACACATTTCCCTGGGGCTAATTACACAAAGTATGAACCTTGCAAAATCTGGGGAGATATATAGACTCCCTCCAGCACAATTCTTTGCTTTCGGTCACAATACTTACAATAGAATCAAACATTTTATCAATCAAGCTGGGATCGAAGAACACTTGGATTTTGAAAATTTTGTAAAGAAACACCATAAAACTAAATTAATTTCTAGAATGATACAACTAAGACAAGCTAAAGCAATACGAAGCAAATCATCATCTATCGTAAAATGGGAAAGATATATGGGCAAAACCTTTCCATTGTCCAACTAGGAAAAAAATGTACTTGCAAAATAAATTCCACTTTAAAATCACACACAGACGGTATATTACTCCACACTGAATTAGAAAATGTAATTATTCCGATACCTGTGGGAGATGTTTCAAAATGGTGGGAACAATAAATCACATGTGGTGGGAATGTGATGATCTGAATGAAATGAAACATTTCTAAAATCTTTACAAACCTATATAAACAAGAAACTCCCCAACTCTTTATTTTCCATCTCGACTTTCCAACTTGTAACCTTGAAGAAGATTTTTATTTTTTTTTAACCCATTTACTAATGGCTACTAAATTAATTATTAGCTAGAAACTGGATTTCAGCATCACCCTTATGGTCTGAGATTGTATCATCTATCACAAATGGAATTTCAGATACAAATGGAGAGAAGCTGCTTTAGAATCTTAGTGCCCTAGCATAAAAAAATTTTATGGCAAGACAGGAGGCTTCATATTTGCTTTATCTTTCTTTACTTAACCTCCCAGCAGCAAAGGAACAGTTAACAGTAATGTAAAAAGTTCAACCAATCAGATGGTATAACAGTATTATATGATGTCATCAAACTCCTCCCATATCCTCTTTCTTTGCTGCTTGCCTCCCAGGTGAGTCTACTCCAATTATATTGCTGTATCATTTAACCTTTAATACACTATTTCAATTAAAAAATGTATTACAATGGTCATATACCTTTAACACTTTATTCACTTATCACTTTAACAACACTTTCTGTGGAAACATTTATGCTCTATTTATTTTAATTTCATTCTATTCAATCTTGGACTACTTTGTCAATTTCCTATTAAACTTTATTTAGGTTTCCCCTTTAAATCGCAGGAGGTTTTTCCTCCTGCGACTCATTACTGCTTTTTACTATTCTCAGTTTCGTGCCCTCGCGTTACCCCGCCCGTTCGCATCAGCACTTAGCAAGTGCATTGTTTCCCGCCCTTTTGCTGGCGGCCATTTTATTCGCATTCCAGTCACCAGAGCAGCGATCAACTCGCCTGACTTCGGATCTGGTAAGTACTATTTTCCTCTTCACTTTAAGGTGCTAATACCTGAATTTCTTTTAGTGATTTTTCCCCCCCTTTTATTTCCTTCTCAGGATTTTTTCCAACACCTGCTGTATTATCATTGTTGTTACTAAATAAAGGAAGGCTTTGTGGGTGACCCCCACCATTTGATTATCTGCCACTTCATTATATTGAGTGCCTTTAATATCAATTCTTAAGGTGTTTTTAACACCAATATTACTGTTCAGGGTGACCCCCTTATACAAATGCACTATAATTAAAGTGGTTCTCCAGCTTCGATCTCAAAGACGCATACCTCACAGTTCCTATTGCTCGCTACCATCGAGCTTTCCTTCAATTCCTCTGGCAAGAGGAAATCTGGCAATTCACATGCCTCCCGTTCAGACTATGCTCCGCACAATGATGTTTCACGAAACTGGTGAAACCAGTGATGGCGCTACTCCGATCACAGGGGATTCGATCCATCATATATTTGGATGACATCCTGATAATGGCACAAGACATTCGCAAATTGTTATCAACCCATCAGATTCGCTTACGCGATCTGGCCCATACTATAGGCCTACTGTCCGCCTCTATCCAAGCCATTTACCCAGGACCTTTACACTACCGAGCCATGCAACGGCTCAAGACATACTACCTACACTGTTCCACCTCCTACGATCAGTACATCCAACTGACAGACGAAGTTCGTATAGAACTTCACTGGTGGCTTCACAATATGGAAGCCTGGAATGGCAAAGCCATCTTCGGATCACAACCATATTTCATTCTGGAATCCAATGCCAGTCTCCTGGGATGGGGCGCCACATGCGCCCAAGGGTCCACAGGGGGACTTTGGTCCCCATCCGAACAAGCACTGCACATCAATTGTTTGGAATTGATTACAGGATCTTTCGCAATTCGCAGTTTCACGAAAGACTGTTTCAACTGTAGTACTGCGCATGGACAACATATCTGCAGTACGCTATGTGAATCGGTTAGGAGGCTCCCGATCCAAGCTACTATCCGATCTGACCAAAGATCTTTACCAATTCTGTCTAGAACGGAACTTATCAGAGCGGAATATCTTCCGGGCACGGACAACCTAGTCGCGGATTGGTTCTCTCGCCATTGGAGGGATGTAAGCGACTGGCAATTAGACCCCCGTGTGTTCCACCAAATTCATTGCCTTCGCGGGCCCCTTACACTGGACCTGTTTGCATCCCGTCTGAACCGCCAGACGGAAGCCTTTATCAGCTGGCTCCCAGACCCCAGTCATGGGCAGTCGACGCCTTTCTACATCCTTGGCCGGAGACAGGAGCCTATGCGTTCCCACCTTTCTCCATGATCCAACGCACCCTCTACCGGGTCAAAGCCCTAATAGTGACGATAGTCATTGTCACTCCACTAAGGAGAACCCAGACTGGGTCAGCTGGTGTTTTTCAGCACCTCTGACGATCATCCTAAATTTTCTGTCTACCCTATTTGATCAAGGTAAATCCTATCGATCAATCAATGTCTATAGATCCACTATCTCTGCGGCCCATAATCCCATTGACAATGCGTCAATAGGGAAACATCCTTCAGTCTGTAGACTTTTACGAGGGATCAGGTTAGCCAGACCCCCTCTTCCTAAATACTCCTGTTTCTGGGATATCACTCAAGTCTTTTCCCTTTTAGAATCCTGGACCGCTAATGAAAATTAGCGAACAAAACTAATTCTTCCTCCGTATTCTACCTTACTTTCCTAATAGACAGTCACTCTGCGTGGCACTCTGCATAAGGCATTATTTAGATGCCACCACCACTCTACGCCCCCCTACGGGACCCCTCCTCGTGTCTTATGTAAAACTACACAAACCGGTATCCGCACCCACCGTCGCACGGTGGATCAGATGGATACTAGTGCAAGCAGGCATTGACTCAAATTTTGGCGCATATTCAGTCAGAGGAGCAGCCACATCCTCAGCCTTTCGCGCGGGAAGCTTCCTTTCAGACATTTTGTCATCTGCAGATTGGTCCAGAGAGTCCACATTCCGTACATTTTATTTCAAACCTATGACACATGCTGCATCTTCTATCATGTAGGAGCGTTAAAACAGCAAATATGAAGCCTCCTGTCTTGCCATAAAATTAGGGATTATTCTAGCTTTAGTGACTGAATAATCTAAATTTTATTAATGACAGGAGGCGAATATTTTCCCCCCCTTCTTTATTTTCACTTTTTAACACACGCCCAGGTAAGTTACTATGCATTCCAGTCTACTGGTAACACACACTTTATACACCATCTGCCATAGGTTCACGCCATAACACTTCTAATCTAGTGTTTGAAATATTCAATATTATATTCAAAGAGTAACTACAATTTGTTCTTAACATACATGCCATAAATTGCATTCACCTAGTATGAGAACCTATACTCTCACGTCTCTTCTCTATTCCCTTAGTGTGAAAAATACCTACCTTTGTATATACGGCTCCTACAAGCACGCTGAAGATTCCCCATGTTGACTACTTAAGGACTCCAACTTAGTCCGCAGTTCATCGTTAGAGTTTACACGGTTGACACAGACATATCATCGACCACAGCAAGAAAGAGGATATGGGAGGAGTTTGATGACATCATATAATACTGTTATACTATCTGATTGGTTGAACTTTTTACATTACTGTTAACTGTTCCTTTGCTGCTGGGAGGTTCAGTAAAGAAAGATAAAGCAAATATTCGCCTCCTGTCATTAATAAAATTTAGATTATTCAGTCACTAAAGCTAGAATAATCCCTAATTACCATATTTACTCGAGCATAAGTTGAGTTTTTCAGCACATTTTTTGTGCTGAAAAACCCCAACTCGACTTATACTCGAGTCAATGGCCATAATACAGACTGAACTTGTTGATAAGAGTCTGTGCAATTTGAAGCCATAATACAGACTGGGGGCTGGCAGAGAGCACTTACCTCTCCTGCAGCTCCTGTCAGCTCCCTCCTCCTCCGCGCCGGACCGGTCAGCACCTCTGTCAGCTCCCAGTGTAAGTCTTGCGAGAGCTTACACTGGGACTTGCAGAGGGAGCTGACCGGACCGGCGCGGAGGAGGAGGGAGCTGACAGGAGCTGCAGGAGAGGTAAGCGCTCTCTGCCAGCCCCCCTCCACTGAACTGCCCATGCCACTGGACCCCCAGGGAGTGAGAGCCCCCCTCCCTGCCATGTATCAAGCAGGGAGGGGGGACAAAAAACTAAAATAAAAATTTAATAAGAAAATATTAATAAGAAAAAAAAATTACTAATAAAACAAACAAAAAATAATATTCAAATAATAATTTAAAAAATAATAATAAAAATGCCCACCCCCACCAACGCTCTGCATCACACACACACACTGCACTCATACACACACACTGCATTCATTATATACACACACTGTAAATAAATATTCAATTAATATAATTTTTTTAGGATCTAATTTTACTTAAAATTTACCAGTAGCTGCTGCATTTCCCACCCTAGTCTTATACTCGAGTCAATACGTTTTCCCAGTTTTTTGGGGTAAAATTAGGGGCCTCGGCTTATATTCGGGTCGGCTTATACTCGAGTATATACGGTAAGCAATAACTTCCCTAAATATAAAAGACTACGGAATAGAATATACAATTGTTCTTCAATCTGACAGCTAACCAAATTAATAAAAGACCCCCCTCTAAAAAAATTATATAACTTAGGTAACTAATTACCTAAGTATGAATAGATGAGATGTTGTCCACTGTACAATCAATAGAGTATTAATATAAGTAATACATTTTTTTTTTTTTTAATACACCGGTATAATCTTTTTCTTTATTTTTCAAAAACAAATGCAAATACAAATCAGGACACAATATATAATAATTATTTCTGTTTACATCCTTAACCCGTTACTCCAATTAGATCAAGTCCAAACCAACAGTTCATGTTAAAGTGCCCAGTGTGCATTATTCAGCATAACAATCTATGCAGACATCTTATATATAACGAAAATAGAGACAACAAAAACCAAAACCAGACAAACGTAAATTACAACACAAACATGGCCATGTAGATTCTTAAAAGCGAGGATTTTCAATATACAACATATCTTTCCTATTTCTTTCCCTTCCTTTCTTCAGCTTCATTCTAAGAAACCAGGGAGAGAGAGCACAGAGGACAAGACCCCCTTTGGGCCTACATGGAGGATTCCCACAAGACACTTTAAATAAGAGAAGAGCTATGAACTTTTATAGTCCTACAAAGTTTCTATCCGCTTTAATCAGCTATTCCATTTCTCATAGGATAATCTTGATATACCTCTTTCCATTTTTAGTTGAAATTTAAGCTGCTCTTTCACTGTAAGCCAAGTTGGGGTATTAAGTCCTTTCCAGTTCCTAGCTATAGAGATTTTAGCAGATAACAGTAAGTGTATCACCAAAGGGGTGTCCGGGCCAAACATCTGTTTAGTGTTAATTTGTAGTAGAAAGAGGACTGGGGTAAATTTATTCGTCAGTATTCGCAGCTTGTATTTTTTTATCATATTCCAGAAATTATATATCGGTGGACAATTCCACCACATATGTAAATAATCACCTTTCTGGTCCCCACATCTCCAACAGGTGAAAATACTATCTGGACCAGATATGAGTGGCAAAGTGGACTGGCAGAGGTTGGCAGAGTACACGCTGAAGGCCTGACACACCCGCTTGAAGGACACTGACTGCTATTAGCTTACAGTGAAAAACTTTTTTTCTTTTTAAAGGCACGCTATTGTGACACCAGATTGAGTGGCAAAGTACACTTTTTAAAAAAAAGTTTTAATAACGTTTAAGTAAAAAAATAAAAAAAGACACCCGCCTTTACCCAGTCCAAATAAAAATTAGCCCCTTCCCTGCCAGTCGATCACTGCCTACAGTGATCAAAATACAGATCACAGTATTATACTGTGATCTAATTTGTTTTAACCCCCGAGGATTAACTTTTATTTATTTATTAACTCTCAGGGGTTCAATTTATTTAATTAATTTAAATATTTTATAATTATATATTTTTCTAGCTGGGGTGGGTGGGAGTTATGGGCAAATGGGGAATTTACGGGTAGTGCTGCTTACTGCTAGGTAGGGGTTAACGGTAAAAAAAAGCTTAGAAAAATGTTAAATCTGTAAAAAAAAAGTTTTAAGAAAGTTTAGAAAGTTTTTTTAAAAAATAATAAGCAAAACAAAAGTTTAAAAACTAGTTTTAAAAAGTTAAAAAAGTTTTAAAAAAGTAAAAAAAATACATTAAAAAATACTCATTACCACTACACCTGGAACAAACTAGAGAAAAAATGATCCCACGCTAAGGTTCAAAATATGCCTTTTGAATTACCCCAGGGTGTATTCTTTAATAAATAGTATGTGTTTGGGGGAAGTTTCAATAACCAACCATCTAAACTACTCCAAAATGGAACATGGACACAGCGTAAAACTTCAAAGTTAGAAAAAAACTGAATGGCTGCGTCTCAAATGTGCCCCTTCAACATTCACATATACCTGGCAAAGGTACATACGGGGGTATTGCTGTACTCAGCCAACATAGCTGAGCAACATATGAAGTATTTTACAGTTGTAGCACACATAAGGTTTGCAAAATATACTGTGCAAACTCACTTTGTGTGTCAAAAATGCAGAAAAAACGCTTATTACCACTACACTTGGTACAAGCTAGCAGAGAAATGATCCCACGCTAAGGTTCAAAATATGCCTTTTGAAATACCCTGGGATGTGTTCTTTAAGAAATGGTATGCCTTTATGGTGTAGTTGTAATATGTGGCCTGCTCAAGTGCTCCAAAGTGGAACACGGACACATCAAAACCCTCCATGAAAATTTACACTTAAAAATGTAAACTTGTCACGTCTCTTTTACAGCACTGTAACTTCACAAAAATGCCAAAGACATACAATGGGGGTGTCATTTTACTCAGAAGACTTAGCTGAGCATAATTTGGGAGGTCTGAACTTAGTGGCACATATGAAATATACAAAAGGCCCAGCAAAAATGTAATCCGTATGTAAAAAATGCCCAAAATATTTTTTTACCACATACTTTGGCATATATTGGTGAAAAAATGGGGGCATGTTAAGGCACAATATGCACCTTATGAGATACCCTGGAGTGTCTACTTTTACAAATGGTAGGCCTTTGTGGGTTTTTTTTGAACAGTCAAACTAATAATACCCCAAATTGAAGCATTGGCTCATTAAATCCGTCTCTCAAAAATCTACTGTGCATACTGAAAAGGACAGGTCTCATATATGGCACTGTAGCTTCACGAAATAGTGCCAAAGACATACAAAGGGGGTGCCATTTTACTCAGCAGGTGTAACTGAACACAAAATAAAACTTTGTAAAGGAATAGCACACACCAACTTTACAAAATGCACATGAGAATTTCTTTGTTATAAGTTTGTGTGCCAAAAACCAAAAAACACACAATTTTTCTCCAATATTTAGCAGAGGTTGGCGGTGAAATTACTACGTAGAAAGTGTCAAAACAACCTTAGGTAAATAGCCTGTGATGTCTACTTTATATAAATATATACTTTTGTGTGGCAATTTTGTTTTCTTTTATGGCTATTAAGCTTACAATACAAACATACCAAATTCTAAAATTGCTCTACATTAAAAGTTTATTTTACTCCTTGTGCTTTGTGACCTGTAACTACCAAAAACAACTTAAAATCCCAGACACATTATATATTCTGTAAATCAGAACAACTAAATGAATGTATTTGTAATTGCTTTCTTTAACCTGCACTAATTATGCACACATTATTATTGCAAAAACTGTAAAAAAAAAAAACACATTTTTTTTTTGCATTTTTCTGTATTTTGTTGATAATAAATAAGCATTTATATATATATATATATATATATATATATATATATATATATATATATATGTTACATCAAATTAAAGCCCTTTCTGTCCTTTAAAAAACAATATATAATATGTGTCGGTGCAATAAACGAGATAGATCCAAATTGCAGTTGAACGCAAACAGCCAGAAAATGCAAAAATTGCTTGTGTCATTAAGCGTAAGACAAGCTTCTGAAGCTGTGTCCTTAAGGGGTTAATAGCGGTTCAAATAATTTCCCAGTCACAGAAGTGATAATAATAATAAAGAATTTAACCAGGAAAGACACATTCAGATTACTCTGGTTTTCAAGTACGTCCTGGAAATGTTACCTTAGCCCAACATCCAGGGGTTGTTGCTATGTATCTCTATGAGGAAAATTCAGCATCCCCATGCAGAGCGTGGAGACGCTGAATGGCAGGGCTGCTTACTGTGCAGCACTGAGTCAGGAAGCCCCTCCAGTGGCCATCTGAGGAGTGGCCACTTGGAGGTGTCCCTAGGGGGAATGTAAACACTGCCTTTTATCTGAAAAGGCAGTGTTTGCATGAAAATGCCTGAAGGCATTAAACATTAAGCTGTAGTTGTTCTGGTGACTATAGTGTCCCTTTTAAAATGCCATGTAAAACTAAAACTAAACTATGTTTAACCCCTTAACGACTTAAGACGGTTTAGGACCGTCATCGGCATTTTTGCCTTGCCGACCGGTGACGGTCCTGAACCGTCCTAACGATAATATGTACTTACCCGATCGCCGTCGTTCCCCCGGCGGCGATCGGCGTTGTTCCTGGTGTGGGGAGACTGCCTGCAGCCCAGACAGCCTCCCCATGGCGAATTAGGACCCCTGGGGCCATGTGATCGCTCAACAAAAGTGTAAAAAGAGGCCTGGTCGCAAATGTACAACATCGCAAAAACAGTCCAGTCCTTAAGGGGTTAATATACAAATATTTTATGTGAAATAAAAGCCCTGTTTCTTCTGAACAAAATGATATATAATAAGCGTGGGTGCACATAATATGAGAGAGGTGAATTACGGTTGAACAGACATACAGTGCCTTGCAAAAGTATTCACCCCCTTGACTTGTTACATTACAGCCTTAAGTTCAATGTTTTATTAATCTGCATTTTTATGTGATGGATCAGAACACAATAGTCTAAGTTGGTGAAGTGAAATGATAAAAATATATACATAGTACTATTTCTTAGAAATAGAAAACAGGAAATTGGCATGTGTGTATGTATTCACCCCCTTTGTTATGAAGCCCATAAAAAGCTCTGGTGCTACCAATTACCTTCAGAAGTCACATAATTAGTGTAATGATGCCCACCTGTGTGCAATATAAGTGTCACATGATCGGTCATTACATACAGACACCTTTTTTTTTTATATAAATCTTTATTAGTTTTTCCAATATACAAAAACATGATAAGACATACATACAATTAGTAAACATACAATTGAAATGTAACAAATCCATTAGCCCTTTAACCCCTTCAGGAAACTTAAACAAAAACTGGAATTTGCGCTATATGTCTGTTCACCCGTAGTTCCCCTCTTTCATATTATATGCACCCACACTTATTATATATCATTTTGTTCAGGAGAAACAGGGCTTTAATTTATCATTAACTATTCATATATGGAACATAATTTATTATGAATAAAAAAAAAAAAGAAAAGTGAGAAAATAAGATTTTCTTTAAAATTTGTATTTCCGTCTGACATTTTAGCTGTGAATGTCATAATACAAAAAAATGCACATATTTGTAATCAGCGATGTCTCAGGAGTACAACAGTACCCCCCATTAACAGGTTTTATGGTGTTTTGGAAAGTTACAGGGTCAAATATAGAACGTTCCATTTTCAAATTGAAATTTGCCAGATTAGTAATGTTACCTTTGAGACGGTGTGGTAGCCCAGGAATGAGAATTACCCCCATAATGGCATAGCATTTGAAAAAGTAGACAAGCCAAGGTATTGAAAGTGGGGTATGTTTAGTCTTTTTTAGTAGCCACTTAGTCACAAACACTGGCCAAAGTTAGCGTTCATATTTGTTTTTGTGTGAAAAAAGCAAAAAAACGAATATTTGGCCAGTGTTTGTGACTAAGTGGCTACTAAGAAAGACTGGACATACCCCACTTGCAACACCTTGGGTTGTCTACTTTTGCAAATGGTATGCCATCATGGGGGTAATTCTCATTCCTGGGCTACCATACGCTCTCAGAGGCAACATAACCAATCTGGCAAATTTCAATGTCAAAAAAAGCTGGGACCGCTTGGTAAAATCCAAGATGGCCGCCGCGCCCATTAAGAGCCGGAGACCAACCTCCCACCTGCATTATGGGAGGCAGCGATTCCAACGGCTGCTGGCGGACCTCAGGGACTTTATTTGGACTCTCAACAGCCACAACAGCCACAACACGCAGGCTTCATTCTGCATTTAAAGTAGCAGCATTTGACTGAACACACTTCTGACCAACAAGTTCCAGAGCAGTCAAGTATCCAGCAGGAAACATAAGAGACTTGACCACAACCTAGAAGCCAGCCGATCCAGCACAGCTGCAAGAGTAACCAAGCGGCTGCCAACCGTGAAGAATTAAAGTTTTAGCAGCGCACTGTTTATTGTTTAGTTAGCATCTCCCTTTTCATATTATGTTAGATGTAACCACAGTTGTTTTATATCTGCAGATCTGCATAGAAACCATTTACAAAAAGCTTAAGCTAACATATATGCTCTACCCGGCAAGCTCAGTGACTTGCTGCCCCCTGGTGGTAAACTTTAAGCAGTTTAGAGAAATCTATTCAATGAAATCTTACATAGCCTGTAACTTAATACTTGCATAATAACTACGTAACTAAGCATGCATAACTCAACTATCACTTGTACCAAGCCTGTTATATTCTACACAATTTTAATGTGCTGTTTAAACTGCCATGACATTGTTAGCTTGTATGACACTGAAAGCTAGATTCCCCCTGGAATAATAAGGAAGGGGGAACATGGCTGCTGCCCAAGATTGTGGGATGGATTAATAAAAGATACAATGTTGCTAAGACTTGGGGTTTCTTGAGGGAGGGGACTTACCAGTCGGCAGGATCAGTTGAGGGCTCCTGACTGTTTCTTAGCTGACTGTCCCCTGTAACTCAAAAAATAATAAAAATTGGCAGATCACCTAAACGGCGAATCTACCCTGAGCTATTCTTGCTGTGATGGCTGCCCCAGCTGCTGACTTACAGAGGCTTTTGCAGACTTACCTTGAGGCCCACGGTCGAGGGGCCCTGCATGAATTGATGTCGGGGGTCAGGAGCGTGGCCCAGGAGGAAGGAGAGGCACCCGGTCAGCCTGTGGCATCTGGCGGACAGAGGGCCAGGAGATCGCAGCCTCCGTCGCGCCTTTCCCCTAGCCCGGTCCGGCAGCGTGAGCGGAGGCATGGTGGCGGCTCGGCCGCGCACTTGGAGCGGCCATCGGTCCCCAGGAGGCGAAGGAGCCGGACTTTGCCTGGTGTCCAGGCCCAAGATGGCGGCGGCAGTAATGGCGGAGGTGAGGCAGAGAGCGCGCAGCCCGCGCTCTTCTCTTCCGGCCCAACCGGAAGTGATGTCACAGCGCACGCCGAGCGTGTGCACGCCGGAGGAAAACGTCAGGACGCAGGAGAGCGCGGCCGTCACAGGCTTTGCGTTCCACCGTGCGTTCCATGGTAATTACGCCGGTTTTGGAGCCGGCTAGCAGCAGTGGCAGTCTCCGAAGAGGGCGGTCGGGCCAGGAGGCTGACCGTGGGTCCCCCCATTCCTCTGCAGGTTCCAGTTCCGGATCGGAGGAGGAGGCATCCCAGCATCCTCAGGCAGCAATTGGTGAGTGTTGCGCCAGCGCTTGGGATGCGCTGGCGGTAGATAGGAATAGGGGGTTTGGGGGGGAAGAGGTGCTGGGGTTGCTAAAGGCAGTTTTAGATAGGCTCCCAGGCCCAGCTGCTAGCGCGCTCCCTTCCCAGTCAGGGGATACGAGTCGCCAAGTGGGTCGCTCTGGGTGAGTGCGGGGGTGCTTGCCGGGTTGCGAATTGTCCCCCCTAGGTATGCATGTGGCGTTAGAGGTTAAGGAGAAAATCATAAAAGGCGAGTACGTAGATATCCTGTCCCTGGTCCCTCCGGACCGGGAGTCAGTGGATAGACCGCGACGGGGGAGTCGGCAGACGGCGAGAAGGGTAAGCAGCTGCCGCGTACTTTTGGCAATTGGCTTCAAGGGTTCTCCATATTTGCGAGCGTGTTGACGTGGGCCTTCCCTGAGAAGGCACCGGCGTTGTTTGGGTACTTAGATTTGATATGGGGGGCATACAAGGTTTATGGGGGTCAATGTTGGTTCCGCTATGACCAACAATTTCGCCAGAAGTTGGCGGTGTGTCCGGGGATGGACTTTGGGGTACAGGACGGGAGCCTTTGGCTCTTGTTGATGACCCCCAGTCGTCCGTCGTCCGTTCCTGGTGCAGCCGGCGCACCGTCCAGTGCGCCGGCTGGGCAGCGCAGGGGCGTCTGTTGGCTCTACAATGAGAGCCAGTGCAAGTGGTTTGGATTGTGTCGATTCAGACACGAGTGCTCGCATTGTGGAGGGTCCCACCCGGCCCTGCACTGCTTTAAGAAGGGTAGGCAAGGAGGGAGGCCAGCTAGGGAGGATCTCCCTAGAGGGGAGGACTCCGGTGAGCGCCCTAAGGATGCACCCTTGGCTCGCCAAGTACCCGAAGCGTAAGGACGCAGCGGTCCTACTGAAGGGGTTTTCGGTGGGGTTTTGGATTCCGTTTGTTCATTCGGATTCCCCTTCATTAGCGGACAATCTGCGTTCGGTTGTGGGTAAAGAAGAGATCTTAGAGAGGAAGTTGCTGAAAGAAGTTCAGTTGGGCAGGATGGCCGGCCCATTTGAGGCGCCGCCATTTCCCAATTTGCGGGTCTCCCCGTTGGGATTAGTCCCTAAGAAGGAGCCTGGATCCTTTCGTCTCATTCACCACCTGTCCTACCCGTCAGGCGGATCGGTGAATGATGACATTGACAGTGAGGTGCCGCACGTTCACTATGCCTCCTTTGATCGGGCTCTGGAGTTGGTCCGGGAGGCAGGGAGAGGTGCTCAGTTGGCTAAGTCAGACATCGAGTCCGCTTTTCGACTGCTCCCGGTCCACCCGGACTGCTTTCACCTGTTGGGTTGCCGGTTTCAGGGTTCCTTCTTCGTAGATATGTGTTTGCCAATGGGCTGCGCCATCTCCTGTTCTTATTTTGAGATGTTCGTGTCCTTTTTAGAATGGGTGGTTGCTCAGGTATCCGGGTTGGCGTCGCTGACGCACTATTTGGACGATTTTTTGTTTGTGGGACAACGGAAGTCGGATGACGAGCTGTCGCGTCGGATTTTGGTGTGCCCATAGTGGAGGGAAAGACGGTTGGGCCGGGTGGGGTTCTCTCCTACCTGGGGATTGAGGTGGACTCGCGGCGTATGGTTTTCCGGTTGCCGGAAGAGAAACTGCATCACCTGCTGGGTCTGGTGGATTCGGTTAAGGGTGCAAAGAAGGTACAACTCCAGCAGTTACAGGCACTACTAGGGCATTTGAACTTTGCCTGTCGGGTGCTGCCGATGGGTAGAGCTTTTAGCCGGTGCCTTTCCTTAGCGACGGTCGGAGTCAAACAGCCGTTTCACTTTATTCGGATCACCCACAGACATCGGGAGGATCTGCAAGTGTGGAGCTCATTCTTGGGTAGGTACAACGGTCAATCTTGCTGGTTGCGCCCGGCGGCTTCCAACATGGATTTGGCATTGTACACCGACGCGTCAGGGGCAGTAGGCTTTGGGGCCTACTTTCAAGGACGATGGTGTGCGGAGGCTTGGCCCCGCCACTGGTTGGAGACCGAATTGGCAGGCAACCTAATGTTCCTGGAGCTCTTTCCAATAGTCGTGGCAGTGGAACTATGGGGTTCAGAACTGGCAAATCGGAAGGTGGTGGTGCACACGGACAATATGAGGGTTGTCCATGTGATCAACCGGTCGTCATCTTCATCCCCTCCGGTCTTGTCGCTGCTTCGGCGCCTAGTCTTGCTTAGCTTAGTGTAATTTGTGGTTGGTTGCGCGGCACGTGCCTGGGGAGCGGAACGTTATAGCCGACTCTCTCTCTCGGTTTCAGTGGGACCGGTTTCGAGAGGCGGACCGGACTGGAACCTCGTGCCCGGCGGGCGTCTGGGACCTGGTTTCCACAATCTGAGCCGGTTGGTGAGGGGGTCGTTGGCTGCGTCCACTTGGAGATCGTACTCGGCAGTGTGGCGGAGATGGTCGGATGTTTGCAAGGGTAGGGAAGTGTCCTCGGAGGAAGGTAGGTTGTCGGCTACGCTGGCTTTGTTGGAGTTGCTATGTGAGGAGGGTAAGTTGGCTGCGGCGGCCGAGAAGATGTTGTCGGCCTTGTCCTTCCTGTTCCAGTGGTGTGGGTGGCAGGATGCTACAAAGGCGTTCTGCGTGGAGCGGGTCATGAAGGGATGGAAGAGAGATCGCAGGCCGGACGCGCGGCGTCCTATCTCTTATGAGATCCTGTGCAAACTATTGGAGCGGTTACCGCAGATCTGCGTGTCGCACTATGAGGTGCTCCTGTTTCGGGCCGCGTTTGCTATTTGTTTTTTTGCCGCCCTGCGGGTCAGTGAGTTGGTGGCCCCAAGTACCAGGGCGCCAGCCGCCTTACAGATGGCGGATATTCAGGTTTCTATGGGGGACGTTGTGTTGTGCATCCGGAGGTCGAAGACGGACCAGATGGGGGTTGGCGCTTCGGTTTGGATTCAGGCTACTGGTCAGCTGTTTTGCCCGGTCAGGTTGCTGCGGGAGTTCTTGGAGGTACGTGGGAGGACAGCAGGGTCGTTGTTTAGGCACCAGGATGGGTCCGCGCTCAGTCGATTTCAATTCGCCAGAGTGCTTCGGACGAGCGTGCTAAACATTGGCTTGTCTCCCGGATGTTACACTACGCACTCCTTCAGGATTGGGGTGGCTACTCAGGCTAGTATACTGGGTCTTCCATCAGAGGCTCTCAAGCGGTTGGGCCGATGGCAATCGGGCCGGTTCCAGCTCTATGTGCGCCCTCACTTGCTTTAGGCCAGCGGCGCAGCGTAGTTATGGTTTTGTTGTTTCGTTGTAGGTTCTTCCCCGCGTTTCGTATGGATCATTGGACATTCTTTTGTGTATTGGGCAGCTAGACGGGCAGAGAATAGACCCTATGGCCGGAACCTTGGTTTTCCATACGAAATAGCGAGGGTACGTTGGAGGGGTATTCGGGGGCTGTCTTGGGACGGGTTATATGCTGAGCTGGTTCAGCTCAGGCGCTACGTGTCAGGGCCGATTACTCTGGTTGTTCACGTGGGCGGGAACGATGTTGGGCGGCGACGGTCGGTGGACCTGGTGCACGCGATGCGGCATGACGTGGCCCGCTGTGTCGCGTTGTTCAGGGACCTGACCCTCGTCTGGTCCGAGATTGTGCCCCGCCCGGTCTGGCGAACCGAGGGAAAGGGCAAGGCCTTGGAGCGCTATAGGCAGAAGGTCAATATGACCATGGCCCGGTTCGTACGCCGCCTGGGTGGGTTTGTAGTGAGGCACGTTGAATTGGAGGGGGACAATGATGCACTCATGAGGCGGGATGGGGTGCACCTGTCCCCCATTGGGCTGGACATTTTTAACACGGGCCTGCAAGCAGGAATTGAGGAGGCGCTGTCGGCGGGGGGGCGCGATGCCCGCGCAGTGTAGTGCGCGAGGAGGGGCATCGCGGTGGCGGTTTCCCTGGACAGCGCAGAGGAAGAAAGGACATTGGGGAGATGACAGCCGGCACGGAGCTGATGGCGAGGAGCTGGCTGTCGAGGCTCATGGTATCGAAGGTGTGAGAACTGCCTGTTGGGCAAACACCCAACAGCTGGCAGGTTTTGGACTGAGCAAATTGTTAAGTGAAATAAAGCTGTGGCCGTTGCCCTTATCCACAAGAACCAGGTGTCACGTGTGTTATTGGGGGGCAACGGGTTGATGGTTGGGTATGGTTGGGTCAGCAGTCAAGATTCCCCCTGGAATAATAAGGAAGGGGGAACATGACTGCTGCCCAAGATTGTGGGATGGATTAATAAAATATACAATGTTGCTAAGACTTGGGGTTTCTTAAGGAAGGGGAGAGGGAGGGGACTTACCAGTCGGCAGGATCAGTTGAGGGCTCCTGACTGTTTTCCCACCCCCCCTCCCTGTTTCTGGTGTTGTGGTTTGTGTCTCGTGCTGTTGTTTTGTGTTGTCACAGCTTGGCGGTTTCCCTGGACAGCGCAGAGGAAGAAAGGACATTGGGGAGACGACAGCCGGCACGGAGCTGATGGCGAGGAGCTCGCTGTCGAGGCTCATGGTATCGAAGGTGTGAGAACTGCCTGTTGGGCAAACACCCAAAAGCTAGCAGGTTTTGGACTGAGCAAATTGTTAAGTGAAATAAAGCTGTGGCCGTTGCCCTTATCCACAAGAACCAGGTGTCACGTGTGTTATTGGGGGGCAACGGGTTGATGGTTGGGTATGGTTGGGTCAGCAGTCATGTACGTGCTGTCGTGGCGCTGCAAGCTTGTTGTAATTACACGCACAAGAAAAATAAAGAATTAAAAAAAAAACATATTACAACAATAATATAGTCCCTAAAAGTGCCGTTCGTTTGTAAAAAATGCAAAAAAACTTCACTTTTACTTAAAATATCATCTTTGTAATACAATTTACCAGTTTGAAACACTAATATTTGAGTTCAGCAAAGTCTCCCGAGTAAAACAGTACCCCCCATGTACAGGTTTTATGGTGTGTTGGAGAGTTACAGGGTCAAATATAGTGCTTGCGAATTAAATTCTCTGCACTTTCTCCCTGTGTTGTCAGGCATGTTGATCAAATTTTATTTAATCAAATCATCTAATTATGTTAAAAGATTACTTAAATATACATGTAGAATTTTAATATATATGCATTTATAGGTATTTAAATTCTACGTGTATACTAATGTAATCTTTTATGTAATTATATGTATTTATCTATATATATATATATATATATATATATATATATATATATATGCGGTTATTTGCATTTTATATATAGATAGATATATATAGAATGTCATTCTAAGTGTATTTTGTTACCAATATATATATATATATATATATTAATAACAAAATACAGTTAGAATGAAATTACATATGAATATATCATTTATATTAAATTTTGTTTCAATATTTTATTTATTAATTTTATTTATTTATTATTGTAAGTATACGTATTTATATATATATTATATGTGTATATATCTATTATATATATAATATATGTATATTATATATATATATATATATGTAACGTCATTCTAAGTGTATTGTAATACTAATATATGTATTTATATTAGTATTAAAATACACTATGTATGACGTTAAATATATATAATATGTATATATATTATATATATTATATAATATATATACATATATTATATATTTATAAATATATTTATTTTAGTTTACACATGTTTTAATGATTTTTTTTATTACTTCCCACCAGCAGGGGGACTGTCTGATATTTCAGACAGTCCCCCTGCTGGCAGATCCACAGCCAGCTATAGGGGGCCATGTGATCGCTCTTTGAGAGCCATCACATGGCCCCCGGGGGCCTGATTTGCCGTGGGGGGCTGCCTGGGCTGTGAGGCAGTCCTCCCGAAGCGGAGCGCCGGTAAGGTAAGTATACCGGGCGCTCCAGGACTCAAAGCCGTTACGGCGTTCTATGCCGCCGCAACGGCTTTAAAGCCCACTTAAAGCAGGACGGCATAGAACGCCGTTAAGGGGTTAAGGACAGAGCTTCAGAAGCTTGTCTTTCACTTAATGACAAGCTATTTTTGCATTTTCTTGCTGTATGCGTTCAACTGCAATTTGCATCTCTCTCGTTTATTGCACCGACACATATTATATACTGTTTTTTTAAAGGACAGAAAGGGCTTTAATTTGATGTAACATTATATATATATATATATATATATATATATATATATATATATATATATATATATACTTATTTATTATAAAAAAAAATTTTTTGCAATAATAATGTGTGCACAATTAGTGAAGGTTAAGGAAAGTAATTAAAATAAATTAATTTAGTTGTTCTGATTTACAGAATATATCATGTGTCTGGGATTTTACGTTTGTTTTTTTGGTAGTTACAGGTCACAAAGCACAAGGAGTAAAATAAACGTTTAATGTAGAGCGATTTTAGAATTTGGTATGTTTGTCTTGTAAGCTTAATAGCCATAAAAGAAAACAAAATTGACACACAATTGACACCACAGGCTATTTAACTAAGGTTGTTTTGACACTTTCTACATAGCCATTTCACCGCCAACCTCTGCTAAATATTGGAGTAAAATTGGGTTTTTAGGGGGTTTTCGCACACAAACTTATAACAAAGAACTTCTCATGTGTATTTTGTAAGGTTGGTGTGTGCTATCCCTGTACAAAGTTTTATTTTGTGTTCAGTTACATCTGCTGAGTAAAATGACACCACCATTGTATGTCTTTGGCACTATTTTGTGAAGCTACAGTGCCATATAGGAAATCTGTCCTTTTCGGTATTCACAGTCGAATTTTGAGAGACAGATTTAATGAGCCTATGCTTCCATTTGGGGTATTATAGTTGTTTGACTGTTCAAAAAACCCCACAAAGGCCTACCATTTGTATAAGTAGACACTCCAGGGTATATCATAAGGTGCATATTGTGCCTTAGCATGCCCCCATTTTTTCACCAATATATGCCAAAGTATGTGGTAAAAAATAATTTTGGGCATTTTTTTTACATACGGATTGCATTTTTGCTGGGCATTTTGTATATTTGATATGTGCCACTAAGTTCAAAACCCCCAAATTATGCTCAGCTAAGTCTTCTGAGTAAAAAGACACCCCCAAAGAATGTCTTTGGCACTATTTCATGAAGCTACAGTTCCATATCAGTTTTGACTTTGAATTTTGACGCTGGGCCTATGTGCAATTTCCAAGCATCTTCGCAGGTTTTAAATTCAAACTACCCCACAAAGGCCTACCATTAAAGTAGACACCACAGGGTATTTCAAAAGGCATATTTTGAACCATAGTGTGGGATCATTTTTTCCGCTAGCTTGTACCAGGTGTAGTGGTAATAAGCGTTTTTTTTTCTGCCTTTTTGACACACAAAGTGAGTTTGCACAGTATATTTTGCAAACCTTATGTGTGCTACCACTGTATAATACTTCATATGTTGCTCAGCTATGTCGGCTGAGTTCAAAAATACCCCCGTATGTACCTTTGCCAGGTATATGTGGACATCGGAGGGGCACATTTGGGACACAGCCATTCCAGTTTTTTTCAAACTTTAAATTTTTACGCTGTGCCCATGTCCCATTTTAGAGTATTTTACCAGGCTATATAATCCAAATACCCCATAAAGCCATACCATTTCTTAAAGAAGACATCCCAGGGTATTTCAAAAGGCATATTTTGAACCTTAGCGTGAGATCATTTTTCCGCTAGCTTGTACCAAGTGTAGTGGTAATAAGCGTTTTTTCTGCCTTTTTGACACACAAAGTGAGTTTGCACAGTATATTTTGCAAACCTTATGTGTGCTACCACTCTATAATACTTCATATGTTGCTCAGCTATGTCGGCTGAGTTCAAAAATACCCCCGTATGTACCTTTGCCAGGTATATGTGGACATCGGAGGGGCACATTTGGGACACAGCCATTCCAGTTTTTTTCAAACTTTAAATTTTTACGCTGTGCCCATGTCCCATTTTAGAGTATTTTCCCAGTCTATATAATCCAAATACCCCATAAAGCCATACCATTTCTTAAAGAAGACATCCCAGGGTATTTCAAAAGGCATATTTTGAACCTTAGCGTGAGATAATTTTTCCGCTAGCTTGTACCAAGTGTAGTGGTAATAAGCGTTTTTTCTGCCTTTTTGACACACAAAGTGAGTTTGCACAGTATATTTTGCAAACCTTATGTGTGCTATGACTGTATAATACTTCATATGTTTCTCAGCTATGTGGTCTGAGTACAGTAATAATACCCCCGTATGTACCTTTGTCAGCTATATGTGGATGTTGAAGGGGCCCATTTGAGACTCAGCCATTCAGTTTTTTTCATACTTTGAAGTTTTATGTTGTGTCCATGTTCCAATTTGGAGTAGTTTAGATGGTTGGTTATTGAAACTTCCCCACAAACACATACAATTTATTAAAGAATACACCCTGGGGTAATTCAAAAGGCATATTTTGAACCTTAGCGTGGGATCATTTTGTCTCTAGTTTGTTCCAGGTGTAGTGGTAATAAGCGTTTTTAAATGTATTTTTTAACTTTTTAAACTTTTTTAACTTTTTCAAACTATTTTTTAAACTTTTGTTTTGCTTATTAATTTTTTAAAACTTTCCTAAACTTCCTTAATTTATTTTTTTTTTTTACAGATTTTTCTAAGCTTTTTTTTTTTTTACCGTTAACCCCTAACTAGCAGTAAGCAGCACTAACAGTAAATTCCCCATAACTCCCACCAACCCCAGCTAGCAAAATATTTAATTATACAATATTTAAATTAGTTAATTCAATAAATTGATCCCCTGAGGGTTAAAAAAAATAAATTAAAGTTAATCGTCAGGGGTACAAAAAAAAATTAGATCACAGTATAATACTGTGATCTGTATTTTGATCACTGTAGGCAGTGATCGACTGGCAGGGAAGGGGTTAATTTTTTATTTGGACTGGGTAAAGGGGGTGTCTTTTTTTTTACTTAAACTTAAACGTTACTTACTTAAACGTTATTAAATTTTTTTTTAACTTTTTAAACTTTATTTTAAACTTTTTTTTTCACGTTAACCCCTAGTTAGCCTAACATCAAATCCCCCAATTCCCCACTAACTTCCACCCTCCCCAGCTAGCTAAATATATCATTTTAAAATTCTTAAATTAATTAATAAAATAAATTTAACCCCTGAGGGTTAAAAACAAAAAAAAACCCTCAGGGGTTAAAAAAAATAAAAAATGCAATCCCTGTAGTCAGTGATCAATTGGCAGGGAAGGGGTTAATTTTTTATTAAAATGGGTAAAGGGGGTGGGATTTTAATTTAACTTTATTTTTTTTCAACAGGGGGCAGGATCACTGATGATCCGTCTCCCTGCACTTCGCAGTGAACCCGGAAGTGCAGGGAGGCAGAAGGTAAGTATACACAGCACATGTGCTGGCTCTGACATGCTGTCAGAGCCAGCACATGTGCTGGGACAGCGCGATCCGGTGCTCCCGGTCTGCCTCTAATACAGAGGCAGACCGGAGCACCATTAACCCCGCGATTGCAGCGATCTGGGGTTAATTTTAACGGGTGACGGACAAGGTCCGTCACTCATCGTTATGGCAATCCATGCTCGTCCGCCGTCACTCGTCATTAAGGGGTTAATGTCACATTGCAAACAACATTCTACAAATGTGGGAGAAATACAGAACTGGTACCAGAATATTCTTACCTTAAATATTTTATCTTTACTGCTATATACTCTAAAGTACATACACATATATTACTCAGCATAACATAGATGTCTTTATAAGATCCAAACATTTTTGTCCTAACAGCTTATTTTTATTTAAATAGCTTTTCCTCCAGCATATATCTGTTTCCATTTTTGTTTGTATTGTCAATTGGTTCACCCACTGAGTGTAACATATTTCAGATGACTGTTTCCAGTTCCTTGCTACTAAAATTTTTACAGCTATAAAGCTGTGGGTGACCAAAAAATATTGCAGTTATGTCAAATCTGGCCAACCCAAATGCAATAATGCTGTATACACACACCTTTTTTGAAAGGCCCCAGAGGCTGCAACACCTAAACAAGAGGCACCACTAACCAAACACTGTCATGAAGACCAAGGAACTCTCCTAACAAGTAAGGGACAATGTTGTTGAGAAGTACAAGTCAGGGTTAGGTTATAAAAAAAAAATCAAAATCTTTGATGTTCCACAGGAGCATCATCACATTTATCATAACCAAATGGAAAGAACATGGCAAAACAGCAAACCTGCCAAGAGACGGCCGCCCACCAAAACTCACGAACCGGGCAAGGAGGGCATTAATCAGAGAGGCAGCACAGAGACCTAAGGTGACCCTGGAGGAACTGCAGAGTTACACAGCAGAGACTGGAGTATCTCTACATAAGACGAAAATAAGCCGTACGCTCCATAGAGTTGGGCTTTATGGCAGAGTGGCCAGAAGAAAGCCATTACTTTCAGCAAAAAACAAAATGGCATGTTTTGAGTTTGCGAAAAGGCATGTGGGAGACTCCCAAAATGTATGGAGGAAGGTACTCTGGTCTGATGAGACTAAAATGGAACTTTTTGGCCATCAAAGAAAACGCTATGTCTGGCGCAAACCCAACACATCACATCACGCAAAGAACACCATCCGTGAAACATGGTGGTGGCGGCATCATGCTGTGAGGATGTTTTTCAGCAGCCGGGACTCTGAAACTGGTCAGAGTTGAGGGAAAGATGTTGCTAAATACATGGATATTCTTGAGCAAAACCTGTACCACTCTGTGCGTGATTTGAGGCTAGGACGGAGGTTCGCCTTCCAGCAGGACAATGACCCCAAACACACTGCTAGAGCAACACTTGAGTGGTTTAAGGGGAAACATATAAATGTGTTGGAATGGCCTAGTCAAAGCCCAGACCTCAATCCAATAGAAAATCTGTGGTCAGACTTAAAGATTGCTGTTTACAAGTGCAAACCATCCAACCTGAAGGAGCTGGAGCAGTTTTGCAAGGAGGAATGGGCAAAAATCCCAGTGGTAAGATGTGGCAAGCTCATAGAGACTTATCCAAAGCAACTTGGAGCTGACTTGACGAGACGGGGGTGCACCACAGAATCGGAGGAAACCGTTCCGGAGCCTGAGGCCTGACACACAACTTGCGGCCTGTGGGAGTTGGAGCCGGGGAGAGGCGGCCGCTCTCCTCGACCCCGGACCCCTCAGAATCAATAAAAATCTCCTACCCGCACCCCCTCTGGACCGGTGGGGGTCAACCCGGTCCCTGCCAAACAAGCGGATAAAGTTTGAAGCAGAGAAACGCGGCTAAACAGTCAGCTGAGACACAAGTGTGTTAGAGCATGCCTAAAAGGGCCGCCCAGCAAGGGCAAAGAGGGAGCACACAGACAGCTACCCACACTCGCAACACCTGGAAGCCCTGGACCGACTTTGCTCAAGTCTATACGCGACACTATGTGACAGGGGAGTGTTTTACTTTCAAGCGGTTCAGATGGTGGCCTCCTGGATCGGTCCTGAGACCCGCCGACCAGGGGTGTATCCTGGTTTTGTGCTGCCCTAGGCAGGACAAAACTCAGGCGCCCCCCTCACCCCCACCCCCCCCGCCACCCCCACCCAACCCTTCCCCCGCCTTCTAAATACACACACACTGACAGATACGCATCCATTAGCTAACTGTTAGCTAATGGATGCGTATCTGTCAGTGTGTGTGTGTGAGTGTATGAGTGTGTCTGTTAGTGAGTGTGAGTGTGTCTGTTAGTGAGTGTGTCTGTTAGTGAGTGTGTGAGTGTGTCTGTTAGCTGCTAACAGACACACTCACACACTCACTAACAGACACACTCACACACACTGACATACACACACTAACAGACACACACAGTCAGACACACACACACTCTAACAGACACACTCTCACACACACACTCTAACAGACAAACAGACACACTCACACTCACTAACAGACACACACTAACAGACACACTCACACACACTAACAGACACACTCACACACACTAACAGACACACACACACACACACACTAACAGACACACTCACACACTAACAGACACACACAGTCAGACACACACACACACACACACTAACAGACACACTCACACACTAACAGACACACACACACACACACACTCACACACTAACAGACACACTCACACACTAACAGACACACACACACACACACACTAACAGACACACTCACTCACATTAACTCGTTTTTTTTTTTTTTAATTTACCCCCCCAGCCTCCTTACCTTTGGGAATGCTGGGGGGGGTTCTCCCTCTCCCTGGGGTCTAGTGGGGCTGCCGGTCGGGCTGCTGGGCGGGCGGGCGGGCGGCTGGCGAGGGAGCACTTCCTCTGAGCTATCTGCTCAGCTCCCTCGCGCGCCGCAGAGTGAGGCTGGGAGGCGGAGCCGGAATATGACGTCATATTCCGGCTCCCAGCCTCACTCTGCGGCGCGCGAGGGAGCTGAGCAGACAGCTCAGAGGAAGTGCTCCCTCGCCAGCCGCCCGCCCGCCCAGCAGCCACCAGCCCAGGGTGTCTGTTAGCCGCAAGGCTAACAAGGCATTTGCCCTGGGCGTTTGGGGGCGGCTTTTTTTGCCGCCCCCTGGAAAATGCCGCCCAAGGCAAATGCCTTGTTTGCCTCGCGGCAAATACACCCCTGCCGCCGACACCACTACGGAGTTCCACTGCGGGCCTTCGGGGTAGACAAGCGGCCCAAAAAGCACCGGCAACAGTGGCAGCGGGCGAGGGACTGGAGCAAACTGGGTGCATGCAACCACTCACATACAAATAAGAGCTTGACAGCCAAGCAGCCACAAAGCCCCAGCAACACACCTGGATACAGCACCTTAGACCAGCAAGCCTACACTCTGCAATCATGGTCTACAGCAACCTACCAAGCCACGGCACAGCTTACTGCCGAAAGCAACCAAGCCAGAGAGGGACCCTTACCCTCCCCAGTCGCAGAGACTGTCTATTCCAAGTGGCCCATGTGCGGGGTCTGCTGATCTAGGACTGGTACTACCGTAAGGGGCATTGGCGGACATTCCAGACCCAAGAAAAAACGTACATTGTTATAACTTGTTTATTTAGACGTGCTACCATCTTATACCTAGCAGCCTAATGCCTGAGGCCACATCTATACACTAGGCGACAGCCGACACTAGCGAGAGGCCTACCGCCTTTAATACTCACTACACTCGTTCACAGCTCGGCAACCCAACATTATAATCATATATGCATATCTACCCTGATAACTCGTTATTCGCTGCATAGAAAAGCTTGATCAAACCGATAAACATGTATTTTAGCAGTTGCAGCATTGTTATGCTTAATGTACTTGTCTTACTTAAGATTCAATACTACTTATGTTTTAACTTGTTTTCATTTTAAATATAAAAACGTGCAAAAGCCTCTAAATACCCCATTGTCACAAATGTTACTGGTATAAGCAAGCGGAATGCCTTTGGGGTACCACAAGCATGTATGTTCAGCCTAAATGCACAGAAAAATAAAGTATTAAAAAAAATAAAAAAATCTAAATTTGCCCCCTCAATTCGTGTCAAGGCCATTTTGTTGACTGACAGACACATGCCCTCATTGATACATGCACTGATATACACTCACTGACAGATACACAGTCATTGGCACACACATACAGTCATTGGCACACACTGTTTAACCAACACACACTTTCACTGACAGACACACACTCTCAGATACACATAAAATGACATACACACACTGACACACACTCACAGGCACTCCCATTCTCATTCACAGACACACACTGACAGCTACACTCACTCACTCACTCACTCACTCACAGTAAGGTGGACAGCCCCAGAACACGAGGCAAACAAGGCATTTGTCTGGGAGCTTGGGGTTGCATTTTTTGGCACCCCCCTGAAAGTGCCGCCCTAGGCAAATGCCTTGTGGTAAATACATCCCTGAACAAAACACAACATTAAACAACATTAATAGCACAACACTAATACCACAAAATAACACAACTTTGTTAACACAACATTAATAGCACAACATAACACAACAGTATTAACACAGTGTTATTAGTAAAACATAACACAACATTAGTAATACAACAATAATAACACAACATAACACTTTAATAGCACAACAAAACACAACATTAATAACACATTAATAGTACAATAAAACACATTCATAGCACAACAAAACACAACATTAATAGTAAAACAAAACACAACATTAATAACACAACATTAATAGCACAACAAAACACATTAAAAACACAACAAAACATTAATTACACAACAAAACACAATATTAACCCCTTAAGACCGCAGCCAAATGTACAAGTTGTGAACAGAACAAAACTTAAACAAAACCTGGCATTTGCACTATATGTCTGTCCAACCGTAATTCACCTCTTTCATATTAAATGCATCCCCCCTTATTATATATCATTTTATTCAGGGGAAACAGGGCTTTCATTTAACATCAAATATTTAGGTATGGAACATAATTTAATATAAAAAATGGGAGAAAAAAAGATTTTTTTAATTTTTTTAGTTCTATGTGACATTTTAGCTGTGGATGTCAAAATACTGTTTGCTTTTACTGCAATACAATACACATATTTGTATTCAGCGATGTCTCACGTGTAAAACAGTACCCCCTATGTACAGGTTTATGGTGTTTTGGGAAGTTACAGGGTCAAATATAGCGTGTTACATTTGAAATTGAAATTCGCCAGATTGGTTACGTTGCCTTTGAGACTGTATAGTAGCCCAGGAATTAAATTTACACCCATAATGGCATACCATTTGCAATAGTAGACAACCCAAGGTATTGCAAATGGGGTATGTCCAGTCTTTTTTAGTAGCCATTTGGTCACAAACACTGGCCAAAGTTAGCGTTAGTATTTGTTTGTGTGTGAAAAATGCAAAAAACGCCAATTTTGGCCAGTGTTTGTGACTAAGTGGCTACTAAAAATGTCTGGACATACCCCATTTGCAATACCTTGGGTTGTCTACTATTGCAAATGGTATGCCATCATAGGGGTAATTTTCATTTTTGGGCTACCATAGGGTCACAAAGGCAACGTAAGCAATCTGGCGAATTTTAATGTGAAAAAAATGAAACACAAGCCTTATATTTGACGCTGTAACTTTTGAAAACACCATAAAACCTGTACATGTGGGGTACTGTTGTACTCGGGAGACTTCGCTCAACACAAATATTTGTATTTCAAAACAGTAAAAAGTATTTCCGCAATAATATCGTCCAGAGGCGGCTCTAGACTTTATGAGGCCTTAGGCGAAACTCAAACATGAGGCCCCACTAACAAAAAAGTGTCACATATACACATTGATGCACAGTTTACCTGTGTATGTGCCTGAGAGTGTGTCTGACGGAGTATCCTTTTGTGTGAATGTATGTATCTGTGAGCATGTTTGCATTTTTGTCTGAGACCCTATGTGTAAGGGGTAGCTGCTTGAAGTGTGTTGTGTGTATAGGAGGGTGATGGTGAGAAGGAGAGGCGGGTGATGGTGAGAGGGGGTGATGGTGACAGGGAGGTGATGGTGTGGGGGGTGATTGTAATGTGAGAGGGGTGATGGTAATGTGAGAGTGGGGGCAGGGCCGGCGCGTCCATAAGGCGGCCGCCTTAGGGCGCCCGAGCAGGGGGGCGCAAAAATCCGAATCCCCAGCCATCGGCTAGGGATTCGGATTTTTATAATACCGCAGCCTACCTTGCCCTGCTGAGGCTGCCTGCTTCCCTTACTTCCGGACTGGAGGTGAAGTTCCTGCTGCGCCGCCCACTCCTGATGATGTCAGGAGGAGGGCACGACTTACACCTCCCCCAGAGTCCCCTGCGGTCCACCGTCGGATGAATCAGGGCCGGGCTCCCTCTGCTGGCTCCAATATGGCGGCGCCCATGACAGAGTGGAGCCCGCCCGCGTTTGGAGCCAGGCCAGCCAGAGAAAATTGTAAGAGGAAGGGAAGGGAAGGGAAGGGAAGGGGAGGGGAGATAGGCAGATAAGCCCAGGCGGACTTTAGTTTAATATGGTGAGCCGAGTAGGTGGCCTGACTTCCGCCCCCTCCCCCTTCCCCCTTCCCCTGACTCCATATTGTCAAAGTCCTGCAGGCAGGCGGCAGCAGACTTACTTTGGAAGAGCTGCCTCTTCTGCAAGACTGCTCCCCATAGTGTTGGAGTGCCTGCAGTCTCCTCAGATCCCCATCACTTTAGAACTGTCTGCCAGCACTTGAAGGGGGTAAGATTGAATTTTTTTTATATTAAATTTTTTTTTTTTTTTTTATATTTAATTTTTTTTTAAATTCTTTATTATTATTATTTTTTTTAAATTCTTTATTTTTATTTTGGTTGTGCATAAAATAACATTGGGCTTGCACAGCTCCAACAGCTGTTGCAAGCATTTCTTTGACAGGTAACATGGTATAGTGAGTACTTTCACAGCATTTATATCTATATTTGCTTTGTTATAGTGATAATGCTCTCTGGTAACTCATGTGACGTTAACGGTAAAGCACAGTGATAATGCTCTCTGGTAACTCATGTGACGTTAACGGTAAAGCACAGCGATAATGCTCTCTGGTAACTCATGTGACGTTAACGGTAAAGCACAGCGATAATGCTCTCTGGTAACTCATGTGACGTTAACGGTAAAGCACAGCGATAATGCTCTCTGGTAACTCATGTGACGTTAACGGTAAAGCACAGCACAGCGATAATGCTCTCTGGTAACTCATGTGATGATAACGGTAAAGCACAGCACAGCGATAATGCTCTCTGGTAACTCATGTGACGTTAACGGTAAAGCACAGCGATAATGCTCTCTGGTAACTCATGTGACGTTAACGGTAAAGCACAGCACAGCGATAATGCTCTCTGGTAACTCATGTGACGTTAACGGTAAAGCACAGCACAGCGATAATGCTCTCTGGTAACTCATGTGACGTTAACGGTAAAGCACAGCACAGCGATAATGCTCTCTGGTAGCTCCTGTGTTGAATTCTTTATTTTTGATGTGCAGGTGGTTACAGGGTTACATCCGCCACAACAGCGTGTTTCCAGATTTGCAATAGTTAGGCAGTGGCATGAAAAGTCGCACATTTTTATATTTGTGTATCAGGCTTGGTTGAACGCTATACTATGCATATTTTTATGTCATGGGTGTTAGTCGATTAAACATCTTTGTATAAACTTATTGCTTTCAGGTAGAGTGGGTCAGTGGCTTAAGTCGGTCACCCCAAGCCCTCAGTAGCAGGAGCCCCTGCGCGTGTATAAGATTGAGTGGTCAAGCAGTCTGCCGCGGCGTGTCTGTGCAGAGCCTGGTGTAGGCGTTTGGTGTCTGTGCCCTCTGGACTGTGTGTGTTTGCGCGGACATGTTTGTTGCGTGAGGGTATGATAGTGGTTGTCGGTGGTATGAGGAGCGCTAAAGAAGGTGATAGAGAAAGTAACAACAATATTAATAATAACCATGAAAATGAAAGTAATAACAGCCCCCAAACGTTCAGTATCATCAGCATAATTAGGTACACCCGAACACTGTAGTTAATAAAGGATAGCAAGCGTCTCTGAGTGTCTCTGATCTAGCCCAAGACAGTTGGTGTCAGTATATATGGCCTCTCGGCCGCGGCTGGGCCTGGGATAGTCCTGATTAATGGGCCAGTTTGTTGCCTCATCATGAGTGTGTTCCGTGAGTTTGGGTCGTAGATGATATGCAATTCTCTTGGGTCTACTTGGTGTTGTTGTTCGCCAGTGCAGGTTCTGTGTGTCTGCTCGTCTTCCCCTTGTGCAGTGGCTCGCTCCGTGCCTCCCGCGGGCACTTCACTGACCTGTTGCACGTCCATAGTCTCAGGGTGTTGTTTCTGAGGTACCGTTGGGTGGGTGATGCTGTTTGGTGTGTTGGAGTGGGACGCAGCGTTGTGCCTCTGGCTCCGTCCTCTTGGCTCTTTCATTAGGTAAGTAGTTTGGTGCATGGCGCCGGAAGCGACGTTTGTGGTGCCGCCATTTGTTTTGCGTCTCCTCTTCTCTTTTCCCTTCGACCTTTGATGGTAGTTGTTTATTTGGGGCCCTGCAGTGCTTACTGGCAGTCTGTTCTCTCGCGTGTCAGGGCAGTACGGGTCAGTGGTCTGTTCTGGGCTCTGTGGGTCAGCTCTTCCATGTGTGGCTTCCGCTATCTTGGATTCTGGCTTCAGGCCTACGCCACGGCCTGGTATGATATGGCCTCCAGGTATGGCTGTGGGGTGAGGACCGGGATCACCCCCCCGGCCCAGAGGGGGGGGACCGGGTCCGCACAGATGCAGTGTGGTTGTCGGGCTATGTTTGGCAGGATAGCGGAGCGGCGACCATCCACTCCACTCACCGCCAGGTTCCCTAATTGTTTAGTCTTGATTTCCTGTATCTCCTTAAAGGGATACTGTAGTACCAGGAATACAAAGCTGTGTTCCTTGCACTACTGACCCTCTGCCTACCCCTTCCTTCCCTCCCTCCCCCCCACCTGTAAATAAAGGGTTAAAAACCCTTTATTTACTTGCCTTGTCTCAGGGCAGCGCCTAGCGGGGTCTAATGCACATGCGCACAGCAAATGCCGAGTGCACATTAGACCTCCCCACAGGAAATTATTGACTCAATGCTTTCCTATGGGGAAAAATCTGACGCGGGAGGTCCTCATGCAGAGCTTGAGGACGTCCAGCATCAGATAACGGACCAAAAGTCTGTTTCAATTCCAGAAGCGTCCCTTTTGGTAGACAGCCACTGAGGGCAGACTTAGTGATGCAATGTAAACATTGCAGTTCTTTGGAACTACAATAGTTTACATTGCAGCACTACGTGCAAAAGGGACACAGCACCCAGACCAGTTCAATGAGCTGAAGTGGTCTGGGTGCCTACAGTGTCCCTTTAACCCCTTAAGGACACATGACATGCATTGGAGCATTGGTAAGTCCATTGTAAATGTGCTGCAAAACGTTGCACTGCAACAATCTACTCGTAAAGATGCACACTGTGCAGCACTGAACTAGGAATCGCCTCTACTGGCCATCTGAGTGACTGTCACTAGAGGTGTTAATAGGGAGCAATGTAAACACTGCCTTTTCTCTGAAAATGCAGTGTTTACATTTAAAGGCCTGCATGGGCAGGCTTTAGACACCAGAATATTAAGCTATAGGGGTTCTGGTGACTATAGTTGTTTTTTTTGGAAAACCTTGCTCCCAACTTTTTTAGCTGGCTCCTAGATCGCAAACAAATTTGTCAAGCCCTGCAACAAGCAGGTTTGAACTTTGAGGGATTATTGAGTTGGTGGAGAAGCAAAGCAGATACTCTGAGAGGAACACAATGAAAGGAAGGAACGGTTTGGACAAGGCTGGCCTGTTCTGGCTGCTGCAGAGAAGGAAAGAACCTGCATCAAGGAACATGACCAGAGCGAGGAAGGCAGGTTGACCTATGGATGAAGTTTCACTTTTCCTTATAATGTTAAAATTCCTAATTGTGTGTGTGTGAAATTAAACTTCATTCTTATTCTTTACATAGCTGGAAAAGTATAATCAAAATGCCGAAACTATTTAAGGAAAAGAAATCATCAGGGGCAGTGTTCAGACAAAGACGAGCAGAAAAAGAGAAAGCTGGGAAGCGGATGTCTGAAGCTTTAAAGGAGTATTTGACTTCTCACAAAAGGAGAAAGCAAGATACTGCTGCATCAGAACCCGTTTCCAATGTTGCAAGCGAACCTGTGCTAATCGATATCGATGAATCAAGTTGCTTGTCCATGCTCTAGTAATTTCCTGCATGGATTACTGTAACCCTCTCCTGAATGGTCTCCCCAAAAGCCGTACTGCCCCGCTACAGTCTGTAATGAATGCTGCAGCTAGACTGATTTTCCTATCCAGTCGGTCCTCTCACACCTCGCCCCTCTGCCAGTCCTTACATTGGCTCCCTGTATCCTATAGGAGTCAATTCAAAGTGCTAACCCATACATTTAAAGCACTGAACAATTCCAGCCCCTCTTATATCTCTTCACTGATCCAGAGGTATGCCCCTCCTCGTACCCTCCGCTCTGCCCGCGACCACCTCCTGACCGCTGCTCACACCCGTACGGCCAACTCACACTTGCAGGACTTCTCACGGGCGGCTCCTCTCCTATGGAATAACTTGCCTACTGCCATCAGACTCTCACCTAGTCTTCAATCATTTAAGAAGGGCCTTAAATCCCATCTCTTCAGGAAAGCGTATGGCCTCCCAGAGTAATCTCTCCCTTACATACCTGTCTCTTGCTCTCCTATGGGATAGTGCTTTGCTCTCCAGCTCTGCTTCACTCCTACTTGATATTTCCTATCCTAATGTTTCTAATATCCCACCTCCTATAGACTGTAAGCTCATTTGAGCAGGGTCCTCTTCAACCTATTATTCCTGTAAGTTTTCTTGTAATTGTCTTATTTATTGTTGCATCCCCCCCTCTCAAAATATTGTAAAGCGCTACGGAATCTGTTGGCGCTATATAAATGGCAATAATAATAATAATAATAATAATAATCTTCATCATCATCATTCAAACAGCCCATCACAGTCCAAGAGGCTGTTAAGGTAGATGATGCAAATACTGGAAAAATACCAGAACAACGAGATGATGAGCAACCTTCCACATCATCACACTCTGTCTACCTTGAGAAGACTATTGACCCAGAAGAATCAAATGACGAAGAAGAAGAAACAGAGGAACTGCAGCAGGAGGAACAATCTACTTCTTTGGCAATACTGGATTTGTCTGATCCAGCTAATTGGCCAGCTGTTCTCACCACCTCACTAAGGGATGCTCTTGTCAGGAAAGGTCCTGCAAAGCAAAAAACTAATTTCATTTTCCCCAAAGATGCAGTGAATAGACGTTTCACTAAAGCCAATTACAAGCGACGGCTGCCAAACGGAGAAGAAACCTTTAGAAACTGGCTGGTTTATTCTGTCAAATTGAACAAAGTATTTTGCTTTTGTTGTAAGCTATTTGCAACTAAAATCACTACAAGTTTGACACGTGGAGGTTATGATGACTGGAAAAACTTCTCAAAATCTTTCAATTCATGAAAAGTCTAACTCTCATCTTGTCGCTGTAAGAGACTGGAATGAACTCTCGAGAAGATTTGGTTGTGGAAAAACAATAGATGCAGCTTCCCAGAGATTGTTGGCAACTGAAACACAACATTGGCAAGATGTTGTTAAGCGCCTTATAGGCATAGTAAAATATCTTGTTATGCAGGAACATTTGAAAAGAATAAAAAATAAGGAAATTTTCCAACATTATTTGGGGAAAGACATTCAAAACGAACTCATCAGCCTTATAGCGAAAGAAATCATAAAACACATTCTGCAGTTGTTGAAAAATGCAAAGTATTATTCTATAATACTTGATTGCACACCAGACATTACATTAATTGAACAAATGACTATAATTGTTCGATTTGTGTCTATCAAGGAAGGCAAGTTTCCAACTGCTGAACCAGAGATCTGTATTGAGGAAAAATTTCTAGGTTTTATCCAAATCCAAAGTTCAACTGGGGAAGGTTTAACTGAGGCAATTTTGTCTGAACTTGAAAAATTTAAGATCCCAGTTGGTGATATGAGAGGACAAGGATACGATAATGGATCCAATATGAAGGGCAAACACCAAGGTGTTCAGAAAAGAATCCTGGATTTAAACTCGCGTGCCTGTTATATTCCCTGCAGCGCTCATACATTAAATCTAGTTGTGAATGATGCAGCCATGTCATGCAGGGATGCTGCAACCTTCTTTTCTATTGTACAGAAAATCTATGTGTTTTTGTCAGGATCCACAGTTCGATGGAATGTCTTGAAGAAGCACATTGGCAGACTTACACTTAAACCTTTGTCTGACACCAGATGGTCTTCAAGAATAGATGCTATTCGCCCATTTAGGTTCCAGGTTGGAGACATTTTTGATGCGCTCTCTGAAATTTCAAGAGAGAACTCTCACACGGCAATGGCACGGTCTGATGCTGAATCGCTTTCAAAAGAACTGAATAGCTTAAA
The DNA here is from genome assembly GCF_036172605.1 of Pelobates fuscus. Taxonomy (NCBI): domain Eukaryota; kingdom Metazoa; phylum Chordata; class Amphibia; order Anura; family Pelobatidae; genus Pelobates; species Pelobates fuscus. The sequence goes on from NC_086317.1 coordinate 24,360,802, forward strand.
AGTTTTGTGTCTTATTGTGTTGTGGTACAACATCTTAAATAGAATAAACTTTGTTAGCAAACTTCTCCAAAGTAGAAGTATGTATCTTCCAGATGTTATAGATATTCTGGAATCCACAACCACTTTTTTGAAGAATTATCGTTCTGATAAAGGGTTTGGATGTATGTAGTAATTCTCTTGATGAGAGATTTGAGCAAATTAAGCACCAAAGTAAGCACTTCCAGTTTCTTTATACTATACAAAAACTTAAGGATGTACCAAGGGAAGCAGTTATGGAGTACTGTACAGACTTGCAGAATATTTTGACTGATGATAAATCAGGAGATGCTGATCTGGATGGAGCACAACTTTGTGAGGAACTTACAATATTGGCTCCTATCTTGAGGCCTACAATGACACCCAGTCAGATTCTAGCCTATGCACTTAAAAATGGCTTTGCTCCCAATGTGTCTATTGCACTTCGCATATTGTTGACATTGCCAATATCTGTTGCCTCTGGGGAGCGAAGCTTTTCAAAGATGAAGTTAATAAAAAATTATCTTCGGTCCTCTATGTCTCAAGAGAGATTGGTGGGACTTGCAATGATTTCCATTGAAAATCAGATTGCAAAAGAGATTGATTTTAAAACTCTTCATGATTTTGTAAATGTGAAAGCAAGAAGGGTTAAGTTTTTGTAGGCTACCATTCTCACTTTGTTTGTGTGCAATATCTGTTAAAGCACAAAATACTCCTTCGCCTGTGTAGACAAAATTCCTTGCACCGGCCCTGAGTGGGGGGGTAATGTGAGAAGGAGGGGGGGTGATGTGAGAAGGAGGGGGGGGGGTGATGTGAGAAGGAGGGGGGTGATGTGAGAAGGAGGGGGGGTGATGTGAGAAGGAGGGGGGGTGATGTGAGAAGGAGGGGGGGTGATGTGAGAAGGAGGGGGGGTGATGTGAGAGGGAGGGGGGGTGATGTGAGAGGGAGGGGGGGTGATGTGAGAGGGAGGGGGGTGATGTGAGAGGGAGGGGTGGGGATGTGAGTGGGAGGGGGGGTGATGTGAGTGGGAGGGGGGGTGATGTGAGAGGGAGGGGGGGTGATGTGAGAGGGAGGGGGGTGATGTGAGAGGGAGGGGGGTGATGTGAGAGGGAGGGGGGTGATGTGAGAGGGAGGGGGTGATGTGAGGGTTGATGGTGAGGGGGGTTGATGCTGAGGGTTGTGGGGGTGATGCTGAGGGTGGTGGGGGATGGTGAGGCTGAGGGTGGTGGGGGTGGTGGTGCTGAGGGTGGTGGGGGCTGATGCTGAGGGTGTTGTGGGGGGCAGTGAGGCTGAGGGTGGTGTGGGGGGCAGTGAGGCTGAGGGTGGTGTGGGGGGCAGTGAGGCTGAGGGTGGTGTGGGGGGGTAGTGAGGCTGAGGGTGGTGTGGGGGTAGTGAGGCTGAGGGTGGTGTGGGGGTAGTGAGGCTGAGGGTGGTGTGGGGGTAGTGAGGCTGAGGGTGGTGTGGGGGTAGTGAGGCTGAGGGTGGTGTGGGGGGTAGTGAGGCTGAGGGTGGTGTGAGGGGTAGTGAGGCTGATGGTGGTTGGGGGGTAGTGAGGCTGAGGGTGGTGTGGGGGGTAGTGAGGCTGAGGGTGGTGTGGGGGGTAGTGAGGCTGAGGGTGGTGTGGGGGGTGGTGAGGCTGAGGGTGGTTGGGGGTGGTGATGCTGAGGGTGGTGTGGGGGTAGTGAGGCTAAGGGTGGTGGGGGTAGTGAGGCTAAGGGTGGTGGGGGTAGTGAGGCTAAGGGTGGTGGGGGTAGTGAGGCTAAGGGTTGTGGGGGGTAGTGAGGCTGAGGGTGGTGTGGGGGGTAGTGAGGCTGAGGGTGGTTGGGGGTGGTGATGCTGAGGGTGGTGTGGGGGGTAGTGAGGCTGAGGGTGGTGTGGGGGTAGTGAGGCTGAGGGTGGTGTGGGGGATAGTGAGGCTGAGGGTGGTGTGGGGGGGTAGTGAGGCTAATGGTGGTGGGGTTAGTGAGGCTGAGGGTAGTGGGGGTAGTGAGGTTGAGGGTGGTGTGAGGGTGAGGCTGAGGGTGGGGGTAGTGAGGCTGAGGCTGGTGGGGTTAGTGAGGCTGAGGGTGGTGGGGGTAGTGAGGCTGAGGGTGGTGGGGGTAGTGAGGCTGAGGGTGGTGGGAGGGTGAGGCTGAGGGTGGGGGGGTAGTGAGGCTGAGGCTGGTGGGGTTAGTAAGGCTGAGGGTGGTGGGGTAGTGAGGCTGAGGGTGGGGGGAGGGTGAGGCTGAGGGTGGGGGGTAGTGAGGCTGAGGGTGGGGGGTAGTGAGGCTGAGGGTGGTGTGGTTTGTGAGGCTGAGGGTAAGGCTGAGGGGGGTGAGAGCCTACCTTTCCTGGTGGTCACCCTTCCCTGGTGGTCCAGTGTGGGCTCCCTGGTGGTCTGGTGGCCATTGCTGCCTTCCGGTCTGCAGTTCCACAGAGCTGCAGACCATGTAATCTCGCGAGATGTCAGAGCGTTGCCGTGGTAACCCGCGGCAACGCTCTGATTGGCCGGTTCTCGCGAGACACATGGTCTGCAGCTCTGCTGACTGCGGAGCTGCAGACCGGTGTCTGCGGTGGCGGGGCAGCCAGGAGGGGCCTCGCACCCGGCGGCATACCGGGCAACCCGCCGGGCCCCCTCCTGGTGTCATGTCCTCGGTCACTGACCGAGGACCTGACACACTCTGCCAACAGGCGGTTTAGGCGGCCGCGAGGCCCCAGCCAGCGCGAGGCCTTAGGCGGCCGCCTAAACCGCCTAATTAGAGAGCCGCCTCTGATATCGTCCGTGTAAGTGCTGTTTGTGCGTGAAAAATTCAGAAAACGTCACTTTTACTGGCGATATCATCGTTGTAATACATTTTACTGTTTTGAAACACTAATATCTGTGTTCAGCGAGGGCTCCCGAGTAAAAAAGTACCCCCCATGTACAGGTTTTATGGTGTCTTGGAAAGTTATAGGGTTAAATATAGTGCTAGCAAATTGAATTCCCTATACTTTCGGCATGGGTTGTCGGCAGGTTCCGCTAATTGTAATTAATTAGGATACCTAATTATGTAAAATTATTACATAAATATATGTGTAGAATTAATATATGTATATATACACATAATTTTTTTAAAATATTTTTTTTTATATATAGGTATATATATATATAGTGATATATACGTATATATTTATGTATATAGATATATATATTATTTCATTCTACGTGTATTTTGATATATATATATTAAAGGGACACTCCAGGCACCCAGACCACTTCTGCTCATTGGAGTGGTCTGGGTGCCAACTCCCACTACCCTTAACCCTGCAAGTGTAATTATTGCAGTTTTTCATAAACTGCAATATTTACATTGCAGGGTTAACTCCACCTCTAGTGGCTGTCTATTAGACAGCCACTAGAGGTCACTTCCTGGGTTCTAGCACAGGTTTCCTGTGCTAGAGCGTCGCTGGACGTCCTCACGCTGTGTGAGGACCTCCAGCGTCACTCAAAACCCCATAGGAAAGCATTGAAATGATTTTTCAATGCTTTCCTATGGGGAGACGTAATGCGCATGCGCGGCATTTCCGCGCATGCGCATTAGGTCTCCTCGGCCGGTGAGCGAGATTAGTCTCGCCCACCGGCCGACGTAATCACTAGGAGGAGCGTCGCGGAGGCGGACACAGCGGCGAGGGACATCGCCGCTGTCCCAGGTAAGTGACTGAAGGGGTTTTCACCCCTTCAGTAACCGGGGATTGGTGGGTGGGAGGGAGAGGGACCACCCAGTGCCAGAAAAACGGATCGTTTTTCTGGCACTGGAGTTTCCCTTTAATATCACAATACAGTTAGAACGAAATAACACACATCTATATATTTTTTAAATATTTTTTTACGTATTTACATATATATTTTTTACATTATATATAAATATATATATAACAATAATTATATATATATATATATTTAATCAATAGCAGTCTACGTGTAATTTGATATTAATATATATATATATATATTAATATTTAAATACACTTCGTGTATGTGTAAATGTGTGTATGTGTATATATATATGATCTAAGTATATTTTATTTGTAACTGTAATTTTTTTATTTTTTTAACTAATATTTTATTTTTTTCACAGGAGAGGGGCAGAGACAGTGTCAGCCAGTGATTTCACATCACTGGCTGACACACAGGATCAGTGATCACAGTGACTGCCTGTCACCAGAGGCGGCTCTCTAATTAGGCGATTTAGGCGGCCGCCTAAGGCCTCGCGCAGTCAGGGGCCTCGCGGCCGCCTAAATCGCCTGTGGGCAGACTGACATGTCGGGTTCTCGGTCTATGACCGAGGACCCGACATAGGAGGGGGCCCGGCGGCTTGCCCTTAGTGCCACCGGGTGCGAGGCCCCTCCTGTCAGGCCGCCTGGGGAGAGAGCCTGCCTCAGTCTGCAGCTCCGCCGGGTGTGAGCTGCAGACTGAGGTCTCGCGATCTCCAGCCAATCAGAGCGTTGCTGCGGGTTACCACGGCAACGCTCTGAATGGAGATCGCGAGACTTTCCCCATGTGGTCTGCAGCTCTGCATCCGGCGGAGCTGCAGACCGGAAAGCCCACTGGACCATCAGGGAGCCATCCAGGACACTGGACCACCAGGGACAGATTGACCCCACCGGACCACCAGGGAAAAAGGTAAATTTTGCCCCCCCCTCACCCTGTCATCCCACATGTCACCCCCCTCACCCCATCTCACCCTGTCGCCCCCCCCACCACATCTCACCCTGTCACCCCCCACCCCATCTCACCCTGTCACCCCCTCACCCCATCTCACCCTGCCACCCCCCTCACCCCATCTCACCATGCCACCCCATCTCACCCTGTCACCCTCCCTCACCCCATCTCACCCTGTCACCCTCCCTCACCCCATCTCACCCTGTCACCCTCCCTCACCCCATCTCACCCTGTCACCCCCCTCAACCCATCTCACCCTGTCACCCCCTTCACCCCATCTCACCCTGTCACCCCCCTCACCCCGTCACCCTCCCTCACCCCATCTCACCCTGTCACCCTCCCTCACCCCATCTCACCCTGTCACCCCCACCCCATCTCACCCTGTCACCCCCCTCACCCCATCTCACCCTGTCACCCCCTCACCCCATCTCACCCTGTCACCCCCCTCACCCCATCTCACCCTGTCACCCCCCTCACCCCGTCACCCTCCCTCACCCCATCTCACCCTGTCACCCCCACCCCATCTCACCCTGTCACCCCCACCCCATCTCACCCTGTCACCCCCCTCACCCCATCTCACCCTGTCACCCCCCTCACCCCATCTCACCCTGTCACCCCCCTCACCCCATCTCACCCCCTCACCCCATCTCACCCTGTCACCCCCCTCACCCCATCTCACCCTGTCACCCCATCTCACCCTGTCACCCCATCTCACCCTGTCACCCCCCTCACCCCATCTCACCCTGTCACCCCCCCTCACCCCATCTCACCCTGTCGCCCCCCCTCACCCCATCTCACCCTGTCGCCCCCCCCTCACCCCATCTCACCCTGTCGCCCCCCCTCACCCATCTCACCCTGTCACCCCTCCCTCACCCCATCTCACCCTGTCGCCCCCCATCTCACCCTGTCGCCCCCTCACCCCATCTCACCCTGTCGCCCCCCCTCACCCCATCTAACCCTATCACCCTCCCCTCCCCCTGTCACTCCCCCTCACCCTGTTACCCCCTCACGCTGTCAACCCCCCTCACCGTGCCACCCCACTTCTCACCACCTTCTCACCCTGCCACCCCACCTGTCACCCCCTCACCCTGCCACCTCACCCTGTCACCCCCCCTCACCCTGCCATTTCACCCTGTCACCCCTCTCTCACACTGCTACCCCACCTGTCACCCCGTCACCCTGCCACCCCACCTGTCACCCCATCTCACCCTGCCACCCCACCTGTCACCCCCTTTCACCCTGTCACCCCCCTCTCACGCTGCCACCCCACCTGTCAGTCCCTGCCACCCCACCTGTCACCCCCCTCTCACCCCACCTCTCACCCTGCCACCCCATCTCTCACCCTGCCACCTCACCTGTCACCCCCTCTCACCCCACCTCTCACCCTGTAACCCTGTCACCCCACCTCTTACTCTGTCAACCACCCTGTGACCCCCACACTGTCACCCACCCTGTCACCCCCCCTCATACTGTCACCCCTCCTCATACTGTCACCCCTCCTCATACTGCCACCCCCCTCATACTGTCACCCCCTCTCACCATGTCACCCCCTCTCACCCTGCCACCCCCTCACCCTTCCTCCCCTCTCACCCCACATCTGACCCTGTCACTCACCCTGCCACCCCACCTGTCACCTGCCACCCCACCTGTCACCCCCTAATACTGTCGCCCCCTCTCACCCTGTTACCCCCTCTCACCCTGCCACCCCACCTGTCACCCCCCTCACCCTGCCTCTCCTCTCACCCAACATCTGATCCTGTCACTCACCCTGCCACCCCACCTGTCACCCCCTCTCACCCTGCCACCTCACCTGTCACCCCCTCTAGCTCTGCCACCTCACCTGTCACCCCACCTCTTACTCTGTCACCCACCCTGTGACCGCCCCACTCTATGTCACCCACCTTACTCTGTCAACTTACCCTGTCACTCCACACACACCGTCACCCCACCTCACACTGTCACCCTCTCTCACCCCACATCTGACCCTGTCACTCACCCTGCCACCCCACCTGTCACCCTGCCACCTCACCTGTCACCCCCTCTCACCCTGCCACCTCAGCTGTCACCCCCTCTCACTCTGCCACCTCACCTGTCACCCCACCTCTTACTCTGTCACCCACCCTGTGACCCCCCACACTGTCACCCCACCTCACACTGTCACCGCACCTCACACTGTCACCGCACCTCACACTGTCACCTCACACTGTCACCCCACCTCACACTGTCACCTCACACTGTCACCTCACACTGTCACCTCACACTGTCACCTCACACTGTCACCCTGTTACCCTCTCTCACCCTGTTACCCTCTCTCACCATGTCACCCTCCTCTCACCATGTCACCCTCCTCTCACCCTGTCACCCTCCTCTCACCCTGTCACCCCCTCTACACTATGTCACCCCCCTCACACTAGGTTTCCCCCTCACACTAGGTTTCCCCCTCACACATTAGGTCTCCCCCTCACACATTAGGTCTCCCCCTCACACATTCTGTCACCCTCTCTCACTCTGTCACCCCCTCTCACACTCTGTCACCCCCTCTCACACTCTGTCACCCCCTCTCACACTCTGTCACCCCCTCTCACCCGGTCACCCCCTCTCACCCTCTCACCCCCTCTCACCCTCCTCTCACCCTGTCACCCCCTCTCACCCTGTCACCCCCTCTACACTATGTCACCCCCTCACACTAGGTTTCCCCCTCACACTAGGTTTCCCCCTCACACATTAGGTCTCCCCCTCACACATTAGGTCTCACCCTCTCTCACTCTGTCACCCCCTCTCACACTCTGTCACCCCCTCTCACACTATGTCACCCCCTCTCACACTATGTCACCCCCTCTCACACTCTGTCTCCCCCCTCACACTATGTCTCCCCCCTCACACTATGTCTCCCCCCTCACACTATGTCTCCCCCCTCACACTATGTCTCGCCCCCTCACACTATGTCTGCCCCCTCACACTATGTCTCGCCCCCTCACACTATGTCTGCCCCCTCACACTATGTCTGCCCCCTCTCTCTCTGTCACCCTCCCTCTCATGCTGTCACCCCCTCTCACTCTGTCACTCCCCTCTGTCTCTCCCCTCTCACTCTGTTACACGAATGTAACCCCCTCACACTAATGTCACCCCCTCTTACGCTGTCACACCCCTTACACTAATGTAACCCTCTCACACTAATGTCACCCCCTCACACTATGCCACCTCCCTACACTATGTCATTTTCCCACACACTCTGTCACCTACCTCCATACACACTGTCACCTACCTCCATACACACTATCGCTCCCTCTAAACACACGGGCACCACTCTGCGCACTCTGGCACCCTCCTGCTCTTTTACACTCACCCTGCCACAGTTACTCCTTTACTCACCCTGTCACCCCCTAAAGGCAATCATTCTACACAGTACACACTGTCATAAAACATAGCGTCGCCATGAACTTAATGCCAAAGGCCAGTAAACACAATGCCTGAAAATAACTCCAGACTACAGGGCGCCACAATCACTAGAATCTATGTAAATACTGAGTAGGAAAATCCCATAAATGAATAAATAACAATGGGTGGAAATCCAAAAAATCCACTTTATTTAAGAACAATAAAATAAAATAGTATAACCTGCGCAATACATGCAGGAATATAAAATGTAATGCAAAATATTAAAGCGGCACTGTCATGCCGAACTTACCTTTCCTCAATCTCTTCCTCTTCTCCCCCTCTCTCGGGATCTGTAATTCTTTTCTTCCAGTCTTCTTTAGTTTTCTTTAAAATCATAAGACAAAGTAGGGACTCTGTCTTATGGAGGATTCCTCCGCTTGACCAGCTCTGACCAGCGGAGGAGCAAAGTGTGCTTCATTTCCGCTGGTCAGAGCAATTTTCCCATGATCCCTAGCTTTCCTCCCTGTTCCCACAATGCTTCCTGTCAGTATTGCCGAACGTCCTGTCACTTAGACAGAACGCCGGCAAAACTGCCGAATTGCATCCTAACAGAATGAGCACTGTTTCTCCATTGGTGTTAGGATGCAATTCGGTACTTTGTTCGGATCGGAATTTCATTCAAATGAATGAAACTCCGATCCTATTCATTGCTGTGGCTGCATCTTGCAGCCGCTTAGTAGATAACTCCCTAATTCCCACGGTATCAGGGAGCTATCTACTAAAAGGCTGAAAGACCTAAATTGGTCTTTCAGCCAAATTTACTAACACCAAGTAAAAATGACTTGGTATTAGTAAATAATATGCCCCTACTCGCTATACCGCGAGTAGGGGCAAGTCTAGTAAGCAGTGAGCAGCCTGTGGCTGCTCACTGTAAAAAAAAATAAAAAAAAATATTGCCCCCCACCCCTAAACGACGGGTGGGGGCCGTAAAGTAAAATAAGGGAGGGAGACCTATTGTCTCCCCCCCCCCGGCCCCCACCCCTGAGCGGTGGGTGGGGGCCATAAAGATAATGAGGGGGGGGGGACCTACTGTCCTCCCCCCCGGCCCCCACCCCTGGCCGGCGGGTGGGGGCCATAATGGTAATAAGAGGGGGGGGACCTACTGTCCTCCCCCCCCGGCCCCCACCCCTGGGCGGCGGGTGGGGGCCATAATAGTAGTAGGGGGGGGGGACCTACTGTCCTCCCCCCCGGCCCCCACCCCTGGCCAGCAGGTGGGGGCCATAATGGTAATAAGAGGGGGGGGGGACCTACTGTCCTCCCCCCCCCGGCCCCCACCCCTGGCCGGCGGGGGCCATAATAGTAGTATGGGGGGGACTTACTGTCCTCCCCCCCGGCCGGCGGGTGGGGGCTGTAACGGAACCGCTGGCACCCCGACCGGGTACCCTCCGCTGACGGATGCTCCTAGTGCTTTCCGAGGTCTCCAAGCACTCCACCAGACACCATAATCACTGTAGACTCCCACGAACCGCCGCAGCTTGGTTGGGGTCTCGCCACGCTACCCACTCTGGACCCACGACCAGGGTCTAGCTTCCAGTAGATGGACCTCTCCGAATTCCAGAGCGCAGGAACAGGAACCAGCTCTTAGCAGAGCTCAGCGATTATACCCTGGGGAGTATAGTGATTATAGCAATCCCCAGAGTGTAGTTCTCCAATCCCCCCCAAACATGAGCCGAAACTTCATGAAGGTACAAGATGATCTGAGGTGCTAGCACACCCAGTCTGCTTTTATTTCCATCTTACACATAAAAGCCCGCCCACAGGGGCGGGGTAAAACAGCCAATAGCATAACGGTTACAACCCACAAGTTCCCTCCCCTCAGATAACCAGTTAACATAATTATTACAGCCAGGGAAAATACAGTTTTTATACATGTGCTATAACTTTAAAACCGTACATCCAATCTTCCACATATTTGGAATCAGCACACTTTAAACATACACCCATCCAAAAATCAGCCAAATCCCCCCAGTGGATCAAAAGTTAGCTGGAAGTCCTTTATGACCGACCGCAAGCACATTTTCCTGCCCAAAACAGTTCCATAGATTTGGGCTGTGCGGCCGGTCAATTTCATGCGAAAAATCGAACGGGACTTAGTCTCTGGAGCTGCAAGTTCAGTATGGAAGAAGGTAAGGGTCAGCGGTGTTCGGTAAAATGTGTAGCCGATTTTAGTTCCACAGAATCTTTAGCATATAGCGCTGACCGCGTTCGACTGAACAAAGATGGCCGCCGCCACGTGCAATTAACCTGCAGTAACCTCACAGCCTGGGAGGTAAATTGCCTGCACACTTTAACTTCTGGGTGGTCCGCCTGTGTGGTACTTGGTTCAGTAAGCCCTATTTACTGAACCAAGTGGGAGAAAGCCAGGAACAAGTTATTTTACAGGTCTGGGGACATAGTCTTAAAGGGACATTGTTCACCAAAGTTACAAGATGTCCCCAGACGGTTCTTAAAGGGCCATACACACACAATAAAAGTTCATACTTTTCAGGGGCCATAGTCTTAAAGGGTATTGTTACCCAAAGTCTCAATATGTCCCCAGACAGTTCTTAAAGGGCCAGCAGCAGTACAATAAAATGCCATTCACTGTGCTTAAAGGGCCAGCAGTCGCACAATAAAATACAATATGCCCAAATATAGTTCTCTAAACGTACCAATTTTCAAGGGGCCATAGTCAGCAGGTAGGAGGCGGGCAAGCAGGCTTCTCCAATGCCCAGTGGTGAGGTTGGTTTCGTCACAGGGGCCATAATGGTAATAAGAGGGGGGGGGGCCTACTGTCCTCCCCCCCCCCCCGGCCCCCACCCCTGGGCGGCGGGTGGGGGCCATAATAGTAGTGGGGGGGGGACCTACTGTCCTCCCCCCCCCCGGCCCCCACCCCTGGGCGGCGGGTGGGGGCCATAATAGTAGTAGGGGGGGGGGAACCTACTGTCCTCCCCCCCGGCCCCCACCCCTGGGCGGCGGGTGGGGGCCATAATAGTAGTAGGGGGGGTGGGGGGGACCTACTGTCCTCCCCCCCGGCCCCCACTCCTGGGCGGCGGGTGAGGGCCATCATAGTAATAAGGGGGGGGAGACCTACTGCCCCCCCCCCGGCCCCCACCCCTGGGCGGCGGGTGGGGGCCATAATAGTAGTAGGGGGGGGGACCTACTGTCCTCCCCCCCCAGCCCCCACCCCTGGGCGGCGGGTGGGGGCCATCATAGTAATAAGGGGGGGAGACCTACTGCCCCCCCCCGGCCCCCACCCCTGGGCGGCGGGTGGGGGCCATAATAGTAGTAGGGGGGACCTACTGTCCTCCCCCCCGGCCCCCACCCCTGGGCGGCGGGTGGGGGCCATAATAGTAGGGGGGGGACCTACTGTCCTCCCCCCGGCCCCCACCCCTGGGCGGCGGGTGGGGGCCATAATAGTAGTAGGGGGGACCTACTGTCCTCCCCCCGGCCCCCACCCCTGGGCGGCGGGTGGGGGCCATAATAGTAGTAGGGGGGGACCTACTGTCCTCCCCCCCGGCCCCCACTCCTGGGCGGCGGGTGAGGGCCATCATAGTCAGGGCCGGCGCGTCCATAAGGCGGCACAGGCGGCCGCCTTAGGGCGCCAGAGGAGGGGGGGCGCAAAAATCCGAATCTCCTGCCTCTGGCTGGAGACTCGGATTTGTAATCTCCCCTCTCTCCCTGCAGCCAGCACACAGCAGGAGCCTGGCAGGGAAGTCAGCCGTCCTCCTCTGATGATGTCAGAAGGGGGCGGGACTTCTACTGCTCCCAGACTCCCCAGCGGTCCTGACTGCAGCTCCAGCCTCCCAGCCGACTACCAGTTGTAAGGTTCTCCCTCCCTGGCCCAAGGTAAGCTTCTGGGAGGGGAAGGGGGTGGGGAAGAAGCATTTTTATTTTTTTTAAATCAAAACGTTTTTTTTTTCAGACCCTTTCTACAGCTCCTGCCCCCACCATACTCCCCCAGCCCCCACCATACTCCCCCTGCCCCCACCATACGGTCCCAGCCCCCACCATACTCCCCCTACCCCACTATACTCCCCCTGCCCCCACCATACTCCCCCTGCCCCCACCATACGGCCCCAGCCCCCACCATACTCCCCCTACCCCACTATACTCCCCCTGCCCCCACCATACGGCCCCAGCCCCCCCCATACTCCCCCTACCCCACTATACTCCCCCTGCCCCCACCATACGGCCCCAGCCCCCACCATACTCCCCCTGCCCCCACCATACGGCCCCAGCCCCCACCATACGGCCCCAGCCCCCACCATACTCCCCCTACCCCACCATACTCCCCCTGCCCCCACCATACTCCCCCTGCCCCCACCATACTCCCCCTACCCCACTATACTCCCCCTGCCCCCACCATACTCCCCCTACCCCACTATACTCCCCCTGCCCCCACCATACGACCCCAGCCCCCACCATACTCCCCCCTACCCCACTATACTCCCCCTGCCCCCACCATACGGCCCCAGCCCCCACCATACTCCCCCTGCCACCACCATACTCCCCCTGCCCCCACCATACGGCCCCAGCCCCCACCATACTCCCCCTACCCCACTATACTCCCCCTGCCCCCACCATACTCCCCCTGCCCCCACCATACGGCCCCAGCCCCCACCATACTCGCCCCCACCATACTCCCCCCTACCCCACTATACTCCCCCTGCCCCCACCATTCTCCCCCTGCCCCCACCATTCTCCCCCTTCCCCACTATACTCCCCCTGCCCCACCATACTCCCCCTGCCCCACCATACTCCCCCTGCCCCAATATACTCCCCCTGCCCCCACTATACTCCCCCTGCCCCAATATACTCCCCCTGCCCCCAATATACTCCCCCTGCCCCCACTATACTCCCCCTGCCCCCACTATACTCCCCCTGCCCCCACCATTCTCCCCCTGCCCCCACCATTCTCCCCCTGCCCCACTATACTCCCCCTGCCCCACTATACTCCCCCTGCCCCACTATACTCCCCCTGCCCCCACCATACTCCCCCTGCCCCCACCATTCTCCCCCTGCCCCCACCATTCTCCCCCTTCCCCACTATACTCCCCCTGCCCCACCATACTCCCCCTGCCCCACCATACTCCCCCTGCCCCACCATACTCCCCCTGCCCCAATATACTCCCCCTGCCCCCACTATACTCCCCCTGCCCCAATATACTCCCCCTGCCCCCAATATACTCCCCCTGCCCCCACTATACTCCCCCTGCCCCCACTATACTCCCCCTGCCCCCACCATTCTCCCCCTGCCCCCACCATTCTCCCCCTGCCCCACTATACTCCCCCTGCCCCACTATACTCCCCCTGCCCCACTATACTCCCCCTGCCCCACTATACTCCCCCTGCCCCCACCATACTCCCCCTGCCCCCACCATACTCCCCCTGCCCCCACCATACTCCCCCTGCCCCACCATACTCCCCCTGCCCCACTATACTCCCCCTGCCCCCACCAATCTCCCCCTGCCCCCACCATTCTCCCCCTGCCCCCACCATTCTCCCCCTGCCCCCACCGTTCTCCCCCTGCCCCACTATACTCCCCCTGCCCCCACCATACTCCCCCTGCCCCCACCATACTCCCCCTGCCCCCACCATACTCCCCCTGCCCCCACCATACTCCCCCTGCCCCCACCATACTCCCCCTGCCCCCACCATACTCCCCCTGCCCCCACCATACTCCCCCTGCCCCCACCATACTCCCCCTGCCCCCACCATTCTCCCCCTGCCCCCACCATTCTCCCCCTGCCCCCACCATTCTCCCCCTGCCCCCACCATTCTCCCCCTGCCCCCACCATTCTCCCCCTGCCCCCACCATACTCTCCTGCCACCTCTATAGCCCCTGCCCCACCATACTACCCCTGCCCCCTTTACAGCCCCTCTATAGCCCCTGCCCCACCATAGTGCCCCTGTCCCCTCTACTGCCCCATTTGCCCCTCTACAGCACTTCTATTTCCCTCTATAGCCCCTGCCCCCACCATACTGCCCCCTTTACAGCCCCTGCCCCACTATACTACCCCTGCCCCCACTATAGTCCCCCTGCCCCCACCATACTCCCCCTGCCCCCACCATACTCCCCCCTGCCCCCACCATACTCCCCCCTGCCCCCACCATACTCCCCCTGCCCCCACCATACTGCCCCTGCCCCCGCCCCCTCTACAGCCCCTCTATGCCCCTGCCCCACTATACTGCCCCTGCCCCCTCTATAGCCCCTGCCCCACCATACTATCCCTGCCCCACCATACTATCCCTGCCCCACCATACTATCCCTGCCCCACCATACTATCCCTGCCCCCACCATACTATCCCTGCCCCCACCATACTACCCCTGCCCCCACCATACTCCCCCTGCCCCCGCCCCCTCTATGCCCCTGCCCCACTATACTGCCCCTGCCCCCTCTATAGCCCCTGCCCCACCATACTACCCCTGCCCCCTCTACAGCCCCTCTACAGCCTCTGCCCCACCATACTACCCCTGCCCCTTAACAGCCCCTCTATAGCCCCTGCCCCACCATACTACCCCTGCCCCTTAACAGCCCCTCTATAGCCTCTGTCCCCACTCTACTGCCCCATGTGCCCCTCTCCAGCACTTCCATTTCCCTCTATAGACCCTGCCCCACCATACTGCCGATGTCCCCTCTACGTCCCTCTATAGCCCCTGCCCCACCATACTGCCCCATGTGCCCCTCTACAGCACCTCTATAGCCCCTGCCCCCACCATACTGACCCTGTCCTCCTCTACTGCCCCCTGTGCCACTCTACAGCACCTCTATTTCCCTCCATAACCCCTGCCCCACCATACTGCCCCTCTACAGCTCCTCTATTTCCCTCTACAGCCCCTCTTTCCCTCTAAAGCCTCTGCCCCACCATACTGCCCATGCGCCCCCTATACAGCCCATGCCCCCCTCTACAGCCCCTGTCCCCACTATACTGCCCATGCCCCCCTCTACAGCCCCTGCCCCCTGCCTCTGCCCCCCTTTCACACGCCTCTACTGCCCCTGTCCCCCCCTCTACTCCCCATTCCCCACTACATTTCATAAGCCCCCAATTACAGCCCCTAACTCTCAACTACAGCCCCTTCCCCCCTACTACAGCCCCTAACTCCTCAATTAGAGCCCCTATTACCCCACTAAAACTCACTACCACCCCCCACCCCCCCAAGATTAGGTTCTGGATCTGCCCCTGCTCTGTATACCTGTCTGCATGTTTCTGTATGACTATGTCTGTCTGTGTATGAAAGTGTATGTATGTCTGTGTCTGTATGTCTCTATATGACTGTGTCCGTGTGTTTCTGAATGTCACTGTATGCCTGTGTCTGTATGTCTCTGTATGACTGTATCCATATGTCTCTGTATGTCTTGTTCTGTATATCTTTGTGTGACTGTCTGTGTATATATGTCCCTGCATGCCTGTGTAAGTATGTCTCTGCATGCCTGTATGTCTCTGTATGCCTTGTTCTGTATGTCTCTGTATGCCTGCATCTTCATGTCTCTGTATGTCTGTGTTTGTATAAATGTGTCTTTATTTATCTATATGCCAGTGTCTGCATGTCTGTGTGTCTGTATGACTGTATGTCTGTGTACCTGTATGTGTTGATTGTATGACTGTGTGCCTGTATGGCTGTGTTTGTTTGATTGTGTGCCTGCATATTTCTGTGACTATGTGCCTGTATGTGTGTGTAGCTATATATCTATGTCTATATGGCTTGGGAGGGAAAAGTTACACAGAAAAGGGCTGTGGGAAAGAAAGACACACAAAGGGGCTGGGGGAAAGGAGATACACATGGGGGTTGTAAGAGACATACAAGGGGGTGTAAGACACACTAAAGTGGGTACAATACACTACATGGGGAATTCAAAAGGCTGGATATGAGACACCGCTAAAGATACATCTTATTCGTGTGCGGTGGGGGGGCGGCAAAATTCATCTTCGCCTGTGTAGCCAAAAATCCTTGCACCGGCCCTGATCATAGTAATAAGGGGGGGGAGACCTACTGCCCCCCCCCGGCCCCCACCCCTGGGTGGTGGGTGGGGGCCATAATAGTAGTAGGGGGGGGGGACCTACTGTCCTCCCCCCCGGCCCCCACCCCTGGGCGGCGGGTGGGGCCATAATAGTAGTAGGGGGGGGGACCTACTGTCCTCCCCCCCGGCCCCCACCCCTGGGCGGCCAGTGGGGGCCATAATAGTAATAAGGGGGGGGGGATCTACTGTCCTCCCCCCCCCCGGCCCCCACCCCTGGGCGGCGGGTGGGGGCCATAACGATAATGGGGGGGGACCTACTGTCCTCCCCCCCCGGCCCCCACCCCTGGGCGGCGGGTGGGGGCCATCATAGTAATAAGGGGGGGGAGACCTACTGCCCCCCCCCGGCCCCCACCCCTGGGCGGCGGGTGGGGGCCATAATAGTAGTAGGGGGGACCTACTGTCCTCCCCCCCGGCCCCCACCCCTGGGCGGCGGGTGGGGGCCATAATATTAGTAGGGGGGGGGGAACCTACTGTCCTCCCCCCCGGCCCCCACCCCTGGGCGGCGGGTGGGGGCCATAATGGTAATAAGAGGGGGGGGACCTACTGTCCTCCCCCCCCCGGCCCCCACCCCTGGGCGGCGGGCGGGGGCCATAATAGTAGTAGGGGGGGGGGGACCTACTGTCCTCCCCCCGGCCCCCACCCCTGGCCGGCGGGTGGGGGCCATAATGGTAATAAGAGGGGGGGGACCTACTGTCCTCCCCCCCCGGCCCCCACCCCTGGGCGGCGGGTGGGGGCCATAATAGTAGTGGGGGGGGGACCTACTGTCCTCCCCCCCGGCCCCCACCCCTGGCCGGCGGGTGGGGGCCATAATGGTAATAAGAGGGGGGGGGGACCTCTTGTCCTCCCCCCCCCCCGGCCCCCACCCCTGGCCGGCGGGTGGGGGCCATAATAGTAGTAGGGGGGGGACTTACTGTCCTCCCCCCCGGCCCCCACCCCTGGCCGGCGGGTGGGGGCCATAATGGTAATAAGAGGGGGGGGCTACTGTCCTCCCCCCTCCCCCACCCCTGGGCGGCGGGTGGGGGCCATAATAGTAGTGGGGGGGACCTACTGTCCTCCCCCCCCCGGCCCCCACCCCTGGGCGGTGGGTGGGGGCCATAATAGTAGTAGGGGGGTGGGGGGGACCTACTGTCCTCCCCCCCGGCCCCCACTCCTGGGCGGCGGGTGAGGGCCATCATAGTAATAAGGGGGGGGAGACCTACTGCCCCCCCCAGGCCCCCACCCCTGGGCGGCGGGTGGGGGCCATAATAGTAGTAGGGGGGGGGACCTACTGTCCTCCCCCCCGGCCCCCACCCCTGGGCGGCAGGTGGGGGCCATAATGGTAATAAGAGGGGGGGGGGACCTACTGTCCTCCCCCCCCCGGCCCCCACCCCTGGCCGGCGGGGGCCATAATAGTAGTAGGGGGGGGGACCTACTGTCCTCCCCCCCGGCCCCCACCCCTGGGCGGCGGGTGGGGGCCATAATAGTAATAAGGGGGGGGGATCTACTGTCCCCCCCCCCCCCGGCCCCCACCCCTGGGCGGCGGGTGGGGGCCATAATGATAATGGGGGGGGACCTACTGTCCTCCCCCCCGGCCCCCACCCCTGGGCGGCGGGTGGGGGCCATCATAGTAATAAGGGGGGGGAGACCTACTGCCCCCCCGGCCCCCACCCCTGGGCGGCGGGTGGGGGCCATAATAGTAGTAGGGGGGACCTACTGTCCTCCCCCCGGCCCCCACCCCTGGGCGGCGGGTGGGGGCCATAATATTAGTAGGGGGGGGGACCTACTGTCCTCCCCCGGCCCCCACCCCTGGGCGGCGGGTGGGGGCCATAATAGTAGTAGGGGGGGGGGAACCTACTGTCCTCCCCCCCGGCCCCCACCCCTGGGCGGCGGGTGGGGGCCATAATAGTAGTAGGGGGGGACCTACTGTCCTCCCCCCCGGCCCCCACTCCTGGGCGGCGGGTGAGGGCCATCATAGTAATAAGGGGGGGGAGACCTACTGCCCCCCCCGGCCCCCACCCCTGGGCGGCGGGTGGGGGCCATAATAGTAGTAGGGGGGGGGGAACCTACTGTCCTCCCCCCCGGCCCCCACCCCTGGGCGGCGGGTGGGGGCCATAATAGTAGTAGGGGGGGACCTACTGTCCTCCCCCCCGGCCCCCACTCCTGGGCGGCGGGTGAGGGCCATCATAGTAATAAGGGGGGGGAGACCTACTGCCCCCCCCCGGCCCCCACCCCTGGGCGGCGGGTGGGGGCCATAATAGTAGTAGGGGGGGGGGGACCTACTGTCCTCCCCCCCGGCCCCCACCCCTGGGCGGCGGGTGGGGGCCATAATAGTAGTAGGGGGGGGGGACCTACTGTCCTCCCCCCCGGCCCCCACCCCTGGGCGGCGGGTGGGGGCCATAATAGTAATAAGGGGGGGGGATCTACTGTCCTCCCCCCCCCCGGCCCCCACCCCTGGGCGGCGGGTGGGGGCCATAACGATAATGGGGGGGACCTACTGTCCTCCCCCCCCGGCCCCCACCCCTGGGCGGCGGGTGGGGGCCATCATAGTAATAAGGGGGGGGGAGACCTACTGCCCCCCCCCGGCCCCCACCCCTGGGCGGCGGGTGGGGGCCATAATAGTAGTAGGGGGGACCTACTGTCCTCCCCCCGGCCCCCACCCCTGGGCGGCGGGTGGGGGCCATAATATTAGTAGGGGGGGACCTACTGTCCTCCCCCCCGACCCCCACCCCTGGGCGGCGGGTGGGGGCCATAATAGTAATAAGGGGGGGGGATCTACTGTCCTCCCCCCCCGGCCCCCACCCCTGGGCGGCGGGTGGGGGCCATAACGATAATGGGGGGGGACCTACTGTCCTCCCCCCGCCCCCACCCCTGGGCGGCGGGTGGGGGCACTAAGTAAATTCCCCCCCCATCAAGGTGACTAGGGGTGCCCAAGCCCCTAGTCACCCACCCCCCACCCAAATAAAAAATGCCCCTACCTACCCCCCTCACCCTAAAAAATAGTGAGGGGGGAATAAAATTGCTAACCTGTAAAGTAAAATTAAACTTACCATTCGACGTCTTCTTTTTTCTAAAATCTTCATTTTTCAGCCCCAAAAAAGGCCAAATAAAAAACCATCATAGCCGTCGAACTAAAAATAAAATAAAAAACCCGAGCGCAAAAAAAAAAACCCGACGAAAAAGAAAAACCCGAGCGCACAAAAAAATAATCCATCTTCACCCATGGAGGGCTCCGCGCAGACTGAGCTCCGCAGGGCGGGGCAAGGCTTATAAAGCCTTGCCCCGCCCTTCAATTAGCCTAAGAACACTCTGATTGGTGGGTTTAAGCCAATCAGAGTGCTCTTTGTCATTTTACAAGCGTGGGAAAGTTCTTTGGAATTTTCCCACGCTTGTAAAATGACACAGAGCACTGTGATTGGATTCCTTGAAATCCATCCAATCACAGTGCTCTGTGTCATTTTACAAGCGTGGGAAAGTTCTTTGGAATTTTCCCACGCTTGTAAAATGACACAGAGCACTGTGATTGGATGGCTTGAAATCCATCCAATCACAGTGCTCTGTGTCATTTTACAAGCGTGGGAAAGTTCTTTGGAATTTTTCCACACTTGTAAAATGACACAGAGCACTGTGATTGGATGGCTTGAAATCCATCCAATCACAGTGCTCTGTGTCATTTTACAAGCGTGGGAAAATTCTCAAGCTTGATTAACATCTCGTCCTTCACTTCGACAACAGGGACCAAACGGAAAGACAGAACACAGTGGGTTAATATAAACAACATGCCAAATTAATCAGTATTAGTCAATAAAAACAAGTATATCGAGATCAGTGTTAAGGCCAGAGGGAACCGATGATCTCATTTTGTAAATCCATTCGGTTTCCCTCATGGCTAACATCTTCTCGGTATTTCCCCCTCTCCAATGTGGTATGACCAAATCGATCCCGATACATATAAAATCTTTCCAATTAAAAACATCACAGGTGGTACAGTGTTTCGGAACACTGTTTCATATTCTTGTTGTGAATTCCATAGAAATGTTCCCGTATTCTAACATGTAGTGCCCTGATGGTCCGTCCTATGTACTGAATACCACATTTGCATTGCAATAAATACACGACATTCTTACTTTGACAATTAATAAAATGTTTAATCTTAAAAACCTCCTTTGTAATTGAGCTCCTAAATTCTGTGGTTTTACTTGTCTGAAATTTACAGGTGCTACACCTTCCACATTTAAAAAAGCCTTTAGGTTTTTTAGATAAAAAATGGTCGTTCCCTTTCCCCTCTTTAGGTAATATGCTTGGTGCTAAAATGTTTTTCAAATTATTATTTTTCTTGTACAGCACCTTTGGTCTTGATGGTAAAACGTTTCTTAAAAACTGATCTTGTAATAAGATGGGCCAATTTTTCCTGATGGATCGTTCTATTAAATTTGCCCTACCATTGTAGAGATCAGAGACTGCAGATCGCGGTCACCGGCCACGGGGTGGGTTGCCTGGGGGGCCTCGATCTGCAGCATGCGATTAGCGTCGGCCACGTGGGCGGCCATAATAGCGAGGACGTACTATTACGCCCGCCGGCGTTTAGAGCCGGCTCCTGCAGGGCGTAATAGTACGTCCTCCGGATTTAAAGGGTTAACCCCTCCGTCATTGCAGCACTCTCCTTAAGTACGCAGGACGAAAAATTTCCATCCAAAACAAAAATTAACCCCAGATTGCCGCAATTGTGGGGTTAATGTTCCTGTAGTGTCAGAGGCACACTCCTGTTGGCAGTTTCACTTTCTCATGTGATCAATCACACATGCTGCAGTGAAACCCGATCTGTCTCCCTGCAGCTCCACAGATCATGCTGATCTGTGTCTCCCTGTAAAAAAAAAAGTGTTAGTAATAAAATCCCCCCCCCCCCTCACCTCTTTCAAATACAATTTAACCCCTTCCCTGCCCTTTGATCACCGTCTGCAGTGATCAAAATACAGATAACAGTATTTCAATGTGATCTGATTTTTTCTTTAACCCCTGAGGGTTAACTTTTATTGTTTTTTTTAATCCACAGGGGTTAAATTTATTTAGTTAGTTCAATATTTGTACTTTATTTATTTATCTAGGCTGGGTAAAAGTTAATGGGGAAATTGGGGGATTTAATGTTAGGCTAGTTAGGGGTTAACAGTAAAAACAAATAATTAAAAAGTGAAAAAAAACTTTAAAGGTAAAAAAAATGTTTAAAAAAGGGAAAAATTGCGTATTACCTCTACACTTGGTACAGGCTAGCGAAAAAATGATACCACACTAAGGTTTCAAATATGCCTTTTGAAACACCCTGAAGTGTCTTCTTTAGGAAATGGTATGCCTTTGTGAAGTAATTGGAAAACACAACCTATTAAAAAAATTCCAAAGTGGGGCATGGACCCAGCGTAAAAATTTAAACGTGAATGGCTGTGTCTCAAATGTGCCCCTTCACCATTGTCATATACCTGGTAAAGGTACATACGGGGGTATTGCTGTACTCAGACGACATAGCTGAGAAACATATAAAGTATTATAGAGTGGTAGTACACATACGGTTTGCAAAATATATTGTGCAAACTCACTTTGTGTGTCAAAAAGGCAGAAAAAATGCTTATTACCACTACACTTGGTACAAGCTAGCGGGAAAATGATTTAATGCTAAGGTTCAAAATATGTCTTTTGAAATACCCTGGGGTGTCTTCTTTAAGAAATGGTATGCCTTTATGGGGTAGCTGGAATAATTAACCTACTAAAAAAACTCCAAAGTGGGGTACGGACACAGCGTAAAAATGTAAAAGTTTGAAAAAATTTAATTGGCTGTGTCTCAAATGTGCCCCTTCAATGTCCGCATATACCTGGCAAAGGTACATACGGGGGTATTGCTGTACTCAGACAACATAGCTGAGCAACATATGAAGTATTTCTCTTTATCCCCCTGAGGATTCAGCTAATTGGAAGGAGTTTCTACCATCTAAAGAATACCCCTGAGGGGAGATATGTGCAGAACATCTATGTTCTCTTGTAAATGTTCTACCTCCTGGATTTAGTCACTCTAGCTCTATATACTTCACTATATGTGATTTTCTATTTTCAGATCCCCAATATATCACATCCTGTATTACAGGTTGTATCCGCTATATATTTTATTGTGCTATACCACTTTGTTTATACTTGCCTACGGAGTTGTATAAAGTATATCTTGTTTCTTGTTATGAGCTAAATTCCCACAGCTCCAACTAATGTTATATTGCTTACAGTGTCCATGTACTCTGATTGCTGATATACACAGCATTAATATATATATATAACACATGTTCTATTGTTCCCTTTAAGATAATGTAACAGAGAGAATCAAGCTATTCTGTTTGTAAATACGTGATATAGGTATACGTTTATATACGTTTGTCTGTAATGTCTGTAGCTATTAACACATGTTTGGGCGTGGCTAAATAAATGCATACTGCCATATACAATAAACACGTATAACAATATAACAATTCCCCATGGTGCAATAAGCTTATCATACAGATAGGAAAGTATTTCCCGCGCTGGAATGATCTCCGGTTAAAGTACCTTCTTATCAATTAATTTGGCGGTAAAACGTCTACAGCACACACATGGGAGTCAGTAACAATGTGTGCACAGAGCAGTTTGCTGTCCTGGGTGGATATCTACCTGGTGCTGGCTATTCTCCCATGGCTGCAAGTCACTGACAGCTCAGGTAAGTGCTTTACCTCTAGTGACATTGTGTTAATAATTCTACTTAACTGCAATCCACAGATCCCAATTCACCCTGTATGATACCGAGCACAGAGGGGCAGTTACTGCTACACTATCCGGGTGGGTGTTATTGGGGCATTCTGAAAGAGCTGACACTGAGGGTCTATTCACTAAAGAGCGATCTGTGCAGAGAGTTTAACCCTTTGTGTGCTGCTCTCTCCCATGGTTTCATACACTATACACACTCTACACACACTACATACACACTGCATACACTATACACACACTGCACACACTATACACACACTGCACACACTATACACACACTGCACACACTATACACACACTATACACACACTATACACACACTATACACACACTGTACACACACTGTACACACACTGTACACACACTGTACACACTATACACACACTGTACAGACTATGCACACACTGCTTACACTATACACACACACTACACACACTGCATACACACTGCACACTATACACACACTACACACACTACACACACTATGTACACACTGCATACACTATGCATACACTATGCACACACTATACACACACTGCGTACACACTGCACACAATATACACACACTACACACACTATACACACACTGCACACACTACATGCACTACACACGCTGCATACACACTATACACACACGCTATACACACACTGCACACACTATACACACACTGCACACACTATACACACACTGCACACACAATATACACACACTGCACACACTATACACACACTGCATAAACATACATTTAAAAAAATTGCAGCTGTTTTTTACATTTTAAAGTTGGGGTGCCAAATAAAGGATCCGCCCCGGGTGCCAAATGCTCCAGGTACGCCCCTGTATAGAGGGGAGCCATGTTACTCTGTATATAGAGAGGAGCCATGTTACTCTGTATATAGAGGGGAGCCATGTTACACTGTATATAGAGGGAGCCATGTTACTCTGTATATAGAGGGAGCCATGTTTACACTGTATATAGAGGGGAGCCATGTTACTCTGTATATAGAGGGGAGCCATGTTACTCTGTATATAGAGGGGAGCCATGTTACTCTGTATATAGAGGGGAGCCATGTTACTCTGTATATAGAGGGGAGCCATGTTACACGGTATATAGAGAGGAGCCATGTTACTCTGTATATAGAGAGGAGCCGTGTTTACACTGTATATAGAGGGGAGCCATGTTACACGGTATATAGAGAGGAGCCATGTTTACACTGTATATAGAGGGAGCCATGTTTACACTGTATATAGAAAGGAGCCATGTTTAGACTGTATATAGAGGGGAGCCATGTTTAGACTGTATATAGAGGGGAGCCATGTTTAGACTGTATATAGAGGGGAGCCATGTTACTCTGTATATAGAGAGGAGCCATGTTTACACTGTATATAGAGGGGAGCTATGTTACTCTGTATATAGAGGGGAGCCATGTTACACTGTATATAGAGGGAGCCATGTTACTCTGTATATAGAGGGAAACATGTTTACACTGTATATAGAGGGGAGCCATGTTTACACGGTATACAGAGGGAGCCATGTTACTCTGTATATAAAGGGAGCCATGTTATTCTGTATATAGAGGGAGCCATGTTTACATGGTATATAGAGGGAAGCCAAGTTACTCTGTATATAGAGAGGAGCCATGTTTACACTGTATATAGAGGGAACCATGTTACACTGTATATAGAGAGGAGCCATGTTACACTGTATATAGAGGGAGCCATGTTACACTGTATATAGAGGGAGCCATGTTACACTGTATATAGAGGGAGCCATGTTACTCTGTATATAGAGAGGAGCCATGTTACACTGTATATAGAGGGAGCCATGTTTACACTGTATATAGAGGGGAGCCATGTTTACACGGTATATAGAGGGAGCCATGTTACTCTGTATATAGAGAGGAGCCATGTTACACTGTATATAGAGGGAGCCATGTTACACTGTATATAGAGGGAGCCATGTTACACTGTATATAGAGGGAGCCATGTTACTCTGTATATAGAGAGGAGCCATGTTACACTGTATATAGAGGGAGCCATGTTTACACTGTATATAGAGGGGAGCCATGTTTACACGGTATATAGAGGGAGCCATGTTACTCTGTATATAGAGGGAGCCATGTTATTCTGTATATAGAGGGAGCCATGTTTACACGGTATATAGAGGGAAGCCATGTTACTCTGTATATAGAGAGGAGCCATGTTTACACTGTATATAGAGGAAACCATGTTACTCTATATATAGAGAGGAGCCGTGTTTACACTGTATATAGAGGGGAGCCATGTTACACGGTATATAGAGGGAGCCATGTTACTCTGTATATAGAGAGGAGCCGTGTTTAGACTGTATATAGAGGGGAGCCATGTTACTCTGTATATAGAGAGGAGCCATGTTTACACTGTATATAGAGGGAGCCATGTTACTCTGTATATAGAGGGAGCCATGTTTACTCTGTATATAGAGGGAGCCATGTTACTATCTGAGGTGGTTAACTATGATTGGCCCTGGCATGTTTGTTAGTCTGGCCTGCATGGTTGTCTGGCATGAATAAAAGTTGCATGTTTCAACTATATTAGTAGTTAGACTAGTTTGCACTAAAACATGTGCAAATGGGGAGTTTGCGGTTGTGTAAATGGACTGTTTGCGGTTGTTTGCGGTGCGTTAAACGGGGAGTTTGGTCTGTCACTGTGAAGCGGGCGTAACCCTTACACTACCTGATCGATACAACATCATACCTGATGTTTTAAAGCACGTTATTCCAAACAATTTAGGAATGTTAGGTGATTTATGCCCTTTATGGATTAAAGCCAGACTCTGCATCGCCGGGCGGAGTCTGACCAGCGAGCAGGGCAGACGTGCTCTGCAACAGCTCCTGACAAACCAGCACGAAAATCACAACTGAACCGAAATAAAGTGCGCTCACCCTCCTGTAAGTGGGCTCATTGGACCGGGGCAGTCGACCTGAACCCGGAAATGCTGAACACGGCGCTGGGGTCCCCCAGGCACCGCATTTGCGGACTGAGGCCTACCGGAGGAGGAGGTGGAGAAAGGCGGCCGCTTTCCCGCCAGACGCACCCAGACACAAGTAAGCTGGGAACGAAACCTTCCCCCCCCCCCCCTATGGATCGGCGGGGGATATCCCGATCCCCATCAGACGGAGAACCTAGCACCCGGCACTCTCCGAACAAGCCTGCAGCCCATGTCAGCAGCACGGGAGCGGGGGCCTCCAAAATGGCGGACAAGCACACCTTGGCTCTGCAACTTAGACAGGAGGGAGAGATGCGGCCTGCAAGGCACCGCACACTTCACCTACCGCCCGAGAACACGGAGGAGCTCTACAATAAGCTGTACACCAAACTGTGGTCACGACTTTATGCCCGAAGACAGGCCTTCAAGGTGGCGATCAAGGTAGTGGAGGCATGGATCCGCCCGGCAACCCGGCGCCAAATAGGCCGGACCCTCCCTCGCACCCCCAAAGCAGCCCATAGGCGACACAGTAAGCAAAGACCTACATGGAGGGTGATAACACCACAGTTACAGGCAGGGCGCCGCCGTGGTAGCCATCCTGAACACTACAGCTCACAATCCCGACAAGCACAGGGAACCCCCCGGACCCCACACTTAGCCCAGCAACGTAAACCCGCACCGCTGAAGGGACCTGGGTGGCACCCCACAAGCCTCCCCTACAAACCAAGCAAGGACTCCACTCCTTACTTAGAAAAGCTGGACCAGCTCAGCAGGGGCACAGAGACTGTGCCCACATCGGGCTCCGGCCCCCTGAAAATCTGGGGCAGAAACGTCACCAAGCATCACCGAGAGCCAAGCACCGACGGCAAGAAACATGTCCAGGCACTGGGCATCGGCTAAAGGGCCTATCTCAGCGCCCCTCATGTGGACATATTACTCCTGCATTTAGAGGGCACGCTTACAGCCATCGCTATGCGGACTCCTCGCATCCAGTGACTACAAATCTTTTCTTCAATTGCTGCCGCTGCGACAGACCGTTACCAGTAACTTTTTACTTCGACAGTTATTGCCACCGCGACTTATTTACGTTTTATAGGTATTATCTCCCAGTGCAAAGCAAATATCCCACTGACTTATGTTATAACATACAATCGCTTTACTAACTCTGTTCAATGCGCACACATAAAGCCGGGTGCTGGGACTTCCTCTTAAATGTATGTGCCCTCTCAAACACAGAACACAGAAGGATGACCCAAATTATAATTCTGCTTTACAACTGTGACATTTAAACCAGCAAGCATAGTCCAGGAACCTAACTTAAACACAATCTTTAAGTATATGACTGCATCATACTTGTTAGCTAATGTAGCTCATTGAATCATTGAAGTTTATACTGCATGATGTCTAGCCTCTACTTATAAGCAATACGTCAATTAGCATGTCAACTAGTATACGCTACTTGTAAGCAATAGGTCAACTGGCATATTAACCAGTATACACTACTTGTGAGCAATATGTCAACATGTTTAGATTACAATTTAATGTTTAATGCTCCTCTTTCTACTACAAACCACTAGAAATATACGTATGTACTGATATGTCACTGCGCCTCTTACTTCATTAACTCATGGTTCATAATAGTGCAGTATCATACTTGTTGAACGCATAATCGATTGTACTACAAACGATTGTACTACCTAAAAAACAACCGTTCTGTCTACACATGTTCAGTGTCTCTCTCTTTTTTGTTAACTTTAATAAGCTAACACTTATATACTATACCATAACGGGCATACTTCTACAGGTCTCTCGCTGTGACTACTCAACCCTAGGCTGACAGTTAAAGTATCTAGAACCTAGCATTTATAGCATTATCGTTTGCAGACATTGTTCAAATCTCATCTACTTTTGTTAGCACGCATAATATTGTTGCCTTAGGCAAACCTCTACCACGACCTCGCAATGTAACTACATAATGCGTACCTAAGCTAATGCATTGTTTCACATTTCTTATATAACAGCCTACCCAGATAGGCATCGCTATCGGAATAGCTTGTTTCTCATGTTATGTCTCTTGTTATTTCTCTTACAAAACTAAAAATGTGCTGAATACTCATATGCCACTCTATGTTTTAACTGTACGTTACATTACTGCTTGTGAATGCTATTGTGGCGAAACAAGCCAGTTGTTATATCATGCACAACAAAAATAAAGAATTAAAAAAAAAAAAAAAAACAGACTCTGCATCAACTATGTAATTTTCCATGGGAGTTTTGCCATGGAACCCCCTCCGGCAAGCCACAGTCCAGGTGCTAGTCCCCTTGAAACAACTTTTCCATCACTATTGTGGCCAGTCCCTGTGTGTTTTAAAATTCGCCTGCCTATTGAAGTCTATGGCGGTTCGCCCGTTCGCGAACATTTGCGGAAGTTCCCGTCCGCCGTTCGCGAACCGAAAATTTCGTGTTCGCGACATCACTAATAGGTATATGTAAAATCTTGAGACCCAGAGACGCTTTCAAGAGCCATTAACCCTTATCTTGCCAGTGATCATTATAATCACTTTTTTGCTGTCTGTGCATTTTTTTAGGGGTTAATTTTTTGTGTGTTTTTTTTTGTGAGACCCAAAATCTCTTTTCAGAACGATTAACCCCTGTCCTGCCAGCGATCAGTATATAGATCACAGGCTCTTGCACAGCAGCACTTATTTTGCTGTCTGTGCATTTTGTAGGGGTTAATTTTTGTGATTTTATTTTTGTGACAGATCACTAAGTAACGTGATTGTGATCATGTCACAGGGGTCACGGGAGGCATATAGCGCTGAGCAGGCATATGCCATCCTTGCGCTAGAGTCTGACGCGTCTATGTCAGACTCTGACTCTGATTTTGACCCTGCCAGGTGCTCAGATAAATCATCACTAGATACAGTGTCTGCTGTTAGTGATGTATCTAGTGATGTTGTATCTGTGCCTGCTAGTCCCCCTGCCAGAAGGAGACGTGCTGCTCCAGCTGGCAGAACTGCTGAGGAGTGGGTAGTGCCTCATCGCCAGAGGCCAGATATCCCACACTTTACTACAAATCCTGGCATCAATGTGGATGTCGCAGGATTTAGCCCTCAGCAGTTTATGGATGTGTTTCTGGGTGATAATGTATTGGGGAACATTGTCGCCCAAACTAATTTATATGCCGATCAGTCCCGTGCTGCAAAGCCTGAATCTTTTTTGGCAAAGCAGCAATGGGCCCCCATCGATGTGCCAGAATTTAAAAGATTCTGGGCATTGACTGTGCTGATGGGCATCATAAAGAAGCCTTCCATCTGCTCCTACTAGAGCAGTAGCCCCATCTTCTCTACCCCCATTTACTCCCAATGTATGTTGAGGAAGAGGTATGAAATGATTCTACATTTCATGCACTTCAGCGACAACAGCCTGTGCCCCCCCTAGGGAGCATCCCAAGTTTGACAGGCTGTATAAAATCCACCCCCTGATTACCCACTTCACTGCCAGGTTTGCAGAGGCTTATACACCTGGAAGGAATATATGCGTGGATGAATCCCTGATGAAGTATAAGGGAAGGCTGGGATTCAAGCAGTATGTTCCTTCCAAGCGCTCTAGATATGGTGTAAAGATGTATAAGCTCTGTGATAGCAAGACTGGGTATACTCAGGCCTTTTGTGTGTACGAGGGAAAGGATAGCCACCTTGACCCTCCAGGTTGCCCAGAACATATGGAAACCAGTGACAAGATTGTCTGGGACCTGATATTGCCCGTGATGAACAAAGGGTACCACTTGTATACTGACAATTATTATACAAGTGTCTCTTTGTTCAAGCTACTGTATTGTTGTGATACAGTTGCTTGCGGTACAATAAAAAAGAACAGCGCAGGTTTCCCAGGGCAACTTGCACGCACCCGGCTACGAAGGGGGGGAGACCTCAGCTCTGCGCCATATACAATACCGTGGGGTGTCAACTTTTCAAATATATGCACGCTAATGGCAAGAAAATAAATTGGGATATCTGAAAAGGCCCCCAAAAAGAAGATAGGCAAAGAAGATATGCTAAATTTGAAAAACACATATCAGACGTTTGGCTTTACACCTCCCAAACAACCCAAAGAAAAATGCATGGGTGGTATTGCTGTACTCAGGAGATGTTGCTGAACACATCTTGGTATGTTCTTGGGCAGTAACACCTAACATTAGCTGAGAATCCATGCCTAAAGTAGAATGTGTGTGAAAAATAACACAAATAAAATGACTACCCAAACGTTTGACAGAGACTGGTGCTAGAATTAGTGCATGGAAAGTGTTAAAATATCACCATTTGAAATACCCTAGAGTGTCTCCTTTTTAAAAATATATGGTGTGATGGGGGTAAATTACATTGGCCAGCTTCAAAAATGGGTGCATGATGGCCAGCTGTGTTTTTTTTTATTTTTCATCATATTTTATCATAACTTTTTTTTTCTAGTAAATAATGTGATATTATGAAAATAATGGTATCTTTAAGCCCTTAAAGCGGTCTTCCTCTTCTCCGCCTCTCTCAGGATCTGTTATTCTTTTCTTCCATTCTTCTTTAGTTTTCTTTAAAATTATAAGACAAAGTAGGGACTCTTTGCCTTATGGAGGATTCCTCCGCTTGACCAGCTCTGACCAGCGGAGGAGCAAAGTGTGCTTCATTTCCGCTGGTCAGAGCAATTTTCCCATGATCCCTAGCTTTCCTCCCAGTTCCCACAATGCTTCCTGTCAGTATTGCCGAAAGTCCTGTCACTTAGACAGAACGCCGGCAAAACTGCCGAATTGCATCCTAACAGAATGAGAAGAGTTTCTTCATTGGTGTTAGGATGCAATTCGGTACTTTGTTCGGATCGGAATTTCATTCTAATGAATGAAACTCCGATCTTATTCATTGCT
Organism: Pelobates fuscus; assembly: GCF_036172605.1. Lineage (NCBI taxonomy): Eukaryota > Metazoa > Chordata > Amphibia > Anura > Pelobatidae > Pelobates > Pelobates fuscus. The sequence continues at coordinate 24,391,567 of NC_086317.1, forward strand.
GTGGCTGCATCTTGCAGCCGCTTAGTAGATAACTCCCTAATTCCCACGGTATCAGGGAGCTATCTACTAAAAGGCTGAAAGGCCTGAGTTGGTCTTGAAGCCAAATGTACTAATACTAAGTAAAGATTACTTAGTATTAGTAAATAATATGCCCCTACTCGCTATACCGCGAGTAGGGGCATGTCTAGTAAGCAGTGAGGAGCCTGTGGCTGCTCACTGTAAAAAAAAAAACACCTAATAACCACCCCCCCCCCCTGCGCGGGGGTTAAAGATGGGGGGGACCTACTGTCCTCCCCCCTGGCCCCCACCCCTGCGCGGTGGGTGGGGGCCCTAATAAAATAATAAGGGGGGGGACCTACTGTCCTCCCCCCCGGCCCCCACCCCTGCGCTGTGGGTGGGGGACCTAATAAAATAATAAGGGGGGGGACCTACTGTCCTCCCCCCCTGGCCCCCACCCCTGCGCTGTGGGTGGGGGCCCTAATAAAATAATAAGGGGGGGGACCTACTGTCCTCCCCCCCTGGCCCCCACCCCTGCGCGGTGGGTGGGGGCCCTAATAAAATAATAAGGGGGGGACCTACTGTCCTCCCCCCTGGCCCCCACCCCTGCGCGGTGGGTGGGGGCCCTAGTAAAATAATAAGGGGGGGGACCTACTGTCCTCCCCCCCTGGCCCCCACCCCTGCGCTGTGGGTGGGGGCCCTAATAAAATAATAAGTGGGGGGGACCTACTGTCCTCCCCCCTGGCCCCCACCCCTGCGCGGTGGGTGGGGGCCCTAGTAAAATAATAAGGGGGGGGGACCTACTGTCCTCCCCCCCTGGCCCCCACCCCTGCGCTGTGGGTGGGGGCCCTAATAAAATAATAAGGGGGGGGACCTACTGTCCTCCCCCCCCTGGCCCCCACCCCTGAGCGGTGGGTGGGGGCCCTAAATGAACCCCCCCCCCATTAAGGTGACTAGGGGTCCCAAGCCCCTAGTCACCCCCCCCCCCCACCCAAAACATTCTATCCCCTACCTACCCCCCTCACCCTAAAAATAGTGAGGGGGGAATAAAATAACTGACCTGTAAAAAAAAAAAAATTAAACTTACCATTTGACGTCTTCTTTTTTCTAAATTCTTCTTTCTTCAGCCCCCAAAAAAGCCAAATAAAAATCCATCATACCCGTCGCACTTTAAAAAAAAAACAAAAAAAAACCGAGCGCAAAAAAAAATTAATCCATGTTCACCCATGGAGGGCACGCCGCGTACTGAGCTCCGCAGGGCGGATCAAGGCTTATATAGCCTTGCCCCGCCCTGCAATTAGGCTTAGAACACACTGATTGGTTGGTTTAAGCCAATCAGAGTGCTCTGTGTCATTTTACACAGCGTGGGAAAATTCAAAAGAACTTTCCCACGCTGTGTAAAATGACAGATTACTGTGATTGGATGGTTTTCAAGCCATCCAATCACAGTGCTCTGTGTCATTTTACAAGCGTGGGAAAATTCCAAAGAACTTTCCCAAGCTTGTAAAATTACACAGAGCACTGTGATTGGATGGCTTGAAAACCATCCTATCACAGTGCTCTGTGTCATTTTACAAGCGTGGGAAAGTTCTTTGGAATTTTCCCACGCTTGTAAAATGACACAGAGCACTCTGATTGGCTTAAACCAACCAAGTGCGACGGGTATGATGGATTTTTATTTGCCCTTTTTGGGGGCTGAAGAAAGAAGAATTTAGAAAAAAGAAGACGTCAAATGGTAAGTTTAATTATTTTTTTTACAGGTTAGTTATTTTATTCCCCCCTCACTATTTTTAGGGTGAGGGGGGTAGGTAGGGGTTAGAATGTTTTGGGGTGGGGGGGGGTGACTAGGGGCTTGGGACCCCTAGTCACCTTGATGGGGGGGGGTTCATTTAGGGCCCCCACCCACCGCTCAGGGGTGGGGGCCAGGGGGGAGGACAGTAGGTCCCCCCCCTTATTGTTTTATTAGGGCTCCCACCCACCGCGCAGGGGTGGGGGCCAGGGGGGAGGACAGTAGGTCCCCCCCTATCTTTATTTAGGGCCCCCACCCACCGCTCAGGGGTGGGGGCCAGGGGGGAGGACAGTAGGTCCCCCCCCCTATCTTTATTTAGGGCCCCCCCCACCGCGCAGGGGTGGGGGCCAGGGGGGAGGACAGTAGGTCCCCCCCCTATCTTTATTTAGGGCCCCCACCCAGCGCTCAGGGGTGGGGGCCAGGGGGGAGGACAGTAGGTCCCCCCCCCTTTTATTATTTTATTAGGGCCCCCACCCACCGCGCAGGGGTGGGGGCCAGGGGGGAGGACAGTAGGTCCCCCCCCCTTTTATTATTTTATTAGGGCCCCCACCCACCGCGCAGGGGTGGGGGCCAGGGGGGGGAGGACAGTAGGTCCCCCCCCCCTTATTATTTTATTAGGGCCCCCACCCACCGCGCAGGGGTGGGGGCCGGGGGGGAGGACAGTAGGTCCCCCCCCTTATTATTTTATTAGGGCCCCCACCCACCGCGCAGGGGTGGGGGCCGGGGGGGGGAGGACAGTAGGTCCCCCCCCTTATTGTTTTATTAGGGCCCCCACCCACCACGCAGGAGTGGGGGCCGGGGGGAGGACAGTAGGTCCCCCCCCCTTATTGTTTTATTAGGGCCCCCACCCACCGCGCAGGGGTGGGGGCCGGGGGGGAGGACAGTAGGTCCCCCCCCTTATTATTTTATTAGTGCCCCCACCCACCGCGCAGGGGTGGGGGCCAGGGGGGAGGACAGTAGGTCCCCCCCCTTATTACCATTTATGTTTTTACAGTGAGCAGCCACAGGCTGCTCACTGTTTAGTGGACATGCCCCTACTCGCGGTATAGCGAGTAGGGGCATTGGGGAGATTTTAATCTCCCTTGTGCTATTATGGGGGTCATATTGACCCCCATAGAGTGAGGGGGGGACCTGGGGGGGCTTATGAAGTGGTGGGGAGCACAGCTCCCCACCGCTTCTGTCTTTACATATCACAAGGAGGGAGCTGCACGTCGGTAGCTCCCTCCTTGTAATAAACTGATCGAACAAACGGACAATGATACTCAGTGTTAGTTTGTTCGTCAGATTTTTTTCTATTCATTCATTCGTCTGTCTGATGAATGAATGAATAGATGAAATTCCCGTTCGCATGTCCAGGTGTTTCACTGGGCATGTGCGGGAATCTCACAGTCTGTCTAGTGTGGGCAGATGACGTGTCCCACAGGGACTTCACCTACCCACACAAAGATGGCGGCGCCCTGAATAAAGATCGGGGCAGAAGATACAGATTTAAAAATAGGTAATCTGGGGGGCTTAGGGGCATTTGGGGGTGACTAGGGGGTCAATTGGATGTAGTGGAGGCGGGAGGGGGGTTAAAAAAAAACGGGATTCGGCATGACAGTGCCGCTTTAAGGACTGAGCCAAATGTACACGTTGTGAACAGAACAAAACGTAAACAAAAACTGGCATTTGCGCTATATGTCTGTCCAACCGTAATTAACCTCTTTCATATTAAATGCACCCACACTTATTATATATCATTTTATTCAGGGGAAACAAGGCTTTAATTTAATATAAAATATTTAGCTATGAAATATAATTTAATATGAAAAAAATGGGAGAAAATAAGAAATGTTGTTATTCTTTTAGTTCTATGTGACATTTTAACTGTCAATGTCATAATACTGTTTGCTTTTACTGCAATAAAATACACATATTTGTATTCAGCAAAGTCTCACGTGTAAAACAGTACCCCCTATGTACAGGTTTTATGGTGTTTTTGGAAGTTACAGGGTCAAATATAGCACATTACATTTTAAATTGAAATTCACCAGATTGGTTACGTTGCCTTTGAGACTGTATAGTAGCCCATGAATTAAATTTACACCCATAATGGCATACCATTTGCAATAGTAAACAACCCAAGGTATTGCAAATGGGGTATGTCCAGTCTTTTTTAGTAGCCATTTGGTCACAAACACTGGCCAAAGTTAGCGTTAGTATTTGTTTGTGTGTAAAAAATGCAAAAAACGCCAATTTTTGCCAGTGTTTGTTACTAAGTGGCTACTAAAAAAGACTGGACATACCCCATTTGCAATACCTTGGGTTGTCTACTATTGCAAATGGTATGACATCATAGGGGTAATTTTCATTTTTGGACTACCATAGGGTCAACAAGGCAGCGTAAGCAATCGGGTGAATTTTAATGTGAAAAAATAAAACACAAGCCTTATATTTGACACTGTAACTTTTGAAAACACCATAAAACCTGTACATGAGGGGTACTGTTGTACTCGGGAGACTTCGCTGAGCACAAATATTTGTGTTTCAAAACAGTAAAAAGTATCACAGCAATAATATCGTCCGTGTAAGTGCTGTTTGTGCGTGAAAAATGCAAAAAAAGCTTTTACTGGCGATATCATTGTTGTAATACATTTTACTGTTTTGAAACACTAATATTTGTGTTCAGCGAAGTCTCCCGAGTACAACAGTACCCCCCATGTACAGGTTTTATGGTGTCTTGGAAAGTTATAGGGTTAAATATAGTGCTAGCAAATTAAATTCCCTATACTTTCGGCATGGGTTGTCAGGCAGGTCCCGCTAATTGTAATTAATTAAGATACCTAATTATGTAAAAATATTACATAAATATATGTGTAGAATTAATATATGTATATATATATATACGTATGTGTATAAATTTCGCTTGTATTCCTTGCACACACACTTTCTTATCATATAAGTGCCTGGTGCATTCAGCCACAGCCAAATTATGCAGTGAAAAATAGTAAACAAAGGCTTGCACTCACGGTCTTCTATAAAAGTATAATTTCTTTATTCCGTTTCCATTAAAAAAAAAAATCGACGTTTCAGCCCTCGTCCGTGGCTTTCATCAGGATCAACAAAACAACAATAATACATTGACTAACTATTGCTCTTATATAGCTAAACTAACTTTTTAAACAATTGTAAAATCACTCACCACCTGTACCGCTACTTTCTCGGCGTCCGTCTGCCGTTTCTGCGCATGTGCGGACACATCGTGTTCTGGTGCGGCTTGATGACGTCCTTAGCCGCGACCAGGAAGTAGCGTGTTTCTCTCACCGTTTGTTGCCAGGGTTACCCAGCATACATACCGGTTTCCTGGCAACTAGGTGTAACAAAAAATATTACGTTCAGGAATGGGAGAAAAAACAGATGAATACTTTAAAAACATTGAAAACATTACTGCTACAAACTTTTATCTTAATTAATCTCTACCATTAAAGTGCTTATTCTTTCTTAATGGTATTGTCAGGATCGGGACAGGGATCCAACACGCAGAGTACGAACAAGAGAGAAGTACGTATACCGGACCTTAGAATTGCCGGACTAACGTATGGAGAAAGCAGAGAATAGTCAGAGACAAGCCGGGTCGAGGGAACGAGAGGACAGGTAAGCGAGAGGCAAGCCGAGGTCAAAGGACACGAGAGGTAAACAGGAACGATAGTACAAGCCGAGTCAAAACCAAATAGAACGATAAACATAAGAGCACTGAGGAACCAGACAAGCTAGAACCACGACAGGGCAATGAACCATTACACACATCCCTCTTTTATACCCTGGTTCTCTAAATCATGACTCCGCCCTTGCCGAGCCCTGATTCGTTGTTCCGAACCAGATTGACAGGTCGGGATGTGATTGCCGTCATGACGTCGGCTCCTTAGCGTCGTGTCATAAAAGGAAGTGGGGTTCTCGCGGCCGGCGTGGGAATGACTATGAGAGCTGTGAGGATTGGAAGAATCAGCCCCGCAGAGAGAACGGACGTCGGGAAGTCTAACCTCCTCCGAGGTAGAGACTTCAGGTACCCTGACAGTACTCCCCCCTTCAGAAACGCCCACCGGGCGGAAGGAACCGGGGCGAGACGGAAAGCGAGCATGAAAAGCCCTGAGAAGGCGAGGAGCATGCACATCCTCCTGGACCACCCAAGACCTCTCTTCAGGACCATATCCTTTCCAGTCCACAAGATATTGCACCTTCGCCCGAGAAATCAGAGAATTGAGAATGGAATTGATCTCATACTCCTCCTGACCCTCAACCTGAACAGGACGAGGGGACGGCACAGTGGAGGAAAATCTGTTACATACCAAAGGCTTCAATAAAGAAACATGAAAGGAGTTCGGGATGCGTAAAGCAGGCGGAAGAGCCAGACGATACGCAACGGGATTTATCCGAGACAGAACCCTGTAAGGGCCTATGAAACGAGGAGCAAATTTCATGGAAGGAACTTTCAAGCGGATGTTTCTGGTACTCAACCATACCCTATCGCCCGGAGAGAATACAGGAGCCACCCTTCTGCGTTTGTCAGCGTGTTGTTTGGACAACATGGAATTATGAACAAGGATTTGTCGAGTCTGATCCCACAACTTTCTCAGATTGGCAACATGAATATCAACCGACGGTATCCCCTGGGAGGGGGAGGCCGACGGAAGAACGGAGGGATGGAAGCCATAATTCATGAAAAAGGGGCTAGAACGAGTAGAATCGCAAACACTGTTGTTGTGCGCAAACTCCGCCCAAGGAATCAGACCGACCCAATCGTCCTGGTGTTCAGAAACAAAACAACGCAAGAATTGTTCAACCTTTTCGTTGGTGCGCTCGGCAGCCCCATTGGACTGGGGATGATAGGCAGAGGAAAAATTTAATTTGATACCAAGCTGGGAACAGAAGGATCTCCAAAACCGGGAAACAAATTGGGAACCTCTATCAGAAACAATTTCAGAAGGAATCCCATGTAAACGAAAAATCTCCCTCGCGAAAATTTCAGCCAATTCGGGAGAAGAGGGCAATTTGAGCAGAGGTACAAAATGAGCCATTTTGGTAAACCTGTCAATTACAGTGAGTATAACCGTATGTTTTTTAGAAACCGGTAAATCAACGATGAAGTCCATAGCCAGACAGGACCATGGTTTCACAGGAATTTCTAGGGGTTGCAAAAGCCCACATGGAAGCGTATGAGGTTGTTTAGTCCTCATACAGACATCACATGCCCCGACGAATTCCTTAAGATCCTTACGTAATGAAGGCCACCAGAAATCTTTAGAAATCAGAGAACATGACTTGCGTATGCCAGGATGTCCGGCAAATTTACTGTTATGAAAACACTGCATAAGTTCCAGCTGGAGTTTAGGAGGAACGAAGTAACGGTCCCCCGGAATAGGTCCGGGTGCCAGATGTTGTAACTTCTTGATCTCATCCAGCAACGGAGAGTGAATCTTAATGCTAGTGCTGGCAATAATATTACGCTTGGGAACTATAGAAGAAAAAACCATATCAGGCATAGTAGAAGGTTCATGTTGGCGGGACAATGCATCAGCCTTAGAATTCTTAGAACCAGGTCTATAAGTGAGAACATAGTTGAAATGAGTAAGGAACAAAGACCAACGAGCCTGCCTGGCAGATAATCGCTTGGCTTCCCCTATATATGACAAATTCTTGTGATCCGTCAAAATAGTAACCGGGTGTAAAGTCCCTTCCAACAAGTGTCTCCACTCCTTTAAAGCCAAGATTACCGCTAACAGTTCCCTGTCACCAATATCATACCTGCTCTCAGGCCCAGACAATTTCCTAGAAAAAAAAACACATGGATGCAGTGGTTTATTCAAACATAACCTTTGGGACAGAATAGCGCCTACACCTGTCTCTGAGGCGTCTACCTCGAGTAAGAAAGGCAAAGATGTGTCTGGATGGACTAATATCGGTGCTGAGGCAAACTGTTCCTTGAGAGTACTGAAAGCAACAAGCGCTTCTGGAGACCATGTCTTAGTATCAGCACCCTGTTTAGTCATGTTGGTAATAGGGGAGATAATCGACGAGTATCCCTTAATGAAGCGCCTATAGTAATTCGAGAAACCGATGAATCTCTGAATGGCCTTGAGTCCCTTGGGCAATGGCCAATCCAAGATAGATTGGAGTTTAATAGGGTTCATCTTAAACCCCTCTCCAGAAATAACGTAACCAAGAAAATTACCTGAGATTGGTCAAAGCTACACTTCTCCAATTTGCAGTACAACCCATGCATTAGAAGTTTATGCAATACCCTTCTGACTTGTTTGTGATGAATTTCAGGCTCTTTAGAATGTATTAGTATATCATCCAAATAAACTATAACACATTCATGTTGAAATTCCCTAAGAACCTCATTAATCAAGTCCTGGAATACAGCAGGAGCATTGCAAAGCCCGAAGGGCATTACCGTGTACTCATAGTGGCCATACCGGGTATTGAAAGCCGTTTTCCATTCATCACCCTGCTGAATTCTCACCAAGTTATAAGCTCCCCTCAGGTCTAACTTGGTAAAAATCTTAGACCCTTTCAGGCGATCAAATAGCTCAGTAATCAGGGGAATCGGATAAGCATTTCTGATTGTTATCTTGTTCAAGCCCCGATAATCAATGCAAGGCCGTAGTGTGCCGTCTTTTTTATCTACGAAAAAAAAAAACGGCTCCGGCAGGAGAAGAGGACCTCCTAATAAAGCCTTTGTCTAGATTCTCCTGAATGTTCTCCTCTAAGACTAAGTTCTCCTTAGCGGATAGAGGGTATACATTACCCCTCGGGGGCATAGTACCAGGTAGGAGATTAATCTTACAATCAAAGGACCTGTGTGGAGGTAAAGTATCAGCCTTCCTCTTATCAAAGACTGCCTTTAAATCCTGATACTGGGAAGGTATCTGTAAATCTGTGGGCTTGTTAGAGTTGCTAGATGTGTCCACTAGGCACAACGGTGAGACTTTCTGTACACAACCTTTCTGGCAACCCTGACCCCAAGAGACTATTTCACCTTGTTCCCAATCAATAGTAGGGTTATGCTTTTTAAGCCAGGGATACCCCAAAACTATAGGAACCCAGTTCTGGGCCCAAACTACAAATGAACGACCAAATAACCCAGGCAATCGCCGGCTTCTTATTGCCTAGCAAAACAGGAATTTATTAATATACATAACCAATTTTATTGCACACTGTTAGAGCTTTAAATAAACTTCCAATAGGTTCCAAATATAAGAAATTTTTTTGACTTTCTTATATCAAGTGAGGCCCAATGTATAATATAAATCTCTTAGAATCCCATCTTCCAACCTTAGAATGATCACTTAGCCCATGCCTTGCCGTTTCAGTTGCATCTCCTATTCTATTATTGTATCCCTTAGGAGACACGTGCTGGTAGATTTTGTTCTCTTTTTTTCTTTAGCATTGTTTTATTTCAATCTAACCAATAACTTAGGTAGTTTTCTTCCCACTACCACCACTGTGTCTTCTAATCATACAGACTCCATTTTGTTTTTAGCAACGAGTTATCAGCATCCTCAAGTTCGTATCTTATCTTCTGGCAAACTAAACTCCAAATTTGATGAATCAATGATTATGCCAAGAAATTGTAAGACGACAAGTTGGTAAAGCGTCTTATCTTCTGCTAACGAAATACACAGATTATAAATCACCTTTTCAAAAAGTTTTTAATAAGTGTCAACCACTTGCACCGAGATTCATTATAAGCCCAGCAAAACCTTTTTCCTGCTAACTATTGACACTAACCTGTTTGTTAGCATATAATGGCTATCTCCGAAGTAACATCATGCTCACCCAGAGCCCTACATCCTTTATAACAGGATGCGGAATTGTTCATCATAGTAAAACCATGAAAACCGCCAAAATTCTTATACGCTTCTAAATAGCTACTGCATGTTGGAATAATCCACATTCTGTGAATTTTTACCTAGCACACTAGCATAAACCCAAAAGACTTGAAGCCTAAATGAATGACTTGGGGATAAACTCTCTCTTCTTCTCACCTCTTTCGGCTTAGTGAATTCCTTTGCTGTGGACAATAGTGATAGGATGGCAATGTAATCCCCTTTACATATTCCATCTTTTATGGATTTATTCAAATGAAAACCTAATGGAGAAATGTCCTCACCTAATTTTTCCTCATACATGTTTCCTTCACCCTGACATGTTGGCCTAACTATGCTCACTTCCTGGCATTGGTCTTTGGAATCCTGGTACTCTTGCTAAGCTAGGTGTCTGTAATAACATAATACTTTTCTCAAAAAATACCACATCACCTAAAACAGCATTATTCACAGTGTTTTGTGACTCACCCAGCTCGTGACTGTGACCCATGACATCCTGGGCAGCTTTAATCTCCTCAGTCAGCCTAGGTCTATCCTCGGCCATCTTGTTCTTCTTTGTTTCACTTTTCTGCATCTTCTTGCTTCTTATTGGAGATGGTGAAAAAAGTCTCCCTGGATCTCTTTGTCCTCACCTCACAAATCCTGCAGGGGTCACTCTCACCAGACTTCTCTGCTTGTACTGGCCCCTTAATTGTTAGAGGATAAAAGCTCCATTGCAAGTTCCTCCTGCAGTTCAACCCTTCATCTTCTACCTCATTCAGACCAGAAGCAACCATTCTTTAGCTATTCTAACACAGCCTCAACTGTGCCAGACATATTTTAAGTAAACAGCTGCAGCCCAATATACTTTTCAAGCAGCCAAACAGGCAGAGTCTGAGGTAAAACTTTGGCGCCCTTTTAATTTATATTCTCCTTTTTCTCGCCGCTGCACGACTCCAATCAGGGCATTGGCCATGACAACGAGCTACCGGCTAAACTAGCAGCGCCTGCACCCTGCGCTTAACCCCTCTCGTGCTGCTCCTAGCAATAATTCAGCCAAATGCTTACCGCTCTATTCTTGCCCCATTAAACCCCATGAGGCTGCTCTTTATATTTGTCCTCCTGAGTCGAATGCCAGAGCTGAAAAACGCTTGCGCTGTGCTCCTGCACAGCAACAGCATATCAGGCAATCACGTAATCAGGAGAGCCGTGCTGAGCGCGGCAGTCCTGATTACCTCAGATTCTTAAAATTACAATCTTTGATGGATGTAACGGACGGTTTTGCACACGAGGTTAAAAACCGTTTAGGCGATATTCCCCTTTCCAATGCACAGGCAGCTACTGTAAGCACCAATCTCCCGAACTGCAAACTACACAAATCCTCCAACTCCCGAACAGGAAACACACGCATACTGGAAACAGCCGAACAGGAAAAGCATACACTCAGTTTACACTCCTGGCAATCGGCATACAATCCAAATCCCCCAATAACAAGACGACACTTCGTTTTGAGGGTCAAGCAGAATCTGGTTTACTGGGGCTACCTGCCCGGCTTTTATGCCCATCTACATATCCCCAGATAGCTTAGATCTGAGTGCACATTATTACCGAATGGCGCTCAGATCACCTACATACAATTCAATCGCCATGGAGCCAAAGTATTTCCCATAGTCTTTTGTTACACGAATAGGCTCCTTGGCATGGCTATCTGGGGTGATGCTGTTCATACGGTTAAACTACCGAATGAACAGTCCGTCGGTTCCACTACCGAATGTAGAGGTAAGGAGGCTGGCTGCTCAGCGGTGTTCGCGCAATTAAGTGTCCGTTTTCAGTTCCATAGTTTGGGCGCTGAACACTGCTTGCCGTTCGGGAGTTAAAATGTCCGCTGCCACATGTTCGGCAAACGAACAATGGCCACCCAGCAATCATCAATTATGCTGCGGTTAACCGCAGCTTCTGGGCGGTTAATTGACGGCACACTCCAGTTCCCAGTTGGTCCATCGTTCGGTACTTTGCTCGGTAGATTGAATCTACCGATCACACCGGCAGAAAGGCACGAATAAACCTTTCAGCAGGAAAAATAACAGGTTTTAACTGCAGGGCCATAGTCTAAAGGGAGCAGGCGAGCAACCAGGCTTCTCCAGTGCACAGTGGCGAGGTTGGTTGCGCCACAATGGAGGACTCCATATCTGTGTCTGCCACAGATTTAGTAGATGCTTTTTGTAAAGGCAGCCCCATCAATGTTAGAAAGCTCCATAAGAGAGCTTTCCTTGCCAGGGATCTATCCTCTTTATCTTCTGAGGAGGGTATGGTCCCAGTTTTACGTAAAAAGGATAAAGAAAGGCGGCTGGTCTCTTTTGCCAGTTCCTCGTCTGAGGATAATTTTTCTGCTCCTCCTTTCCCTCATACTTATTTGAGTTAGCGCAAAATTAAGGGGACAGGGATCCCAAAAGAGGAATAATGTGCTTCCCTCATTTGAGCACCAGAAACACCTTCCAGAGAAAAAGGACAAATCTCGTTGGAGGTTAGATAGTCCTTCTCCTTCCTCTTCTAGAGCATTTGCTCATTCTTCCTCCCAAAGCTGTTCCAGTTTTAGACACGACTCTCCAGAAATAGATTGGGAATCTGAGGAAGAGGTATGTTCAACAGCTTCCACTGAGCGAGGGAAACTTTGCAACGTTCAGGTGGCTAGAGTGAGTCTCCTAGGAAAAACTCTCCCATCAAAATTATTTCACTCCAGATGGGCTATGGAGAACAATTCTGAGGTTATTAAGGAGGATGACCTTCTCCTAGGGAACCACATTGGTATCCTGGACATCCAGGCTTTAATCAGGGCTGGACTGGCCAACCGAGATACCGAGAAATTTCCCGGTGGGCCGCGGCATCTGGGGGCTGTATGTGCCACTGGGTGGCCGGACCGGTGGCACACTCAGAGGGGGCCGGCCACGTTCCACGCTGGAGCCACCGGGCCGGATGGCAGCCTCGCCGGTCCGGTGGCACACCTGTCACTAATGCTGAGGACTGAAGGAGGGAGCATGTCTCTCTATCATGCTCCTTCGCGGGAATTGTGGGAACTGCAAGGGAGCATGATAGACATTCAGTCCTCAGCATTAGTGACAGGTGTGCCGCCGGACCGGCAAGGCTGCCACCCGGGCCGGCAGCTCCAGCGTGTACCGCGGCCGGCCCCCTCTAACTTCTCTCGGTAAATGGGAGGAGGAAGAAAGGGAATAGAGAGACACAAGGGAAGGGGCGAAAATAAAACAGAGAGGGGGAATAGATAGACACAGTGGAAGAGGGAAGAAAGAGACAGTGGGAGAATAGAGAGCGAGACAGGGGAGGGGAAGGAAAGAGACAGAGGGGGAGGGAGATTGACACGGGGGAGAAAAAGGGGAATAGAGAGATGGTGGAGGGGGGGGAGAAAGAGACAGAAGAGAAGAGAGATGTGGGAGAGAGAGAGACACAGGGAAAGGGGGCTCTCCCCTGCCGGCCAATGCAGGGCTGGCAGTGTCCATGCGCCAGCTCTCTAATGTGTCTTCACGGACCGGAGAGGAGTTCAGAGATCACCCTCCCTGTTCTGCAGGCACCGTGCGGGCAGCCAGCAGGGGAGGGAGGAAGAGAGGATCAGGGAGCTCAGCCTGCAGCTCCTCCGGGTCCTTCTTGCGCGAGCACAGAGCATTGCTGCGGTTACCACGGAAACTTTCCGGCTCTCGCGAGAGTGAACTGTAGCCCTGGAGCTATGGGCTAGAGTTCACTCTCAACACTGCGACCACCAGGGATTCCTGATCGCAGTGGTGAAAGTGAACTCTAGCCCCATACACACACTGCCCCCACACACACTATACATATTAACACACTGCCCCCCACACACATACACTACCCGCCCATACACACACTGCCCCCACACACACCATACACATTCACACACTGCCCCCATCCACACATTGCTCCCCACACACACACACTGCCCCCCATACACACACACTGCCCCCACACACCATACACATTTATACACTGCCCCCATGCACACATTGCCCCACACACACATACACTGCCCACCCATACACACACATCCCCCCCATACACACATACACAGCACCCCATACACACATTGCCACCCACACACACACATACACACATGTATATTAATGTGTGTATTAGTTTATATATATATATATATATATATATATATATATATATATATATATATATATAATCATGCCTATTATAATTACACATATATTAATATACATTTATATATGCATAATGCACAGAGAATTGTCATTAATATGTACCATATGTAATGAGCACATAATGGCCCAGTCTTGTTGCTAGTTTGATACTCCAGCACAATAACATATTTAAAGTGAAGAGCGCACCCACAGGACTTCAAAATAAACAAGATAACGTCATTTTTTACAGTTGTGCACTACATACATTCACCTTTTTAGTCCCATTACCAAGCTTTCCTTGATATGTCAAGGTAGTTGGACTGAAACATTGATTACATGCAAAGGCACGTCTGCTTAAAATAAATCTGCACTTTTGGTTTTTTTAAGCCTATGAGTGCTTTTTTTTTTTTCACGCTGGAGTAATAATTTTACATTTTAAGTTATCTTTTCTAACTTTATATCTGCACAATATGCTGGCGCGACGCATTATGGGGCTGGTAAATAATTTTTTTCCAGGGCTGCTCTTAATTCTCAGTCCGGCCCTGAGGTAGATCCTGCTCTGTTATCTATCTATTATCTATCTTATCGCCTTAAGTTTCTTAGGACCACCACCAGGTGTACGCTATTCTACCGACCAGCTTTGATAGGTGGCTATGCCTCCCGGAGGACAAACCAGAGTTTGCAGGAATCTTTGATCTTCAAACTTTCCTTGTCCTAGGGTTGAGCATAACCAACTAGCAATAGCGCCTGTCCCACCCTCCCCACGTGTATGGGCTTTTCTTTACATATGGTTATCTTGTCGTTATTCCGTCTATTTCTAACTGATTTCTGTTTTTTTTACAGATTATAACCATATTCCAAGACAAGACCAACAAACCAAGGATCCACCTAAATAGGAAGAGTGGATGCCATTAGTATCTGTAATATGGAATTCTGATGTGCTCCATGCATAAAGGATCTGCTCTCAGTATCTTGTTACAACATTTCATTTATCTTTACAGAACTTATTTTGTTGCAATTTACGATGTTCCAGTTTCAGGGTCTTTTTGATACTTATAGCTTATACATTGTTACCTTGTTATCAGTTTAGCTGTGTGCATTATGCAAAGTTTTCAAGTCCTTTTAATGTCTTTACGACTTATTCAATATTTTCTTGTTTCCCTTTTCTATAGGGTTCTTAAATTCTTTTTTTGTTTAGATGTTTAATTAAGTTTCTCTACCCTTTGTACGCTGTTACTGGTTGACTGTTTTTTTTTTTGTGGTATATTTTACCTGTCACGGGTGGCGGTCCGGAGACCGGGATCTCTGTATGTCAGATGATGAGGATAGGGGTCACAGCGTGGAAATGGACTATCAGGGCCTGGTGCAGGGTAACCACACACACCCCCCCCTGGTGTTGTGCACCAGCGTTTGTGTGGCCACATACCATGATGCAGCTTCTACGGCTCCCAGGAGCTAGATGATAATATGCAGACCTCCCAGGATCTGGATAGGGAGGCTCTGAAGCAGAAATGTTTTCAGTACTCGAAACAAGGCAAGACTAGAACAGGCACCAAACAAGATAACAAAACAAGACTAGAAGAACCCAGAACCAGAGCAGGACAGAAAGCAGAACCCAGAACATGTACACAATACATGAGGGAAACATGAACAGGACAGGACTGTACATGAACTGGGAATACAAGACAAAATAAAACATGACAAGAGGAGACATAATTAACTAAGTACTATATATGTAATAAACATTGGAGATTTAGACATATATAAATGGCCAACATGTATGCAGCCCACCAGTGCGCCAAAGTACTCCAATTACAGTGGGTCCTAACTGCCTAGATATGCATGACCAAATAAACAACAATGAAACACACACAGTACTTACCTGCAAAGAAAATAGCAGAGGAAATGAGACTACTGTTTGCAGGAACAGCATGAAACAAAAAGGATTAATGGCAAAGGAATGGGTGTGGCAACAAAAAACAAACATTTAAAGGAATCCAGGAGACTGGGAATTCCAGGAACAGAATAAAGGAATGAACCCAGAAAAGCCAGCATAAAGAAAACCAGACATAGAATAGAAAACCAGAAAAAACAAGAAAAAATAATAATTGTAAAAAAAAAATACTGGATACCAAAAGCCAAGGCCAGACATCTGCACAGAACGGAACAGGCCGTGACTAGTGATGTCCCGAACGCTTCGCTGGCGAATAGTTACTGGCGAACATAGCAGACACTCTGTATTACTGCAGATACTCCCTCCAGACAGACACTCTGTATTACTGCAGATACTCCCCCCAGACACTCTGTGTTACTGCAGATACTCCCTCCAGACACTCTGTGTTACTGCAGATACTCCCTCCAGACACTCTGTGTTACTGCAGATACTCCCTCCAGACACTCTGTGTTACTGCAGATACTCCCTCCAGACACTCTGTGTTACTGCACATACTCCCTCCAGACACTCTGTGTTACTGCATATACTCCCTCCAGACACTCTGTGTTACTGCAGATACTCCCTCCAGACAGCCTGTGTTACTGCAGATACTCCCTCCAGACACTCTGTGTTACTGCAGATACTCCTTCCAGACACCCAGTGTTACTGCAGATACTCCCTCCAGACACTCTGTGTTACTGCAGATACTCCCTCCAGACACCCTGTGTTACTGCAGATACTCCCTCCAGACACTGGAGTATGTGACAAGGATCCCTGATACACACTGACACAGAGCAGCATAGGGACTGTTCCCCCTACATAGGGTCACTTGGCAGATATGGATTGACACCTATCCTAAGGATCCCTGATATACACTGACACAGAGCAGAATAGGGACTGTCCCCCCTACATAGGGTCACTTGGCAGATATGGATTGACACCTATCCTAAGGATCCCTGATACACACTGACACAGAGCAGAATAGGTACTGTTCCCCCTACATAGGGTCACTTGGCAGATATGGGTTGACACCTATCCTAAGGATCCCTGATACACACTGACACAGAGCAGAATAGGGACTGTTCCCCCTACATAGGGTCACTTGGCAGATATGGATTGACACCTATCCTAAGGATCCCTGAAAGACACTGACACAGAGCAGAATAGGGACTGTTCCCCCTACATAGGGTCACTTGGCAGATATGGATTGACAGTCCCTATTCTGCTCTGTGTCAGTGTGTATCAGGGATCCTTAGGATAGGTGTCAATCCATATCTGCCAAGTGACCCTATGTAGGGGGAACAGTCCCTATTCTGCTCTGTGTAGTTTGTATCAGGGTCCCTGAGGACAGGTGTCAATCCATATCTGCCAAGTGACCCTATGTAGGTGGAACAGTCCCTATTCTGCTCTGTGTCAGTGTGTATCAGGGTCTCTGAGGACAGGTGTCAATCCATATCTGCCAAGTGACCCTATGTAGGGGGAACAGTCCCTATTCTGCTCTGTGTCAGTGTGTATCAGGGATCCTTAGGATAGGTGTCAATCCATATCTGCCAAGTGACCCTATGTAACTTTTCCATCACTATTGTGGCCAGAAAGAGTCCCTGTGGGTTTTAAAATTCGCCTGCCCATTGAAGTCTATGACGGTTCGCCCGGTTCGCGAACGTTTGCGGAAGTTTGTGTCCGCCGTTCGCAAACAGAAAATTTTGTGTTTGCGACATCACTAGTCGTGACATTACCCCTGTTTTGGGTAATATATACTCTCAGTACTTCGTGGGATGATAATCATCCACAGTTTCCCAATTTAAAAAATCTGAGGTAATCAGGATTCCCATGCTCAGCACGGCTCTCCTGATTACCTGATTGGCTGAAACGCTGTTGCTGTGCAGGAGCACAGCTCATGCGTTTTTCAGCTCTGGCCTTTGATTACAGGATAAATGAACAATACAATATTTGACTCCAGGAGGCTGCTGCATACCCACTAGCTTTCTCCCTAAGACAGATCATAGATTCCTGCAAACTCCGATGTCCGCTTGCCTTTCACTCTGCGTTGTGGGTCACAGAGTCAAGGTGCATATAAGTGTGATTGTGAATGCTTCTAATAAAGAGCTTGCAATTGTAGTTGGAATATTAAGGTTGAAGATTGTAAGAATGTACCAAATAACAATTTACATAGAAAGGCGTCATCTTAACCACGAGCCATCAATAATCTCTGAGAGATATATAAAACACATATCTAGGATTTGTAACAGAGGTCAGATCTTTGTTATATCTCACTGAAGGTAATGAAGGTTTTTGCTAACTGAGTCTGCCTATTTTCCATGTTATTTAACCCCTTAAGGACACATGACGTGTGTGACACGTCATAATTCCCTTTTATTCCAGAAGTTTGGTCCTTAAGGGGTTAAGTACATCTACAACTTTTTGATTTATTATGCTGTTTGTCACTGTAACACCATGTCTCCACTTAACGGATTTTAGCTGGTTTCAACATTGTTTTGCCACAGTAAAGCATAAATTGCCTTGTGTATTATTATTTTGTCACAACGATGAATGATTGATCTATAATGTGCCTTATGTGTATTTGTATTTCGCCACAGTGATATAATCTATGTTAGTAGCTGATTCTGTCTATAATACTCTGTGCTTTGCTGACATTGATAACTTGGAAGTATTAATTCCGCATTATTAAGCAGTCGAGGTTGGTAGAATTCCATTTTATGTCAAACTGTTCCCAATCAAACAGTAACGACGTGAGTACATTCTGTAGCTTTCTGATTCTGAATTTTTATAATGTTCTCAGAGATTTCTACAACCCTTTCCAATAACCAATATATAATGTTTTATATGAGAATCTGTAATGAGAATACCTGTTTTTTTATTAACAGGGTCGCTGCCTGAAGTAAAATGTAGAAATTCAAATCCACCAGCATTAGGGGAGACCGCAACGCTAATATGTGAATTGTCATCGTCACTAGATGTCCTGCAAGTGACATGGCAGGTGGACAAAGATCAGAAACAACAAACCATTGCAACCTACAGCAAAAAGTATGGGGAGAAAATTGTGAACTCTAGGGCTAACTATAATCTTATTAGTCACAAAGAATCGAACATATCAACCATCACTATCTCGGATTTGAAGAAGCAAGATGAAGCCTGTTATGTTTGTATCTTCAATGCATTTCCTCATGGCGCCTACAAGGGCAAGGTTTGCCTGACGTTTCCCGATGAGTCAGGTACGCACTCACACTCAATTCCTCTTCTTTCTAAAAATTGTCCCTTCACAGGATTTTTAATATGTTTACTTATCCTCTATATTTAAAAAAATATTTGAATAAACATTGTGGCGGCATAACTGCCATGCTGACACATAACAAAAGTTGGTGATTTTTTCAAATGTAATAGAAAACACGGGAACGGGGATAAGAGATAAAGAAATCAGTGTGAAATCGAGAACTGAAGAGGTGGAAAGAGTAGTAAGAGTCTGTACAGTGTATCCAATGGCCATATCATCACATGCATCACAACACTCTAAGAAACAGCTTTATTTGTTCGGCTGTCTCTAGAAAACTATTTTCTGCTGAGAAAAACTAGACACTTTGGCAGACACGAAATTGGTAACCCTAGGTGCTCCAAAGATGGCGGCTTCATATAAAATGTAATTAGAAAAATGTAATTCCTTTGCAGATGGTTAACGCTTTAAAGCAGCGTTTCACAATTGGTGTTCCGCGAAACCCTAAGGTTCCGCGGAACCCTAATTGGGGTTCCGCCGAAACATTTGAAAAAAAAAATGGCCGCGGGCGGCGAGGGAGCAGTGTGCACTGATCTCTCTGCTAAGCGCGCACAGCAGTGATGCCACAGCCGGAATATGACATCACTCCGGCATCACTAGGAGACGCGCGAGGCAGCTGAGCAGAGAGATCAGAGCTCCCTCGCCGCCCACCTCCACCGCTCACCTGTCTTTCCCTTGCTGCCCGCCAAGCTGCAGCCATCCCCACTGGGCCACATGGACTTTATGCCAGCAGCGCCACTGGACACCAGGGACTCCATGCAAGCACTTCTAAAGGTAGGAGGGCTGGGTGGAGTAAAATGTAAATAAATAAATACAAAATTGTATGTGTGTCTGTTTGTCAGTGAGAGTGAATGTGTGCCTGTCAGTGAGTGTATGTGTTTGGCAGTGAGAGTGTATCTGTTTTTGTCAATGAGAGTGTATATGTGTTTGTATGTTTGTCTGTAAAAGAGTGTGTGTTTGTCAGTGAGAGTGTATGTGTGTGTCAGTGAGAGTGTATGTGTGTGTTAGTGAGAGTGTATGTGTGCATGTCAGTGAGAGTGTATGTGTGTGTGTCAGTGTGTGTATCTTTGTCAAGGTTTGTGTATGTGTCACTGTGTGCATCTAAGTGTGTGTATGTGCCAGTATGTATCAGTGTGTTTGTATGTGCCTGTGTGTGTGTATCTGAGTGTGTCAGTGTGTATTTGTGAGTCAAGGTGTGTGTATTTGTGTCAGTGTGTATCTGTGTGCCAGTGTGTGTATATATCTGTGTGTCAGATACATATACACACTGACACAGAGATACACGTACTGGCTCATACAAACACAGATATACACACCTTGACACACACCGGCACATGCAAACACAGATACACACAGATACACACACCTTGACACACAGTATTTTAAGGTGTGTGTATCTGTGTACCACTTTCTGCCAGTGTGTGTATCTGTGTGTCAGATTCATACATACTGGCACATACAAACACAGATACACACACCTTGACACACAGATACACACAGTGTGTTAAGGTGTGTATCTGTGTGCCACTATCTGCCAGTGTGTGTATCTGTGTGTCAGCTTCGTACAAACTGGCACATACAAACACAGATACACACACCTTGATACACAGACACATACAAACACAGATACACACACCTTGACACACAGATACACACACAGTGTTAAGGTGTGTGTGTATCTGTGTGCCACTATCTGCCAGTGTGTATCTGTGTGTCAGATTCGTACACACTGGCACATACAAACACATACAAACACAGATACACAGACTTTGAAACAGATGCACAAAGTCTGTTTTTGTCAATGAGAGTGTATATGTGTTTGTATGTTTGTCTGTAAAAGAGTGTGTGTTTGTCAGTGAGAGTGTATGTGTGCATGTCAGTGAGAGTGTATGTTTGTGTGTGAGTGTTTGTATGAGTTTCAGTGTGTGTGTGTGTAAGTGTGTGTATTAGTGTGAGTATGAGTTGTGTATGTGTGTTTGTATGTGTGTGAGTATGAGTACGTGTAGGAGTGTGTGTGTGAGTATTTTATGTGTGTGAGTGTATGTATGAGTATGTGTGTATGTGTGCGAGTAGGAGTGTGTGTGTTTCAGGGTGTGCATATGTGTGTGTATATATGTCAGTGTGCTTCTTTGTCTGTGTGTGCGCACACATCTTTGTATGTGCCTCTGTGTGTCAGGGTGTGTGTTTTTATGTTAGTGTGTGTATCTGTGTCATGGTGTGGGCATGTATAAATGCTTGTGTGTGTCAGGGTACATGTGTGTATGTCTGTGTGTATTTATGTGTGTGTGTGTTGGTGTGTATTTATATGTGTGTATGTGTTGTCTGTATGAATTTGTGTGTATGCGTCAATGTATTTATATGCATCTGTGTGTTAATGTGCATGAATATCTGTGTATGTACAGGGAGTGCAGAATTATTAGGCAAGTTGTATTTTTGAGGATTCATTTTATTATTGAACAACAACCATGTTCTCAATGAACCCAAAAAACTAATTAATATCAAAGCTGAATATTTTTAGAAGTAGTTTTTAGTTTGTTTTTAGTTTTAGCTATTTTAGGGGGATATCTGTGTGTGCAGGTGACTATTACTGTGCATAATTATTAGGCAACTTAACAAAAAACAAATATATACCCATTTCAATTATTTATTTTTACCAGTGAAACCAATATAACATCTCAACATTCACAAATGTACATTTCTGACATTCAAAAACAAAACAAAAACAAATCAGTGACCAATATAGCCACCTTTCTTTGCAAGGACACTCAAAAGCCTGCCATCCATGGATTCTGTCAGTGTTTTGATCTGTTCACCGTCAACATTGCGTGCAGAAGCAACCACAGCCTCCCAGACACTGTTCAGAGAGGTGTACTGTTTTCCCTCCTTGTAAATCTCACATTTGATGATGGACCACAGGTTCTCAATGGGGTTCAGATCAGGTGAACAAGGAGGCCATGTCATTAGATTTTCTTCTTTTATACCCTTTCTTGCCAGCCACGCTGTGGAGTACTTGGACGCATGTGATGGAGCATTGTCCTGCATGAAAATCATGTTTTCTTGAAGGATGCAGACTTCTTCCTGTACCACTGCTTGAAACAGGTGTCTTCCAGAAACTGGCAGTAGGACTGGGAGTTGAGCTTGACTCCATCCTCAACCCGAAAAGGCCCCACAAGCTCATCTTTGATGATACCAGCCCAAACCAATACTCCACCTCCACCTTGCTGGCGTCTGAGTCGGACTGGAGCTCTCTGCCCTTTACCAATCCAGCCATGGGCCCATCCATCTGGCCCATCAAGACTCACTCTCATTTCATCAGTCCATAAAACCTTAGAAAAATCAGTCTTGAGATATTTCTTGGCCCAGTCTTGACGTTTCAGCTTGTGTGTCTTGTTCAGTGGTGGTCGTCTTTCAGCCTTTCTTACCTTGGCCATGTCTCTGAGTATTGCACACCTTGTGCTTTTGGGCACTCCAGTGATGTTGCAGCTCTGAAATATGGCCAAACTGGTGGCAAGTGGCATCTTGGCAGCTGCACGCTTGACTTTTCTCAGTTCATGGGCAGTTATTTTGCGCCTTGGTGTTTCCACACGCTTCTTGCGACCCTGTTGACTATTTTGAATGAAACGCTTGATTGTTCGATGATCACGCTTCAGAAGCTTTGCAATTTTAAGAGTGCTGTATCCCTCTCCAAGATATCTCACTATTTTTGACTTTTCTGAGCCTGTCAAGTCCTTCTTTTGACCCATTTTGCCAAAGGAAAGGAAGTTGCCTAATAATTATGCACACCTGATATAGGGTGTTGATGTCATTAGACCACACCCCTTCTCATTACAGAGATGCACATCACCTAATATGCTTAATTGGTAGTAGGCTTTCGAGCCTATACAGCTTGGAGTAAGACAACATGCATAAAGAGGATGATGTGGTCAAAATACTCATTTGCCTAATAATTCTGCACTCCCTGTATGTATGTATGTATGTGGTAGTGTAGGTGCATACATTCAATCAGTCCAACACCAGCACAACATACAAGCACACTCCTGCAATCGAACACAAATATTACATACAAACACACCTCTGCATTCCAACTAAAAATATACAAACACCCTCCTACACTCAAACACAAATACTTCACACAAATGTACATCCGCATTTAAAAGCGAACATTACATTCAAACACACCCCTGTATTAAAACACAATAACTATGTACAAGCACCCCTTCAAACACCAACACTGTACATTACACTATAGCGCCAGTAAATGCCGCAGCAGTATTAGAGTGTTCGAGTGTGTGTGTGTTAGAGTGTGTGTGTGTGTTAGTGTGTTACTGTGTGTGTCTGTTAGTGAGTCTGTTTGGTGTCTGTTAGTGAGTGTGTGTTTTGTAAGTGAGTGTGTATGTGTCTGTCTGTCAGTGAGTGTGTATGTATGTCACCGAGTGTGTGTCTGTCAGTAAATGTGTGTGTCTGTTAGCTAGTGTGTATGCGTCTGTTCATGAGAGTGTGTGTGTGTCTGTTAGCTAGTGTGTATGCATCTGTTTGTGAGAGTGTGTGTGTGTCTGTTAGCTAGTGTGTATGCATCTGTTTGTGAGAGTGTGTGTGTGTGTGTGTGTGTGTGTATCTTCAGCACTTACCTTTCTCCAGCGCCGGATTCCCTTGGCGCTGGAGATCTCTCCGCCCCGATCCACCTCTCATCTCCGAATGCGCATGAGCCGCGCGCGCATTCAAACCGCCCATAGGAAAGCATTACTCAATGCTTTCCTATGGACGTTCAGCGTCTTCTCACTTTGTTTTCACAGTGAGAATCGCGGAAGCTCCTCTAGTGGCTGTCAATGAGACAGCCACTAGAGGCTGGATTAACCCTCAGTGAAACATAGCAGTTTCTCTGAAACTGTTATGTTTTCAGCTGCAGGGTTAAAACTAGAGGGACCTGGCATCCAGACCACTTCATTGAGCTGATGTGATCTGGGTGTCTGTAGTTGTCCTTTAAGTGACTGTGTATCTGCATGCACTGGCGTACATACCGCAGAGTAGAGTAAGAGTAAGCAGAGTAAGCGCGGGGGCGGGAGGGGGGGGGGGGGGCACAGATTAGTTTTCGCACCGGGGCCCCATGGGTTGTGTGTACGCCACTGGTAATAACTTTTGTTATTTTACATAATTTATCCCCTAGCGCATGTAACAATATTATTACAACATTATAAACACATTGTAGCCCAGAGGGTTCCTTTGTTATTGATCAGTAACCTTGTATGATATACTAGTAAACTCACAGAGCTGGAGGCTCTAATACACACACTTCTCTTGCCATTTTGTATATATTTGGTTTGCTTTAATATTCATATAGTTTGCTTGTTTGTTTCTCTATTTACCCCTTAGATCCTTCAGGATCCATCAAACTGCAATATTTAAAAGCCAGCGGAGTGAAGCCGGAACAACTGGGTAAACTATGAAAGCTGTGTTTTATGACCAATAACTAGATCCATAGCCAAGACTCTGGAAGAGATTATTTTCCATTATAAGCTATATTATAATTGTTCACGCATAATAAAAATACTAGCTTTAATCTATCACTTTATCCCAAATAAATGCAAACAGATAAGAAGAGTGTGTAGCACCTTAATATATTTCTTGATGCTAGAGATGTTTCCAGAAGTAGTAGAAAATATTGCAAAATATAGTGTAGTATATCATATGACATAAAAAATAAGAAAAAAAGGAATTTCACTCACAGTTTTTAGAACTAGGATAGCTCAGAATAAAATATATAGTGCTTACTAATGCATATAAATGTTTGATAATAAAATAGGAGATGTACTCACAAGTATGGAGTGAATTAGGGTATTGCTCACTGCACAGCTCTCAGATAAGGACTATGTGGTCTCAGGCTTCGCAAACAATCAGGGTGAAGTCCAATAAAGTAAAAAATATTAACAATTTTATTAGATTTGTTAGCTAATAAAACAATAAAAAAAAAAAACATAATATAAACTAGAAAAATACACTTAACGTGTCTTGCCTATCCCGGAAAAATGATGCAGATTTTACTGGTGATAAATTAGCCCACTTGGCTATCTCACCTTAAAGTGGCACTGTCATGGCGAACTTACCTTTCTTTAATCAATTCCTCTTCTCTCCCTCTGTCACGATCTGTTCTTAATTTCTTCCTGTATGCTCTAGTTTTCTTCAAAACATAAGATAAAGTAGGGACTATTTGTCTTATGGAGGTATCCTACGCCGTACCAGCTACGACCAGCGGAGGAGCAAAGTGTGCTCTGTTTCTGGTGATCAAAGCAATTTTCCCACAATTCTCACCTTTCCTCCGTGTTGCGGCAAAGCCTCCTTTCACGCTGGCGAAACTACTGAATTGCATCCTAACAGAATGAGAACAGTTTCTCCATTCATGTTAGGACGCAATTCAGGACTTTGTTCGAAATGGAATTTCATTAGAATGAATGAAACTCCGATCCTATTCGTGCCGCGGCTGCATCTTGCAGCCGTTTAGTAGCTAACTCCTTAATTCCCACGGTATTAGAGAGCTATCTACCAAAAGGCTGAAAGACCTACATTTGTGCTTCAGACAAATTGACAAGTGACACAGTGAGGGAGACACAGTAACAGAGGGTGGGCGTGACACAGTGAGGCAGAGCCGGACTGGCCCACCGGGATACCGGGAAATTTCCCGGTGGGCCGTCGGCACCTGTGGCCGGGGAGACATTTTGGTGACCTGCGGCCGCAGGGAGAACTTGAATGGCGGCCGCAGGGGAAGCTCTTCTGGCGGCCGCTGGGGGAGCAGGCTGTTCTGTCTCTGCTCCCCCTCCCTCGCGTGCTAGAAAGAGACCGGGGCCGAATTATGATGTCATATTCCGGCCCCGGTCTCATTAAGCTGCGCGCGAGGGAGGGGGAGCAGAGACAGAACAGCCTGCTCCCCCAGCGGCCGCCAGAAGAGCTTCCCCTGCGGCCTCCATTCAAGTTCTCCCTGCGGCCGCCAGCACACATATCAGTCTGCCCACCCACACAGGTAGCAACAAGTATGTATGTCAGTGGGAGTGTGTGTGTCTGTGTCATGCTATGTGTGTGTCTGTGTCATGCTATGTGTGTGTCTGTGTCATGCTGTGTGTGTGTCTGTCTGTGTGTGCGTCTGTGTCATGCTGTGTGTGTCTGTGTCATGCTGTGTGTGTGTGTGTGTGTCTGTCTGTCATGGTCTGTGTCATGCTGCGTGTGTGTGTCTGTGTCATGCTGTGTGTGTGCGTGTGTGTGTGTCTGTCTGTGTGTCTGTCTGTAATGGTGTGTGTGTCTGTAATGGTGTGTGTGTCTGTGTGTGTGTGTCTGTATCTGTGTCATGGTGTGTGTGTGTGTCTGTGTCATGCTGTGTGTGTGTGTGTGTGTGTCTGTGTCATGATGTGTGTGTGTGTCTGTGTCATGCTGTGTGTGTGTGTGTGTGTCTGTGTCATGCTGTGTGTGTGTGTCTGTGTCATGCTGTGTGTGTGTGTGTGTCTGTGTCATGCTGTGTGTGTGTGTGTCTGTGTCATGCTGTGTGTGTGTCTGTGTCATGCTGTGTGTGTGTGTCTGTGTCATGCTGTGTGTGTGTCTGTCTGTCATGGTCTGTGTCATGCTCTGTGTGTGTCTGTGTCATGCTGTGTGTGTCTGTCATGGTGTGTGTGTGTCTGTCTGTGTTATGGTGTGTGTGTGTCTGTCTGTGTCATGCTGTGTGTCTGTAATGGTGTGTGTGTGTGTGTGTGTGTCACAGTGTGTCTGTATCATGGGGTGTGTGTGTGTGTCTGTGTCATGGTGGGTGTGTCTGTCATGGTGTGTGTGTGTGTGTGTGTCTGTCATGGTGTGTGTGTGTGTCAGTCGTGGTGTGTGTGTGTGTGTTTTTAAAAATAGTGTTTTACTCACCTTTTTTTTTTTTCAACGTCGTGCTGGTCTCTGCCTTTATGACTGAGATCATCAAGCTTGATGATCTCAGCCAATCCGCACTGACACAGGAAGCGCTTCTAGTGACCGTCTGATTGTCTGTCACTTTTCTCTGAAAAGTCAGTGTTTACATTCAAAAGCCTGCAGGGACAGACTATAGACACCAGAACCACTACATTAAGCTGTGTGTGTGTGCGCCTGCTAGTGAGTGAGCTTGCTTGCATGTGTGTGTGTGCCTGCTAGTGAGTGAGCTTGTGTTTTTATGTCAATGAGCTTATGTATATTAGTGAAATTGTTTGTCTATGAGGCTGTGTATCAATACGCTTGTGTGTGTCAGTGAGATTGTCTGTGTCTGCATGTGAGTATGCTTACTGTATAATTAAATGTTTTACTCTGAAAGGACCAATATTTTATATTAGAAAAAGCAATATATATATATATATATATATATATATATATATATATATATATCTCAATCATCTATGTAAGACATAGCCTTACATATTACATGCGACAATATATGGCGCAATGAGAGAATAAATAGTTGCGGCGCACTCAGACTACAAAAAAATATAAGAAACAAAGAAGGCTACTAAAATGCCTAACTAAGTATAAATATGGGGATTTGGTTCCACCATATGGCCATATGTTGTTAAGCCCACCACTACTTTCAAAGTACCCCATTATTGGTGAGTCCTACACTAAAATGTGGGGGACAAATAAATAGTAATAGTGTTAAAAATAAAAGTGTTAAATTAAATACTAGTAAGAGCATAGTGAGTATACAAAGATAAGTGATGAAAGCAATTAAAAACAGTGTTAAAACTAAATAGTTAATGTGTTTGTGCTAAAATGGGTATACTCACTAATGCAGATGACTGTGCTAGCTGGAAAAAAAAAATAAAAGTGACTTGACTATTGATAAACTCCTCCTTAATATACACACCTGTGGCCACCTCTAAAGGAGACTCTGAAGCTGGGGGGCCTGGGTGGGGTGCTTAACCCCTAAGGAATCTGGTCTGGATTCCAAATATAATATAAACAGAGAAAGGATAGGGGGTACTCCCGAGACCTGAATTTTGTATGAAAGGTGCTGCCGCTGTGACCAAAACTTCATGAATGAGAGAATAAATAGTTGCGGCGCACTCAGACTACAAAAAAATATAAGAAACAAAGAAGGCTACTAAAATGCCTATCTAAGTATAAATATGGGGATTTGGTTCCACCATACGCCATATGTTGTTAAGCCCACCACTACTTTCAAAGTACCCCAAAGCACCAACACATTAACTATTTAGTTTTAACACTGTTTTTAATTGCTTTCATCACTTATCTTTGTATACTCACTATGCTCTTACTAGTATTTAATTTTAACACTATTACTATTTATTTGCCCCCCACATTTTAGTGTAGGACCCACCAATAATGGGGTACTTTGAAAGTAGTGGTGGGCTTAACAACATATGGCCATATGGTGGAACCAAATCCCCATATTTATACTTAGTTAGGCATTTTAGTAGCCTTCTTTGTTTCTTATATTTTTTTGTAGTCTGAGTGCGCCGCAACTATTTATTCTCTCATTCATGAAGTTTTGGTCACAGCGGCAGCACCTTTCATACAAAATTCAGGTCTCGGGAGTGCCCCCTATCCTTTCTCTGTTTATAATATATGGCGCAATGACTTATGGGGCTGGCATAGATTTTTTTTCCAGGGCTGCTTTGTATCCCCAGTCCGGCCCTGCAGTGAGGGAGGGGGTAACTAGTGACAGAGAAAGGGAGGGGGTGACACAGTGACAGATGGAGGGGGTAACTAGTGACAGAGGAAGGGAGGGGGTGACACAGTGACAGAGGGAGGGGGTGACTAGTGACAGAGGGAGGGGGTGACTAGTGACAGAGGGAGGGAGGGGGTGACTAGTGACAGAGGGAGGGGGTGACTAGTGATACAGTGAGGGGGGTTACTAGTGACACAGTGGGGGAATTACTAGTGACACAGTGAGGGGGGTGACTAGTGACAGAGGGAGGGGGTTGACTAGTGACAGAGGGAGGGTGGGTGACTAGTGACACAGTGAGGGGGGGTAACTAGTGACAGAGGGAGGGAGGGGGTGACTAGTGACAGAGGGGGGTGACTAGTGACACAGTGAGGGTGGGGAGGACACAGTGACAGAGGGTGGGGTGACAAGTGACACAGTGAGGGAGGGGGTGACTAGTGACAGAAGAAGGGAGGGGGTGACACAGTGACACAGTGAGGGGATGACTAGTGACACAGTGACAGAGGGAGGGGTGACTAGTGACAGAGGGAGGGAGGTGGTGACGGAGGGAGGGGGTGACACAGTGACGGAAGGAGGAGGTGACAAGTGACAGAGGGAGGGGGTGACACAGTGACAGAGGGAGGGGTTGACTAGTGACTGTCAGGATCGGGACAGGGATCCAACACGCAGAGTACAAAGAGTAGCAGATACGTATACCGGACCTTAGAATGGCCGGACTTAACGTAAAACTACGTATAGAATGGTCAGAGATAAGCCGAGGTCGAGGGAACGGGAAGACAGGTAAGCGAGAGACAAGCCGGGTCAAGGATAACAGAGAAGACAGGTAAGTAATAACAAAGCCGGGTCAGAACCAAAGGACAAGAGAATACAAGAGCACTGTGTGACTAGGCTGGCTAGAACCACGACAGGGCAATGAGCAAATGCTGAGAGCTCCCTTAAATACCCTGGTTCTAGAGACTAATCACGCCTCCGCCGAGACCTGATTCGTGTCCGGGATTTGACTGATAGGTCGGGCTAGAATGGCGTCATGACGTCGACTATTGAGCGTCACGTTACAAAAAGGCATAGTTCTCTCGCGTCCGGCGTTTACATGCGCGAGGGGACCGCGAGGAACGGAAGAATCATGCCGTCTGGATGGAACAACGTTTAAGTCTCTACCCGTCTCAGGGGTAGAGACTACAGGTACCCTGACAGTGACAAAGGAAAAGAGGGGTGACAGAGTGGCAGAGGGAGGGGTGACTAGTGACACAGTGAGGGGGTGACTAGTGACACAGTGACAGAGGGAGGGGGTGACTAGTGACGGAGGGAGGGGGTGACACAGTGACAGAGGGAGGGGGTGACTAGTGACACAGTGAGGGGGTGACTAGTGACACAGTGAGGGGGTGACTAGTGACACAGTGACAGAGGGAGGGGGTGACTAGTGACACAGTGAGGGGGGGTAACTAGTGACAGAGGGAGGGAGGGGAACTAGTGACAGAGGAAGGGAGGGGGTGACTAGTGACAGGGGGGGGTGACTAGTGACACAGTGAGGGTGGGGGTGACACAGTGACAGAGGGTGGGGGTGACAAGTGACACAGTGAGGGAGGGGGTGACTAGTGACAGAGGAAGGGAGGGGGTGACACAGTGACAGAGGGAGGGGTGACACAGTGACAGAGGGAGGGGTGACTAGTGACACAGTGACAGAGGGAGGGGGTGACTAGTGACAGAGGGAGGGAGGGGGTGACTAGTGACAGAGGGGTGGTGACTAGTGACACAGTGAGGGGGTTGACTAGTGACAGAGGGAGGTGGTGACACAGTGACAGAGGGAGGGAGGGGGTGACACAGTGACAGAAGGAGGGAGGTGCACACTAGTAACACAGTGAGGGTGGAGGTGACACAGTGACAGAGGGAGGGAGGGATGACTAGTGACAGAGGGAGGGAGGAGGTGACTAGTGTGACAGAGTGAATATATCCTACCTTTCTCTGTGCTTCCTCTTCTCTCCCAGGCTGCTGCTCCTTCCCCTGCTGGCTGTCAGGATCGGGACAGGGATCCAACACGCAGCGTACAAACAGTAGCCAGATACGTATACCGGACCTTAGAATGGCCGGACTAACGTAAGTAGTACTGAGAGAATAGTCAAAGACAAGCCGAGGTCGAGGGAAACAGAAGGCAGGAGAGCGAGAGACAAGCCGAATCAAGGATACAGAGGTAAGCAGAGTAGAATAAGCAAGCCGGGTCAAAACCAAAGGGAATAAGCAGAACACAAGCACTGAGTGACTAGAACAAGCTAGAACCACGACAGGGCAATGAGCTGACGAGAGAAGCTCCGTTAAATACCCTGTTCCGAAAAGTAACCACGCCTCTGAGGCGTCCCGATTGGTCCTGCAGCAATTGACTGACAGGTCGTTCCGGTAGTCTCCTGACGACTTCCGGACGTGATGCTGTAAAAGGCAGTCACTCCCTCGCGGCCGGCTTTGCACGACCGGATAGACCGCGAGGAAGGAAGCCATCAGACCGTCCGGATGAAGGAACTGCTAAGTCTCTACCTCTTTCGGAGGTAGAGACCACAGGTACCCTGACAGTACCCCCCCTCTCAGATACGCCCACCGGGCGGAAGACACCAGGGCGAGAAGGGAAGCGAGAGTGGAACGCCCTGCGGAGACGGGGAGCATGCACCTCCTCCTGAGGTACCCAACTTCTCTCCTCAGGACCATAACCCTTCCAATCGACCAGATACTGCAGTCTCCCTCGGGAGACTCGAGAATCAACGATGGAATTGACCTCATACTCCTCCTGACCCTCCACTTGCACAGAGCGAGGAGGGGCGATTGCGGAGGAGAACCTGTTACATATTAGTGGTTTTAGCAAGGAAACATGAAATGAATTCGGAATGCGCAAGGCATTAGGCAACGCTAAACGATACGCAACTGGGTTAATTTGAGACAGTACCCTGTAAGGTCCAATATATCGAGGAGCAAACTTCATGGACGGCACCTTTAACCGAATGTTTCTAGTACTTAACCAAACTCTATCGCCTGGAACAAACACCGGTGCAGCCCTTCTACGTTTGTCAGCGTGTTTTTTAACCAGCATGGAATTGTGCAGAAGGATTTGTCGAGTCTGATCCCACAACTTCCTTAAATTGGCAACATGAATATCCACCGACGGTACCCCTTGAGAAGAAGACTCCGAAGGAAGGATGGAAGGATGGAAGCCATAATTCAAGAAAAAAGGGCTAGACTGCGTAGAATCACAAATGAGATTGTTATGTG
Source organism: Pelobates fuscus (assembly GCF_036172605.1). NCBI lineage: Eukaryota > Metazoa > Chordata > Amphibia > Anura > Pelobatidae > Pelobates > Pelobates fuscus. The sequence goes on from NC_086317.1 coordinate 24,423,519, forward strand.
CAAACTCCGCCCAAGGAATCAAACCGACCCAATCGTCCTGGTGTTCAGAAACGAAACAGCTTAAATATTGTTCAACTTTTTGGTTGGTACGTTCAGCAGCTCCATTGGACTGAGGATGATAGGCAGAGGAGAAATTCAATTTGATGCCTAGTTGGGAGCAGAAAGATCTCCAAAAACGGGAAACAAATTGAGAGCCTCTGTCAGAGACAATTTGGGAAGGTATCCCATGCAAACGGAAAATCTCCCTAGCGAATATCTCCGCTAATTCAGGCGAAGATGGGAGTTTAGGTAAGGGAATGAAGTGAACCATCTTAGTAAATCTGTCCACCACAGTGAGGATAACAGTCTGCTTTTTAGAGATAGGCAAATCAACAATGAAGTCCATGGCCAAACAGGACCATGGCTTTTCAGGGACCTCTAAAGGATGCAGAAATCCGCATGGAAGCGAATGAGGTTGCTTAGTCTTGGTACAAACCTCACATGCCCCTATGAATTCTTTAATATCCTTACGTAAGTCAGGCCACCAAAAATCTTTAGAGACCAGAGCATATGTTTTGCGGATGCCCGGATGCCCCGCCACTTTGCTGTTATGGAGACAGCGTAGCACCTCCAGTTGGAGAGTGGCAGGAACGAAGTGTCGATCCCCAGGAGTCTGTTTGGGTGCCAAATGCTGAGATTTCATGATCTCGGAAAGCAATGGAGAGTGAATCCTAAGATTCGTGTTAGCGATGATATTTCCCTTGGGAACTATGGAGGACAGAACTGTTTCAGTTACAGTGGATGGTTCATATTGACGAGACAAAGCATCGGCTTTAGAGTTCTTAGAACCAGGTCTATAAGTAAGTACATAATTAAAGTGAGTGAGGAACAAGGACCAGCGAGCCTGTCTGGCGGATAAGCACTTAGCCTCCCCAATATAAGACAAGTTCTTATGATCCGTTAATATAGTAACAGGGTGTAATGTCCCTTCGAGTAAATGTCTCCACTCCTTTAAAGCCTTAATGACCGCTAATAGTTCCCTTTCCCCGATGTCATATCTGCTCTCAGACCCAGATAATTTCTTAGAGAAGAAACCACAAGGGTGTAACGGTTTATCCACCCCTAACCTTTGAGATAGAACAGCCCCAACTCCTGTCTCAGAGGCATCGACCTCGAGCAAGAAAGGCAGAGTCGTATCAGGATGAACTAGGATGGGAGCCGAGGCAAAAAGTTCCTTGAGAGTTTTGAAAGCAACAAGAGCCTCCTTAGACCAGACTTTAGTATCAGCCCCTTGTTTGGTCATATTGGTAATAGGCGAAATGATAGAGGAGTATCCCTTAATGAAGCGCCTATAGTAGTTGGAAAAACCAATAAACCGCTGGATAGCCTTGAGTCCTTTGGGCAAAGGCCAGTCTAAAATAGATTGGAGTTTTCCAGGGTCCATTTTAAAACCTTCCCCAGAAATCACGTACCCAAGAAAGTCTGTCTGAGACTGATCAAAACTGCATTTCTCCAATTGCAGTATAGACCATGTTGCAGAAGTTTGTGTAATACCTTTCTGACCTGTTTATGGTGAGTCTCAATCTCCTTAGAGTGTATTAGTATGTCGTCCAGGTAAACAATAACACAATCATGTTGAAACTCCCTAAGTACCTCATTAATCAAATCTTGAAATACTGCAGGAGCATTGCAAAGTCCAAATGGCATAACCGTTTATTCGTAGTGGCCATACCGGGTATTGAATGCCGTCATCCACTCGTGACCATGCTGGATTCTCACCAAATTGTATGCCCCTCTAAGATCTAACTTGGTGACGATCTTGGAGCCCTTAAGACGATCAAATAATTCAGTAATCAGTGGGATAGGATAGGCATTTCTGACAGTTATTTTATTCAAGCCTCGGTAATCGATACAAGGTCTCAGCGTACCATCCTTTTTCTTAATAAAAAAGAACCCAGCCCCGGCCGGAGAAGAAGACCTCCTAATGAATCCTTTTTCTAAATTCTCCCGAATATACTCCTCGAGAACCGAGTTTTCCTGAACAGACAAAGGATATACATGGCCCCTCGGAGGCATCGTCCCTGGTAAAAGCTTAATCTTACAATCAAATGACCTGTGTGGCGGCAAAGAATCGGCATTCTTCTTGTCAAATACTGCCTTTAAGTCTAGGTAAAGGTCTGGTATTTGTCTTTCTGTGGACTGAGTAGGATTCTCCGGTATGTTAATATTAGCTAAGGGAGAAACCTTGCTTAAACACCTCTCCTGGCAGCCCTGGCCCCACAAAAGTATCTCCCCTAACTCCCAATCAATAATAGGGTTATGTTTCTTCAACCATGAGTACCCTAGAACTATGGGAACGGAAGGGGACGAAATGAGCATAAGAGATAAATTCTCAACGTGTAGGATACCAACATTTAAATCAATGGGTATGGTCTCACGAAAGATAACAGGGTCTAGTAGTGGTCTACCATCTATGGCCTCAACGGCCAAGGGTGTCTCCCTTAGCTGGGTTGGGATGTTGTTTTTACTCGCAAAGGCCTGGTCGATAAAATTCTCCGCAGCACCGGAATCTATCAATGCCATAGCCCTTACTACTTCCCTCTCCCAAGTCAAGGAAACTGGTAGCAGAAGCCTGTGATCTTTATAATTAGGATTAGAGGACAAAATCGAAACACCCAAGGCCTGTCCTCTAGAAAGACTTAGGTGCGAGCGTTTCCCGGACGGTTAGAACAGTTCGAGAGTAAATGACCTTTGGCTCCACAATACATACACAAACCCTCTCTTCTTCTGTACTGTCTTTCCTCCTCAGAGAGGCGGGTATACCCTATCTGCATAGGTTCAGGAAGCAAAGATACCGTGGAGTCAGGACTTGGAAAAGAGGGAGCTAACCTAAAAGAAGGTCTCCGATTCCTCTCTCGAGTGTTCTGTCTCTCTCTTAAACGTTCATCTATACGAGAGATGAATGAAATTAAATCTTCTAAATTCTCAGGGAGTTCCCTAGTAGCAACCTCATCAAGGATTACATCAGATAGACCATTCAAAAATACATCCATATACGCCGGCTCGTTCCACTTGACTTCTGACGCCAGAGACCTGAACTCTAGTGCATAATCCACAAGTGTTCGGTTCTCCTGTCTCAGGCGCAACAGTAATCTGGCTGCATTAACCTTTCTACCTGGAGGGTCAAATGTTCTTCTAAAAGCAGCTACAAATGCGTTATAGTTATATACTAATGGGTTATCGTTCTCCCATAGTGGATTGGCCCATCTCAGAGCCTTCTCAATAAGTAGGGTGATAATAAATCCTACCTTTGCCCTATCTGTAGGATAAGAGCGAGGTTGCAATTCAAAATGGATACTAATTTGGTTTAAAAAACCACAACACTTCTCAGGCGCCCCACCATAGCGTACTGGGGGGGTAATGCGAGAAGAAGCACCCACTGTGGCTACCTCTAACCCTGAACTGACAGGAGAAATAGGGGTATTACGTATCTCCTCTGGTGGGTTATTGGCACGAGATAATAGTGCCTGTAGCGCAAGTGCCATCTGATCCATTCTGTGATCCATGGCTTCAAACCTAGGATCAGGGGAAGCAAGCTGACTGTTTGTACTTGCAGGATCCATTGGCCCTGTCGTAATGTCAGGATCGGGACAGGGATCCAACACGCAGCGTACAAACAGTAGCCAGATACGTATACCAGACCTTAGAATGGCCGGACTAACGTAAGTAGTACTGAGAGAATAGTCAAAGACAAGCCGAGGTCGAGGGAAACAGAAGGCAGGAGAGCGAGAGACAAGCCGAATCAAGGATACAGAGGTAAGCAGAGTAGAATAAGCAAGCCGGGTCAAAACCAAAGGGAATAAGCAGAACACAAGCACTGAGTGACTAGAACAAGCTAGAACCACGACAGGGCAATGAGCTGACGAGAGAAGCTCCGTTAAATACCCTGTTCCGAAAAGTAACCACGCCTCTGAGGCGTCCCGATTGGTCCTGCAGCAATTGACTGACAGGTCGTTCCGGTAGTCTCCTGACGACTTCCGGACGTGATGCTGTAAAAGGCAGTCACTCCCTCGCGGCCGGCTTTGCACGACCGGATAGACCGCGAGGAAGGAAGCCATCAGACCGTCCGGATGAAGGAACTGCTAAGTCTCTACCTCTTTCGGAGGTAGAGACCACAGGTACCCTGACACTGGCTCTGTGTGAGAGGAGTAAACCGGAAGTGGGGTCACTTCCTGGCCCCGCCTCTCCCCATCACACAGAGCGCCGCACGGGACAGGAAGGAGAAATGGCATAGAGGAGGTGAAGCTGCCAGGTCTCTTTTGAAAATGGGGGGGAAGGGGGGCGGTGACTTGCAGAGCGGTAGGTTGTGGGAAGACATACCACATTATCTCTATTGTTCCGTCCAGGCCCATTATCTATTATACCTACTGGAAGCACAAGAATCCACCTACTGTGAACTATTATCAATTCTCTAGCCCGGAAGAAAGACCCTTGGCAGGATTGTTGCTGATACACACTCATGGAACTGACCTAACACTCGATCCACTATTTAAAACCATGACAGATACGTCCTACTTTGCTTATTAAATCTGTCAGGATCTAGGAATAATAGAGTTTTGTAGTTTGCCTCATGGAAATAAACTGCGCCATAGATGTGTTTTTTTTTTGTTTGTTTGTTTTTTTACCACAACTGTTATATAATGAAATGCATGTTTACTTATTGAAATCCAGACTTGACCAGCTATAATCCTCTTCTTTTTTCAGGTGCACAAAACATGACAGGATTTCATCAATCCCGATATATACCAATATCTCTGATCATGGTAATAGCAGCAATAATCATGTCATCTTTAGTAGGAGCTATGTATTTTTATATCGAGAGATATCAAATGTAAGTAACAATACATTCTATAACTATATAATTTAGTGATGCTAAGAGAGAATTTATTTATTTAGGTAATGTGTTCCAAAGACATTAATAAAATGTAGAAATTAATATCTTAAAGACTCTAAAAATAACAAATTCAACTGTAAAACAATGGAGTAGACACAAGCTAAGTTGGATGGGTAGAATTAATGTTTAAAGAGCCTATATTCTTCCCCTATGGACATGTTTTTTTAGGATGTTCCGGTCAAAATTCCAGAGTGTTGTTTGGATTTAATCTAATCTAGTTTTCGTAACTTTGTATGGCGGGGGAAAACATCCCGGGTCAGATTTGGCTGTTTAGGACATTGAGTGAATCGGGGGAGGGGGGAATCGGGAGTGCATTTTCCCAATATTTAAAAACTAGGCCAGTGTTTTATACCATCTACATTTATCAACTACAGATTTACTGGTAAAGGAAGGATGGTCCAGAATAGAAATAGAACATTTGGACAAGGGGGATATGATTAAAACCATATGGCAACTAGGGAAAAAAAAGGTTTAGTAGAGCATACGAACAACAAGATTCTGTTACATGTTTTTTTCAATATGATTTAGGATTTAGAAGAAAATTTAATTGTATGGATAAACTATTAGAATTGTTTTAAGTAAACCTTTTGTAACAATTTGATCTACCAAATTAAGACATATTCACATAGTTAATGATCAGATCATATACAAGAGGTCATGGATTTGTGGGATCCAATTAAGTGAGTGTACATCTTACCATTCATTGTTTTACAGCTGTTAAAATATTATTGGCTAGACCCTGGTAACAAAGGATTGAGATAACATATGTTCAATGGAAAGCCCAACTCATACTCTAGCTAAAAATGGAGAATGGGATTAACAATTCTTCATCCAGGAATTAAGTATTGAGGGAAACATCTCTGTAGAAAACTGTCATAATTCTAGATTATTAACCCTGTACTTGGGAAGTACTTTACAAACACTCTCATGATTTACCATTAGGGACAAGTATTCGTGTATGATTGTCTCATTGGTGTGGTGTTATATAGTGTGTTTAGTGTTTGTATATTTGTGTTATGTGGAGATGCATGTCATTTTCTTGTCATTGAAAAAAATAGTATAAAAAAAAGTAAGTAACACAATTAAAGGAGCACGCTAAACACCATTATAATTATAGGGTGCCGTGGTGGTTATGGTGCCAGGAGCTCCATGGCATTGTCCCTCAGTAAGGAATCAAACTGTTGGCAAATTATTTGACACTAACTTGGGTATCCATGGGTGCCACAGTTGTTTCTGATCACAATCTGGTTAAAGTGGAAGTTCTCATTCTGCTTTAAACATGTACATTTTGTGAAATTTTGGGGGGGTATTCGTTGGCTGAAAGTATCAGTAGTGTTTATGGTGCTTAAATTGCTTGTTTAAAGAATTCATTGACTTTAATATGGCACAAGAATGTTGGAAACATTCTCCCACTCTTTTCACAAGTCAAAGTATAGTCTCAGAATTCATACATTAGTTGCTATTTCTTCTGTCATCCCGTATACACAGAACAGAACAGCCTGAAACAAGTTTTCGCCCGGTTCGCGAACCGGGCGAACCGCCATAGACTTCAATGGGCAGGCGAATTTTAAAACCCACAGGGACTCTTTCTGGCCACAATAGTGATGGAAAAGTTGTTTCAAGGGGACTAACACCTTGACTGTGGCATGCCGGAGGGGGATCCATGGCAAAACTCCCATGGAAAATTATACAGTTGATGCAGAGTCTGGTTTTAATCCATAAAGGGTATAAATCACCTAACATTCCTAAATCACAATGGATATGGATTGACACCTGACATATGACATATTGACACCTTGACATATGGATTGACACTTGTCCTCAGATACCCTGATACACACTGACACAGAGCAGAATAGGGACTGTTCCCCCTACATAGGGTCACTTGGCAGATATGGATTGACACCTGTCCTCAGGGACCCTGATACACACTGACACAGAGCAGAATAGGGACTGTTCCCCCTACATAGGGTCACTTGGCAGATATGGATTGACACATGTCCTCAGGGACCCTGATACACACTGACACAGAGCAGAAAAGGGAATATTCACTAAATGCCAAACATTGTTATACAGGGGAATAATCAGTAAATAAGGATAAGGGGGGGGACCTACTGCCCTCCCCCCGGCCCCCACCCCTGCGCGGTGGGTGGGGCCATAAATCACAATGGGGGAGGACCTACTGTCCTCCCGCCCGCCCCCACCCGTGAGCGGTGGGTGGGGGCCATAAAAATAATGAGGGGGGGGACCTACTGTATGATGTTGTATCGATTAGGTAGTGTAATGGTTACGCCCGCTTCACAGTGACAGACCAAACTCCCCGTTTAACGCACCCCAAACAACTGCAAACAGTCCATTTGCACAACCGCGAACTCCCCATTTGCACAAGGTTGGATACCAAGCTAGCCATGTTCCGTTCCTTGTCCTCACTGATGTCATTGAAGGTCTCTTCCTCCACCCAGCCACGTACAACACCAAGGGTCCCCAAAAGGTGACAACAAGCCCTCTGGGACGCCTGCTGTGTTTGGTCTTCCACCTCCTCAAAGCCACCTTCCTCCTCTGACTCCTCTTCTTCAGACTCCTCTCTCTGCGTTGCCCCTCTCTGCGTTATTATAAGGTGTGTTAAGTAGTACTATTCTTATCAGTTTAATCCCTGTTATGAGTAGAGGACTATTTCCTTGTTTCGCCAGACCCCTTCAAAGATGGAAAAAGCGGTATGAGTGGAAGAAACAAGGAAATGTGGTCAGGTGGTGGTGCCAGCCCCACCGAGGGCTTGTACCCAGGTATGCTAATAAACTGAAAAAAGAAAAAATCTCCCAAGAAGGAGATCTAAAACTGGCATAGGAAAAGGTTAGACAACTATAATAAAGTGATACCTACAAATCCTAGTGAGCATTGGTGTATAATAGAGGGAGAAAGGGAAAGCAGAGTAAGTAATGCTCCCTAATACCGTGGTTAGTACCCTTTGTTAAAGTAAATTGAGTAATGGACAAAAGTCTTTATTGTATCATTATAAATAACAAAGGGATACTATACTCATTCCCCTATAGTGGCTAATTGTGTAATAATGGTAATACTATTACCTATTATATAATATTGCCAGGGGCAAGGAAATTCCCTCTAAATAGAAGGGTATAGACAGAGAGTATGGAGACCGGAGTGATGCTGTCATAAAAAGTGTCAATAAGGTGATATAAAGTTAAATGTATCACAGACACACAGCCACCCTTTCTCTTAGCTAGTTTCCAGAAATGCTGGATAGGTAGAAGGGCTATAAAGACTCAGAGAGGTCTAAGAAGAATCCTCTAAACTAGCCCTAATCTCCTTAAACACCTTCAAGGGTGTTCTAAGCTGAAGCTCAATCTAAACGTTTAGATGACTGCCTCATTTCCCATCACAGATGCGGGCTAGGAATAACAGTGTGCAAGACAAAGAGTGGGTCTAAGTGCCCATAGTGCAGTAGAGTGTTCCTAGTGAAGTGAAAAAGAGAATAACGAGCTGGCGCCCAAGAGAATAACGAGCTGGCGCCCTATCAGGGGACGTGTATATGGCATCGATTTTAGGAACCGGGAGATGGAAAAAGATGCTTGGTCGGTCCTCCTACTTCCAATTTGGGGCACTGCGCGTGCAATCTAATGTGCCATCAGATAGGAGTGGTGTGTTAAGTTGTACTATTCCTATCAGTTTAATCCCTGTTATGTGCCTTTTTTTGGTTTGGTTTTTGAAGCCACAGTGCAGCACCAGAGGCCCGAAAGATTAGGCATGTACACATGCCTGAAAAATTAGGTATTGTTGCAGCCGCTGCTGTAGCAGCGGGCAGAAAAATTTATGTTTGTTTCCCAGGCAGAAAGTGCCCTAGAACATTGCGGCTTGAACCCTAGTTGGTGGAGGATAAGTCACGCACGTCAACCGGCATTCAGAGCTAAAATACAGCAGCGTGTGGACCATTTTTAGCCCAAGGTAACTCATCTCATCAGGCCTTTTTTAGTCGAATATATCGCCCACTGTCAGTCCCTTTGGGATCCATCCCTCATTCATATTAATAAAGGTGAGGTAATCTAGACTTTTTTGACCTAGGCGACTTCTCTTCTCAGTGACAATACCTCCTGCTGCACTGAAGGTCCTTTCTGACAGGACACTTGAAGCGGGGCAGGCCAGAAGTTCTATCGCAAATTGGGATAGCTCAGGCCACAGGTCAAGCCTGCACACCCAGTAGTGAAGGGGTTCATCGCTTCTCAGAGTGTCGATATCTGCAGTTAAGACGAGGTAGTCTGCTACCTGTCGGTCGAGTCGTTCTCTGAGGGTGGATCCCGAAGGGCTGTAGTGATGCGTAGGACTTAAAAAGCTCCGCTTCTCCTCCATCAACAACACGTCTGTAAAGCGTCCTGTCCTTGCCGGCGTGGTTGTGGGAGGAGGAGGATTACTTTCACCTCTTCCCCTGTTAGTATTCCCGTTGTGCTGTGACTTCACCCTTATACGCTGTGTAAAGCATACTTTTTAATTAATTTTGCAAATGCTGCATCCTTTCCGACTTGTTGTAATTTGGTAACATTTCAGCCACTTTCTGCTTATACCAGTGGAGCACCCAGTACAGGTCGTTCTCCTTCAGCCTTTTTATACGAGGGTCCCTCAACAGGCACGACAGCATGAAAGACCCCATTTGCACAAGGTTGGATGCCGAGCTACTCATTTCCCGTTCCTCCTCCTCAGTGATCTCAATGAAGGTATGTTCTTCCCCCCAGCCACGTACAACACCACGGGTACCAGATAGGTGACAACGAGCACCCTGGGATGCCTGTTGTGGTTGGTCTTCCTCCTCCTCCTCAAAGCCACATTCCTCCTCTGACTCCTCTTCCTCACAATCCTCTTCCAGCGTTGCCGCAGGTCCAGCAAGCGATGCTGATAAGGCTGTTTCTGGTGGTGATGGTGACCACAACTCTTCCTCTTCCTCTTCACGCTCATCTACGGCCTGATCCAGCACTCTTCGCAGGGCATGCTCCAGGAATAAAACAAATGGTATGATGTCGCTGATGGTGCCTTCGGTGCGACTGACTAGGTTTGTCACCTCCTCAAAAGGACGCATGAGCCTACAGGCATTGCGCATGAGCGTCCAGTAACGTAGCAAAAAAATTCCCAGCTCCCCAGAGGCTGTCCTAGCACCCCGGTCATACAAATATTCATTAACGGCTTTTTCTTGTTGGAGCAGGCGGTCGAACATTAGGAGTGTTGAATTCCAAAGTGTCGGGCTGTCGCAAATCAAGCGCCTCACTGGCATGTTGTTTCGCCGCTGGATATCTGCAAAGTGCACCATGGCCGTGTAGGAACGCCTGAAATTGACACACACCTTCCTGGCCTGCTTCAGGACATCCTGTAAGCCTGTGTACTTATGCACAAAGCGTTGTACGATCAGATTACACACATGTGCCATGCACGGCACATGTGTCAACTTGCCCAACTTCAATGCCGCCAACAAATTTGTTCCATTGTCACAAACCACTTTGCCGATCTCCAGTTGCTGCGGAGTCAGCCACTTTTCCACCTGTGCGTTCATGGCGGACAGGAGTGCTTGTCCGGGGTGACTCTCTGCTTTCAAGCAAGTCAAATCCAAGACGGCATGACACTGCCATATCCGGGATGTGGAATAGTACCTGGGGAGCTGGGGGGGTGCCGTTGATGTGGAGCAAGACGCAGCAGCAGAAGAGGACTCCGAGGAGGTTATGGAAGAGCATGGAGTAGGAGGAGTAGAGGAGGTGGCAGCAGGCCTGCCTGCAAGTCGTGGCAGTGTCACCAACTCCTCTGCAGAGCCACGGATTCCATGCTTGGCAGCCGTCAGCAGGTTTACCCAATGCGCAGTGTAGGTGATATACCTGCCCTGACCATGCTTTGCAGACCAGGTATCAGTGGTCAGATGGACCCTTGCCCCAACACTGTGTGTCAGACATGCCATTACTTCCTTTTGCACAATCGAGTACAGGTTGGGGATTGCCTTTTGTGAAAAGAAATTTCGTCCAGGTACCTTCCACTGCGGTGTCCCAATAGCTACAAATTTTTTGAACGCCTCAGACTCCACCAGCTTGTATGGTAAAAGCTGGTGGGCTAATAGTTCAGACAAGCCAGCTGTCAGACGTCGGGCAAGGGGGTGACTTTCTGACATTGGCTTCTTACGCTCAAACATGTCCTTGACAGACACCTGACTGTGGGCAGATGAGCGGGAACTGCTCATGGCGGGAGTGGCGGATGGTTGAGAGGGGGCAAGAAGGACAGCAGTGGTTGATGTGGCTGAAGATGCTGGACCAGGAGGAGGATGGCGGCTTTGAGTTTGTGTGCTGCTTGTACTCATGTGTTGATCCCATAGGCGTTTGTGATGTGAGATAATGTGCCTACGCAAAGCAGTTGTACCTAGGTGGGTGTTGGACTTCCTACGACTCAGTTTCTTTTGGCATAGGTTGCAAATGGCATCGCTGTTGTCAGAGGCAGACACACAAAAAAAATTCCACACTGCTGAGCTCTGCAATGACGGCATTCTGGTGGTGGACACAGCATGCGTTGATTGGCGTGCTGTCGGGCTGACCCCGGGTGCTGATGCATGCTGTCTGACTGTGCCACTAGCTCCTTGCGACGACCTCCCCCTGCTTCCAACTCGTCTCCTCCTCCTCTCTGTCTCCCCATCTGAACCTTCGCCCTGTTCTTCTTCTTGCCGAGCGGGCACCCACGTGACATCCATGGACGCATCGTCATCATCAACTGCTTCACTTGTATCTGACAACTCAGCAAAGGAAGCAGCAGCGGGAACAACATCATCATCATCACACCGTACGTCCATGTGTGTAATGCTGCCTGAGACTGAGACATATCCCTGTTATCTACATCCTCTGGCAATAATGGTTGCGGATCACTCATTTTTTCAAACGGATGTGTAAATAACTCCTCTGACAGATAAAGTGAAGGGGTTGTGGTGCTAGTGTTGGTGGTGGCGGCAGGCGGGTGAGTGGTATCTTGAGAGGTGCCCGAAGCTAAGCTGGAGGAGGATGGTGCCTCAAGGTTCCGAGCGGAAGCTGTAGAAGATTGGGTGTCCTGTGTTAGCCAGTCAACTATGTCCTCGGAACTTTTCAAGTTCAGGGTATGTGGCCTCTGAAAACTGGGCATTATTCTAGGGCAAAAGGGAATCACAGCACTACGACCACGACGGCCCCTTCGAGATGGCCTGCCTCTGCCTGTCATTTTTGGGGGGATTAGTGTTACTATGCGTGCAAGCTACTGTGAGACCAGATATGAGTGGCACTGTGCAGTGGCAGAGGTTGGCAGAGTACACGCTGTAGGCCTGACACCCGCTTGCAGACAACTAACTGCTATTCAATCTATAACAGTGAAAAACTTTTTTGTTTTTAAATGCAATCTATTGCGACACCACATAAGAGTGGCACTGTGCACTGGCAGAGGTTGGCAGAGTACACGCTGTAGGCCTGACACACACTTATGAAGGACACTGACTGCTATTATATTACAGTCAAAAACTTTTTTGTTTTTAAATGCAAGCTATTGTGACACCAGATATGAGTGGCACTGTGCACTGGCAGAGGTTGGCAGAGTACACGCTGTAGGCCTGACACACACTTATGAAGGACACTGACTGCTATTATATTACAGTCAAAAACTTTTTTGCTTTTAAATGCAAGCTATTGTGACACCAGATATGAGTGGCACTGTGCACTGGCAGAGGTTGGCAGAGTACACGCTGTAGGCCTGACAGCCGCTTGAAGGACACTGACTGCTATTAGATTACAGTCAAAAGGTTTTTTTGTTTTTAAATGCAAGCTATTGTGACACCAGATAAGAGTGGCAATGTGCACTGGCAGAGGTTAGCAGAGTACACGCTGTAGGCCTGACACACACTTATGAAGGACACTGACTGCTATTATATTACAGTCAAAAACTTTTTTGTTTTTAAATGCAAGCTATTGTGACACCAGATATGAATGGCACTGTGCACTGGCAGAGGTTGGCAGAGTACACGCTGTAGGCCTGACACACACTTATGAAGGACACTGACTGCTATTATAATACAGTCAAAAACTTTTTTGTTTTTAAATGCAAGCTATTGTGACACCAGATATGTGTGGCACTGTGCACTGGCAGAGGTTGGCAGAGTACACGCTGTAGACCTGACACGCCCGCTTGAAGGACACTGACTGCTATTAGATTACAGTCAAAAAAGTTTTTTGTTTTTTAAATGCATGCTATTGTGACACCAGATAAGAGTGGCAATGTGCACTGGCAGAGGTTAGCAGAGTACACGCTGTTGGCCTGAGACACAGACGCTTGCAGACAACTAACTGCTATTCAATCTATTACAGTGAAAAAAAAATTGTTTTTATATGCAAGCTAATGTGACACCAGATATGAGTGGTGGCACTGGGCAAGTGGGCACAGTATCCACTGTGAGCCTGACACAGAAGCTGGCAGGCAGGCAACTGCAATTAGATTACACAGGAAAAAAAAGCGGACTGATGTTCTAGCCCTAAAAAAGGCTTTTTGGGGTGCTGTCCTTACAGCAGAGATCAGATGAGTCCTTCAGGACTGTAGTGGACACTGAATACACTAGCCTAGCTATCAATTTCCCTATCAAATCAGCAGCAGCTACACTGTCCTCTCCTCCTCTCACTAAGAAGGCAGCTTCACAATGAATGTAAAATGGATGCTGTACAGGAGGTGGGAGGGTCTGGAAGGGAGGGTCTGCTGCTGATTGGCTGGAATGTGTCTGCTGACTATGAGGCACAGGGTCAAAGTTTACTCAATGATGACGAATAGGGGGCGTATCGAACCGCGCATATGTTCGCCCACCGTGGCGAACGCGAACACGCTATGTTCGCCAGGAACTATTCGCCAAGCGAACCGTTCGGTACATCACTAGTCCCAGTATATTACAGAAGGAAAGTGAAAATGAATAGCATGTTCTTCATTATAATGTGAAAAGAAATTATCAGCAAAAGAAAAACCATAACATCTCCAAAGTGACCATTTTACATAACTGCACCAAAGAGATCTATATTGGAGCATTTCCAGGGGCAAATAATGCAATGCAGATACGTAAGTAAACGTATCTTTCCATGACTTCCGTGTTCAGGACAACTTCATCGCCCCATTCGCTCAGTCAGTCTCTTCGAAAGCGCAGTAAAAGGCATGTTTGGTTAACAATAGAAATGTTATACAATGCAGGGGAAATAAATATTCATATTTAGTTTAAGAGGGAATTCTGCCAAAAGAAAGTGCAGATAAGCTCATGTTATTTATTCTAGGTGATGAGCACACAAAAAAGTTGCATACATTGCCGATAGCCAGTCTGTTGACTTAAGGTGATTGGGACACTAACACCCAGAAGTCATTATGGAAATTGCAAAATTTAACTAAAGAGCATACATGATAACAATGTGAGGTCAAATGCTCATTGGACGCCAATGCTGAGTCAAAATGCTAAATAAAAGGTTACATATACTCTGCATGCTAAGTGAATTCAAAGAACCCATTGGAACTTACAAAGAACAACGAGAGCCCCCATTCCTACCATGACATGTTCCATGAATCCCAAATATGAACTGATGGAAACGTTTCAAAGTGGTTTTGTCCAACAAATAGGCGATTCAGTATGTTTTAGTCAGTAATTGTTATCCAAACAATCTTATGGGTTTATTACATTTCCTGTGATCCAAGCTTTGAATTAGCATGTTAATCATGTATGGAAAACGAAAACATTTAGCTGTGTTGAGGTTTGTGTTGTGAAAAGTGGCTTTTAGTTTTCTCATATTCTCCAGTTGAGATAAAAAAAAACTGTGGATTTAAAAATGAGTTTAGCCTTAAAGGACCACTCTAGGCACCCAGACCACTTCAGCTTAATGAAGTGGTCTGGGTGCCAGGTCCCTCTAGAATTAACCCCCCTTTTTTTTCTAAACATAGCAGTTTCAGAGAAACTGCTATGTTTATAATAGGGTTAATCCAGCCTCCAAATCCTCTAGTGGCTGTCTCACTGACAGCCACTAGAGGCGCTTGCGTGATTCTCACTGTGAAAATCACAGTGAGAGCACGCAAGCGTCCATAGGAAAGCATTGTAAATGCTTTCCCCTGAGACCGTCTGAATGCGCGCGCAGCTCTTGCCACGCATGCGCATTCAGCCGAAAGGGAGGATCGGAGGCGGAGAGGAGAAGGAGAGCTCCCCGCCCGGCGCTGGAATAAAGGTACGTTTTAACCCTTTTCTCTCCCCAGAGCCCGGCGGGAGGGGGTCCCTGAGGGTGGGGGCACTCTCAGGGCACTATAGTGCCAGGAAAACGAGTATGTTTTCCTGGCACTATAGTGGTCCTTTAAATAAAATAAGATGAGATCCAGTGTGGCTGCTGGACCAGGAGATGCTATATCCAGCTCTGTAAGTCAGAGTAAAAAATGCTCAATAGTGATGTTTGTCTGAAAGGAAATTTACAAAACGTGGGAAATGTGCCACTATGGCATTCTAATTAACACAAAACTGTGGTTTTTTTTTTTGTTTAACCCCTTAAGGACACATGACATGTGTGACATGTCATGATTCCCTTTTATTCCAGAAGTTTGGTCCTTAAGGGGTTAATTATAATTTATGTGATGAACACATGTTAGATCCCCAGTTTACTGTGACATTTTGGAATAATTAATTTTATCTTTCTTTTATTAAATAGACAGTTTTGGAAATCAAAGGAGTCACATTCTAAGCAATTATTAGTCAATAAAGATATGGTAGATCAAGATAATGTGCATCCTGATACAGTTCATCTAACACCAGACAGCAAGAGATGTGAAGAAGTGAGTACTTAAAGAGCCACTCCAGGCTCCAACACACGTTAGCTGCACTGTATTATTTAGGTTACAGTTACTTTCAGATCTTTATTTGACACTCTCGCATTGTGCTGAGGGCATTAGAACTATTCATAGATTGCTTTAGCCATTCTCTGAGCACATTCTGTCCTCGGATTCCAGGCTACGATGTCTTTACTTGAGCATCCTCATCCACTTTACAGACAGGACACCCCATTTGGGCATCACTAGTAATGCAAGTTTAGTTACTGGCATGCAACTTTAGACCCACTCACTCACTATCCCTCATTCATAGCTCCCAGTTACCTATTTAATTTATTGGGTAAGAGAGGTTACAGGGAGTTATGCTGGGCTGGTTATTTATCATTTTATTATTTTGCTCAAGGCCCGAGCATGAAGGAGAAAAATGTTTGGGCACCGATGGATCATATCATTCAGGCTTTTATTGGTAATGAACAGGCAACGTCTGGAATCAACAAGTCTTTAACAAGCCAATGGCTTGTGTCGAAATGTTGTCTATTCATTTCCTATAAAAGTCTGCTTGGAATGTTCCTTGTGTGCCAGGACCTTTTTATCCTTCACTTCTGTGGGTGAGTCACCTTGTGGATACTCCAGAATAAAAAAAACACATATAGGTGCGCTGTGTCTTTAAAAAATCAAGAAATAGTGTAAACACTTATTCATTTCACTCAGACAAGGTGTATACAAATCACTAAAGTGATCTAGTGCAAAACCTATTGTGGGATCAGTCTGATATGGAAAAGGATCTCTTCTTTTTTCCTCCTTTTTCTCCCCCCTTGCAAGTTGATGGTACTCGTATAAACCCGTCCTTGCAAGCTCGCTGTCTTGGTGTGATCACCTTTACTCCTCAAGTCCAGTCTGTCCTGCCGATTCCACCTAAAAACCATTGCCCTCATTCGCCTCTTCCTTACACGAGATTCTATTAAGGAGCTTGTTCGTGCCCTTGTAATTTCTTGCATTGATTACTGTAATTCTCTCCTAATTGGTCTCACCAGAAACTGAACTGTTTTGCTACAGTGTGTTATAAATGCTGCCACCAGACTAATTTTCTCTTCTGTCTCTCCTCTCATACCTCGCCCCTCTGTCAATCCTTACATTGGCTTCTTGTATTAAAAATACTAACTCTTACCTATAAACAACTCTATCCCCAGTACGTCTCTACATTAATTAACAGGTAAGCCTCTTCTCAGTCTCTCCTCTCAGCTAGTGACCTTCTCCTGTCCACTGCTTGCACCCTTACTGCAAACTCTCACTTGCAAAACTTCTCTTGGGCTGCTCCTCTTCTCTGGAACAGCCTGCTTTTACCCATCACTAACAAGTACACAGGTCTGGGCACTTAGAGTACAGAAATAAGACAATGTT
Source organism: Pelobates fuscus (assembly GCF_036172605.1). Taxonomy (NCBI): domain Eukaryota; kingdom Metazoa; phylum Chordata; class Amphibia; order Anura; family Pelobatidae; genus Pelobates; species Pelobates fuscus. The sequence goes on from NC_086317.1 coordinate 24,440,671, forward strand.
TTGGTACCACTCTGGGCCTTTGTCAAGTCTAAATTAACAAGTGTTACAAACTCATATAAATACCATCCCCAATAACATTTACAAATGCAACTAAGTGGTTATAATTAACATAAGGTAACTTACATGTTACATAGACATATAAAATGACAGGACCAGCATTTTCCCAAGTATAAAAGGGTAACACAGACGTGGAACTCAATCTGCCTAGACGGGTATCAGCTACACCCTTCTGAAGATGCCCAAAGAAGGCCAAAACGATTGTCCAGGGTTGCAGTATCTTTTGTGCAGCGTGAACTTGCCGGCATTTTGGTTCTGGACTGCCCTTATGGGTGGGATCAGTCTGATATGGAAAAGGATCTCTCTAAAATGGCACAAGTGAGCAAAAACTACTTTGAGACCGGAGCAGGTGTTTACCGAAGGGAAAACTAGTGAGATTCTCTAAGCATTTGTAATCAGCAAGAGATAACCAACATGTTACAAGGAATAATATGATGCAGTAAAACCAATATCTTCCCAGGTGAAGACGATCACTGTTAAAACTACAAGAGGGCAATGACATCATCCATACAGGTGTCACGTCACGTCACGCTCTGTGACACTAGGGTGCCTAAATAACCGATTATATTACAAAACCGAGCGATTTGGATATACCCAATGCTTGTTTTAAACTAGCATTGGTGGCTCAGAGTTGTACTGCAAGGTTTCTATCTTGTCGGGCAGTGTCCAAATGTCATTACATCTAGTAGGCAGGGCACGCTGAGAGGGTATGGCTGCTGCCAAGCATGACCCTACCCCTTGATGTCTTGCATCTGATAGGTGGAGGGGCGGGTCTTTGTCGTCATGGACACAAGACGCAATCCAACATTGAGGAGGGCAGCCAAGCTGGCCGATCAGTTTACCTAGATTTGTCCTAAAACATAAAAAGAAAAAAAGACACAAACAGCTGGCTGGCAAAAGAGGGCATGTTTATAATATTAATAATTTCTTCCATTAAACTAAACAAGTGTTTTGTATAAATTATATATGATTAATAAAAAATAAATAAATCAATAAACATACTTTATAAAGTGTCACAATAAAGTGAATAAAGAAGTTCATATAAAACTAATTTATTTGTGTAATATTAAGTTAGAATTACATATTAATAGGTGACAATCTTAAAGTGTAACTGGGAGATATTGTGCTTGTGTTCAGCAAAATGGGCAGGAATAGGAAAATCCACCAAACCTGTCCGTATGGCTGACTTGTGTTTAGTGAATCTCTCTTGCATTTTTTGACTTGTCTCCCCAACATAGATCAACTTACACAGACATTTAAGTAGGTAGACCACATATTCTATATTACAAGTGACATATGCATTAACTATATCTATTTTACCATTGTATGGCTAGCAAAAGATGTCTCTACGCATCATTGCGCTACAAGCCAGACAGTTTAAGCATGGATAGTTTAAAAACAAAATAGGACTCCCCCATATCTAATAAATTCTGAATTTAAAGCTCATAAGGGGCTAAGTAATAATGACAAAAATTGCGATTAAACCAACAGATAAAGGGGGAGCCTTAATAAAAAGAACTACATAAGGCAAGTGAATAGACAACTAAATGATGCTTCAATGTATGAGAAATTGCCTTTTGATCCAACACACTTTCTGCAGACAGATGTTACAGAGATTTTAACAAAGGCAGTGCAAACAGAATTATAGATGACGACCTACTCAAGTTTCTAGCTGGTAAAACAGTTCATTTAGAGCCCAGAGCGGTGCCAAAACGTTGTCTTTTTTCTGTACACCAAATAAAAGACTGCCTGCTTAAAGAAGCTATCGGGTGTGCCCAGACTCGTATACCTGTTACTTTTGGATCTGCTATTCTTCAATAGTTTAAGAAGTCCCTCGTAACTATCTCGTCAGAGTAGCCTATGGCATCCCATAGTAGCTTGTATTTCACAAACCTGTCTCTTGCACTCTCTTAAATGGTCACACTCGACTCATCTTTTAATTCTGCTACTTCCCGTCCTGTCACTTGGTTGCTACCCCCCACGCTGCCCTTCCTCTCACCTCCTTTAGACTGTGTGCTCTTTTGAGCATCCTCACCAACCTCATCAACCTATTATTTCTTTAACATTTTGTAATCGTCCCATTTATTGTCAAATTTCCCCCTTTATAATATTGCAAAGAGCTGCGAAATATGTTGGCACCATATAAAGAATTATAATAACGGTGATATGATATCATATGTTGAGTTGAGCAGTGTAAACTCCTCTAGTTCCTGACGATGACGATGATGATGACATGAATAGCACATCTTTTTATATACAGTTGTGCTCAAAAGTTTGCATACCCTGGAAAAAATATATTTTTGAAGGATAGTGATCATATAAGGTAATTTATTCTCACATAGTTGTTTAGCTTCTTTTTAAATCATAATGATAACAGAACTCACTCGAATGCTGTCATTGATGCTAAAGGGGGTAATACACAGTATTAAGAACTAAGGGTAGGCAGACTTTTGAACAGATGTCATTCCGTTTTTTTCTTTGTTGCCATGTTTTGTATTTTGAGTGTGCCATTCTGTTATAACCTACAGTTGAATATGAATCCCATAAGAAATACAAGAAATATGTTTTGCCTGCTTACTCATGTTTTCTTTAAAAATGGTACATATATTACCAATTTTGCAAGGGTATGCAAACTTTTGAGCACACTGTACCTTTTATGTTTCATCTTCCCAATGAAAAACAGATCAACATTCACATATAGATGTCAGTGAATGGTTTAAACGATAGCATTTGTGGTCCGTGTTCTCTATTTTGACACTTCTTAGGGATTTGATTTCACATTTAATTTAATTTTGTTTATTTATTTATTTTTTGTTCCAGACTCCCTCGTCTGTGTCAAAAAGGAGAGTGTATTCAGGCAGGGAAGGAAAACCTAAACATGCAAAATCACTCTTCCCAAAAGATAAAGAGTCACCTTGTTTGGAGTCATGAATACTGGATCCCTTTATCTTCCAAAAACAACAGAGCCTGCAATGCCACTATCACATCATCCCCCAGTGTGATATATAAGCGGCAACAGTTTACTACAAAAAATATATTTAATTTCTGAAACTGAAATTCTGACAAAAGAAAACGGAGAGGCAGGGCCTGATCATCATTGCGGTCAGACACATCTTGTGAAAGCTCCTCGTCCACCTTATTGAATTCTGCGACACATCAACCCCTGGCACTCTCATCTGGCTTCCTCTGGGACTTACATACATTCTCAGCTTGAAAAAGACCTTTCCGGTCGAAACGTTGCGTTGCATTCTGTCATAATAAATCTGCCTGCGGCTTGAAGTTGGAGTGCCTGTGAGTTTTTTCTTTTTTTTTCTTCTTACATACATTCTGTCACAAAAGGTGTGCTTTCACGTTCCAAAGGTGCCAGCTATCAGTCTGCTTGCCGCGCCGAGTGAGGCCTAGTGGAGTCATCGGGAGGGAGAGGTGGTCGCTCTCCTGACCCGTAAAGCATAGACTTGGTGCAAAGTTCTCCTGCATCCCCTTTCCCCTCCTCCCACCGCCCCCCCCCCCCCCCCCCCGGACCAGTGGGGGTCATCCCGGCCCCTATACTTTCCTTCTCCATTGATTGATTGCCGCTCTGGCCAGCTTCTCCTGAGTCATTGACCAAGACAAGATGGTGGATGCACATTTTTGGTGCGAACAAGCCTGATGTGGCCCCAGCCCTGCTCAATTGAAAGCTCCCTATTAAATCTTTAGGCTATAGTTGCTCACTTCTGGGCAACACTGGAAGCAAGAATAATGGCACCTCCTTGCCAGCCTTGGAAAAATGCTCAGGAGGGTGAGAAGCCTGGAGGGATGAGACCTCCTCTGGGGTCAGCGATGTCGCAGGTGCCTGATTTTAATTGTATTCGCCCTCCTAGAATGCAGGCCCCAAGGGATTATACCCCATAGCAATGTCCACATGGGTGGAAGACTTTTGACATCAAAACCTTCTACTCCCTGAGTGTGATGGACTTTGACCGTAGAGCTCCCAAGTCCATGGATTGAAGTTGCTGGCCTATGTACAGGCCTGGGGCGGAGGATTCAAATCACCTTGTTTCTGCTTTTTTTTATCTCCCCCAAAGATTGCCCTGCAGATCCCATGCGCCTCCCGATGGTTGGGGTCGGCTGATAATGGACTTGCCTACCTACTTGTACAGACGTTTAGCTTATACAGGGAGTGCAGAATTATTAGGCAAGTTGTATTTTTGAGGATTAATTTTATTATTGAACAACAACCATGTTCTCAATGAACCCAAAAAACTCATTAATATCAAAGCTGAATATTTTTGGAAGTAGTTTTTAGTTTGTTTTTAGTTATAGCTATTTTAGGGGGATATCTGTGTGTGCAGGTGACTATTACTGTGCATAATTATTAGGCAACTTAGCAAAAAACAAATATATACCCATTTCAATTATTTATTTTTACCAGTGAAACCAATATAACATCTCAACATTCACAAATATACATTTCTGAGGCCATGTCATTAGATTTTCTTCTTTTATACCCTTTCTTGCCAGCCACGCTGTGGAGTACTTGGACGCGTGTGATGGAGCATTGTCCTGCATGAAAATCATGTTTTTCTTGAAGGATGCAGACTTCTTCCTGTACCACTGCTTGAAGAAGGTGTCTTCCAAAACTGGCAGTAGGACTGGGAGTTGAGCTTGACTCCATCCTCAACCCGAAAAGGCCCCACAAGCTCATCTTTGATGATACCAGCCCAAACCAGTACTCCACCTCCACCTTGCTGGCGTCTGAGTCGGACTGGAGCTCTCTGCCCTTTACCAATCCAGCCACGGGCCCATCCATCTGGCCCATCAAGACTCACTCTCATTTCATCAGTCCATAAAACCTTAGAAAAATCAGTCTTGAGATATTTCTTGGCCCAGTCTTGACGTTTCAGCTTGTGTGTCTTGTTCAGTGGTGGTCGTCTTTCAGCCTTTCTTACCTTGGCCATGTCTCTGAGTATTGCACACCTTGTGCTTTTGGGCACTCCAGTGATGTTGCAGCTCTGAAATATGGCCAAACTGGTGGCAAGTGGCATCTTGGCAGCTGCACGCTTGACTTTTCTCAGTTCATGGGCAGTTATTTTGCGCCTTGGTTTTTCCACACGCTTCTTGTGACCCTGTTGACTATTTTGAATGAAACGCTTGATTGTTCGATGATCACGCTTCAGAAGCTTTGCAATTTTAAGAGTGCTGCATCCCTCTGCAAGATATCTCACTATTTTTTACTTTTCTGAGCCTGTCAAGTCCTTCTTTTGACCCATTTTGCCAAAGGAAAGGAAGTTGCCTAATAATTATGCACACCTGATATAGGGTGTTGATGTCATTAGGCCACACCCCTTCTCATTACAGAGATGCACATCACCTAATATGCTTAATTGGTAGTAGGCTTTCGAGCCTATACAGCTTGGAATAAGACAACATGCATAAAGAGGATGATGTGGTCAAAATACTCATTTGCCTAATAATTCTGCACTCCCTGTAGTTGTGTGCTAGACATGTGCAATTTGTTTCGGTGCCGAAGTTCCGAAGCACAGTATTGCCTAAGTACTAATATACTTACCCGGTAAAAGAAGAAGAATGTTACATTGAAAATAATTTTAAATAAAAAGTATACAAACATAGCCAGGATTCAGCTGTAAGCATTTGCAACACTTACAACAATCAAGTAACATACATTCATATAAAATGTAAGTTACTTAGCTTGTCAATGTAATGACAGGAATGAATAAGTAGATAACTCCCTAATTCCCACGGTATTAGGGAATTATCTACTAAGAGGCTGAAAGACCTGAATTGGTCTTTCAGACAAATTTACTAATACTAAGTAAAGATTACTTAGTATTAGTAAATTATGCCCCTACTCGCTATACCGCGAGTAGGGGCATGTTTATTAAACAGTGAGCAGCCTGTGGCTGCTCATTGTAAAAAAAAAAATAAGTTCCCCCCTCCCGAGCCCCTGGCCCCCACCCCTGAGCGGTGGGTGGGGGCCCTAATGTGAAATAAAGGGGGGGGGACCTATTGTCCTCCCCCTGGGCCCCCACCCCTGAGCGGTGGGTGGGGGCCCTAAATCAGAATAAGGGGGGGGACCTAATGTCCTCCCCCCCTGGCACCCACCCCTGAGCGGTGGGTGGGGGCCCTAAATTATAATAGGGGGTGGGACCTAATGTCCTCCCCCCTGGCCCCCACCCCTTAGCGGTGGGTGGGGGCCTATAATACTAATAAAGGGGGGGAACCTAATGTCCCCCACCCCTGAGCGGTGGGTGGGGGCCCTACAGTAAAATAAGGGGGGGGGCCTAATGTCCTCCCCCCTGGCCCCCACCCCTGAGCAGTGGGTGGGGTCCCTAACCCCCCCCAGGTTACCCAGTCACCCCCCCCCCCAATAAAAATTATCCCCCTACCTACCCCCCTCACCCTAAAAACTAATGAGGGGGGGACCTTTAACTAAGTACCTGTAAAAAAATAAATAAAAAACTTACCATTCGATGTTTTCTTTCTTCTAAAATCTTATTTTTTCAGCCTCAGAAAAGGCCAAATAAAAAACCATAATAACCGACACAATTATAAAATAAAATTAAAAACGAGCGCAAAAAAAAATAATCCTTATTCACCCATGGAGGGCTCCGCGCAGACTGAGCTCTGCAGGGCGGGGGAAGGCTTATAAAGCCTTGCCCCGCCCTGCAATTAGGCTCAGAGCACTCTGATTGGTGGGTTTAAGCCATCCAATCAGAGTGCTCTGACAGGTAAATGAAGAGACTGACAGGTAAGTCTCTACATTTACCTGTCACAGCACTCTGATTGGTTGGTTTGAAATCCACCAATCAGAGAGTTATGAGTCAAATTACACAGCGTGGGAAAATTCCAAAGAACTTTCCCACGCTGTATAAAATGACACAGAGCACTCTGATTGGTGGATTTCAAACCAACCAATCAGAGTGCTGTGACGGGTAAATGTAGATACTTACCTGTCAGTCTCCTCATTTACCGGTCAGAGCACTCTGATTGGATGGCTTAAACCCACCAATCAGAGTGCTCTGAGCCTAATTGCAGGGCGGGGCAAGGCTTGATAAGCCTTCCCCCACCCTGCAGAGCTCAGTCTGCGCGGAGCCCTCGCCGGGTGAAGATGGAATTTTTTTTTTGTGCTCGTTTTTTTTTTTTTTTTTTTTTTAACCCCTTAAGGACCAAACTTCTGGAATAAAAGGGAATCATGATGTGTCACACACGTCATGTGTCCTTAAGGGGTTAATTGCGTTGGTTATTATGTTTTTTGGGGGCCTTTTTGGGGGCTGAAAAAATGAGATTTTAGAAGAAAGAAAACATCGAATGGTAAGTTTTTTTTTTTTTTTACAGGTACTTAGTTAAAGGTCCCCCCCTCATTAGTTTTTAAGGTGAGGGGGGTATGTAGGGGGATAATTTTTATTGGGGGGGAGGGGGTTAATAGGGGTTTGGGGGGTCACTTGGGGGGACATTGTTTTTTCAGGCCCCCACCCACCGCTCAGGGGTGAGGACCTTAGGTCCCCCCCTTATTAGTATTTAGGGCCCCCACCCACCGCTGAGGGGTGGGGGCCAGGGGGGAGGACACTAGGTCCCCCCCCTTATTACAATTTAGGGCCCCCACCTGCCGCTCAGGGGTGGGGGTCGGGGGGGAGGACATTAGGTCCCCCCCTTATTAGTATTTAGGGCCCCCACCCATCGTTCAGGGGTGGGGGCCAGGGGGGAGGACATTAGGTCCCCCCCTTATTTTACTGTAGGGCCCCCACCCACTGCTCAGGGGTGGGGGCCAGGGAGGAGGACATTAGGTCCCCCCCTTATTATTATTTAGGGCCCCCACCCGCCGCTCAGGGGTGGGTGCCAGGGGGGAGGACATTAGGTCCCCCCCTTATTCTGATTTAGGGCCCCCACCCGCCGCTCAGGGGTGGGGGCCAGCGGGGAGGACAATAGGTCGTCCCCCCATCATTTTACGTTATGGTCCCCACCCGCCGCTCAGGGGTGGGGGCCTGGGGGTACTATTTATTTCTTTTTTTACAGGTTGCTCACTGTTTACTAGACATGCCCCTACTCGCGGTATAGTGTGTAGGGGCAAAATGTACGAATACTAGTATTACTAGACCTAAATTGGTCTTTCAGCCAAATTTACTAATACTAAGTAAAAATTACTTAGTATTAGTAAATTTTGCCCCTACGCGCTATACCGCGAGTTATCTACCAAGTGGCTGCAAGAGAAGTCCCGAGGTGCCGAAGTCCCGAAATTCCGAAGTGCCGAAGTGTCGAAGTGCCGAAGTGTCGAAGTGTCGAAGTGCCGAAGTTCCGAAGTTGCCTAAGTCCCGAATTGCGAAAATCCTGAATTTCGGAATGCCGAACCAAACCGAAAATTTTCCCGATGCACATGCCTATTGTGTGCCCATATGATACGTTGTCTTGTATATATTTATTTTATTTTTTTTGAATTTGACAATTTTTATTTTTATTTTCGTAAAGGAAAAAGGGGGGGGTACAGAAGAGAAAAGGGGTGGGGTAACAATGTTGAATACGACAGGAACATGTTACACAGTGGATTCTATCATCAGATATTAGGTGATGCACATACCAAACATGCAGGTGAGGATACAGTCGTTTGATCAATTGACAATTATAAATTGTAAGTTGTAAATTTTCTCAGTGCCCTGGCACCTGTGAGACACGTAGATTTGTGTCCATATAAGTGTGGCAATGATGGGTGCGTTTGGAAGTGGGATGGGTATTGTGCAGGCTTTCAGCAACTGGTACTTGTTGTTCTTGCGTGGGGTGGGGAAGGGGTGGTAGTGTAGAGGGGGGGTTGAAGGGGAATGGCGGGGAGTAAAGGGGAAGCTGGGAGTGTAGTCATTGCTGCAATGTGCTGTGTTTGCGAGTGTCTCTGCACAGGTCCCTATATGATCGTGTCGTCTATGATATGGTTCTCCTCTCGGGGGAGTATCTTGCAGTGTATACTTTATGGTTGTGACTTACACGTGTCTATCGTGTTCGGGCAGCTGTGTTGGGTTGTGTCCCATAGTTCCCATGCTTCAATCCAGCAGGGTCTTCCTTGCTGTGGTTTTCTTGCCAGGAGTTCATATGTTTTGGTTGTGTCTATTGCTTCTATACATTGGTTTATTGTGGGAGAGGTTGCTTTCTTCCAGTGTCTACTAATGATGGTAAGGGCTGCTATGACTATGTGGTATATTAAGTACCGCTTGTGCATGCTCGGTGACTGCGGGAATAAGAGGAGTAGAAATGTTTCTGGTGTGTTCGGTAGTTGCACACCTGTGCATTGAACTATTAGTGTGGAGATTTGTGACCAGAAATGTGTAAGTGACGGGCAATGCCACCATATATGTATCATGGTTCCCCTGTTTGCCGTGCATCTCCAGCATGTTTCTGACTCGTTTGGGAGGCTATGTTTTAGTCTGGTAGGTACCAGGTACCATCTGTATAGAATTTTGCGGGATAGCTCCATATGTGTCGTAGAGAGGGTCATTCGTTTGTTGGCGTTATAGATTGATTGCCAGTGCTCTGCGGTCAGCTGACGGCCTATATCTCGTTCCCAGGCTTTGATGAAAGTGGGTGGTGAGGCTTGTGTTCGCGTGTGTTCAGAGGCGTATATTGTGGAGATTAATTTCGCAGCAGGTTTCGTCTTTGTACAAAAGTTAATTATTGTTGTCCATTGTGCGTTTGGTGGTAGCAATGGCTGTGAGGGTGGTTGGGCGCGTATCCATGAGCTCAGCTGTCTGTAAGAGAAGGTTGCCGTGCCCGAGAGTTTGAATTCTGTCTGGAGGACTTGTAATGGTTTAAGTATATTGTTTCGCATGATTTGGGAGACAGTGTGCACACCATGTCTTCTCCATAGTGAGTGATTAAAGTCCGGTATCAATACCTGAAACGCGTCTATTGGAAGTGCTGGTGAGAGCGTTGCTGTGGTTCCCATTTTCTTCCGAAATTTGTCCCAATACTCAATTCTGTCAATACTGTTGTTGGTAATAGGTCTGAGGATTTTGGTCTGTGGGATTTGGGTAGCCATGCCAGGGTCGGGAGTGGTATCCCTTGTGTATGGTGTCTTTCAATTTCGACCCAAGCTGCAGATTCTGGTCGGTTGGAGATCATTACCAAAGGAGCAACGTGGGCAGCATTATAATATCCTGTAATGTTTGGAAGTCCCATTCCGCCCTGGGCAGGCGGTTTGTACAAGGTTGTCTTGGCTACTCTTGGTTTTTTGTAGTCCCAGACATAGTTGTTTATAGTGTTTTGTATGTCTAGGAGGTATTGTTTGGAGAGCTTGATTGGCAGGGTGCGGAATAAATATTGGATTTTCGGCATAATAACCATTTTCACCGATGCTATACGGCCTGTCCATGAAATGTATTTGCCTCTCCAGCTTTGCAGAATGTTGTGGATCTCTGTTTTTAATTTGGTATAGTTTGCTGCATGTAATGCGTTTGTCTTAGGAGTGAAGTTTATCCCTAGAAACTTGATGTGGTCTTTTCTCCAGTCATAAGTGAAATCCCTTTTCAGGGTTGTCAGGTCTGTGTGTCGGATGTTGATGCCGAGTGCTAGGGTTTTTGTAATATTTAGCTTATAGTAGGAGCATTTGCTGTATTGGGCAAGGAGTTTGTGGAAGTTGGACAGTGATATGTGTGGGTGCGTAAGTGTTAAAAGAATGTCATCAGCAAACAGGGACATTTTGTATTCCCGTGCTCCCACCTTAATTCCATGAATGGCAGGGTGTTCCCGTATAAGGTGTGCTAGGGGTTCTAGTGCCAATATGTAGAGTAACGGGGAAAGTGGGCAGCCTTGCCTGGAGCCATTGGAGATAGTAAATGGCTTTGATATAAAACCCCCATTTACTACCCGAGCTGTTGGTGTTGAGTATAGTGCTTCCACCAGTGATAAAAATTGGTCTGGAAAGTCGAATTTTCGCAGGACTGCGAGCAGGAAGGGCCAGTGTAGCCTAACAAAGGCTTTCTCTGCATCTAGTGAAAGCAAAACCCCAGAGCTTTTGTTATTTTGCATCTCATATAGTAGGTTTAGAGTCTTTCTTGTGCCATCTGCTCCCTGGCAGCCCCCCACAAATCCCACTTGGTCGCTTCCTATTATCGTGGGGATTATATGCGTGAGTCTGTTGGAGAAGATTTTTGCTAATATTTTTATGTCCGTATTTAACAGGGATATAGGTCTTAGGTTCTGACATTTGTTCGGTGGTTTCCCTGGCTTGGGAAGGGTGGCGACATGTGCCATAAGCATCTCAGTTGGTAGTGTCCCTTCTTGCAGAGCGTGGTGGAAGACTCTTTGTAGGTAGGGGGCTATGTTGGGGGCGAATTGTTTGTAATAGAGGTTAGTCAGTCCGTCAGGGCCCGGTGACTTTCCTGGTGGTAGGGAGTCGATGGTATCTAGTATTTCTTTTACAGTTATGGGACTGTCAAGGGTTGTTCGTTGGTCGGCCGTAAGGGCAGGCAGCCTAGTAGATGTGAGGAAGTCAGCTATCTCTCGTGCCTCGGGTTGGTGGAGGGTTGGGTCTGTATTGAGGTTGTAAAGGCCATGGTAATAGTCTGCCATCATGTCATTAATGTCTTGTGGGTTATGTAGCTTCAAGCCTGAGTGCGTAAGTAGGAATGGGATTTTTGAGTGTGCCTGTTTTTGCCTAAGCATGTTGGCTAAGTGTTTCCCCGCTTTGTTGCCTTGTGTATAAGATTTCAATCTCAGTTTCCTGAGGGTGTGGGCCGTCTTTTCAAGCGCCCTGGTGTTGAGTTGCGTGGTGAGATCTTTGATAGTTTCTGCATGCGTGTCCGTCGGGTTGAGAAGATGTGCCGTTGTGGTGTCTCTCAGCCTCCTGAGCAGGTTCAGGTATGAGATGTTACGTTGGCGGTGGAGATATGAGGCGCGGCTGATCAGTTGACCTCTTATGACTGTCTTGTGTGCTTGCCAGATAGAGAGTATGGAGGTTTCCGTGGTGTCGTTTAGCTGGAAATAGTCCTCCAGGCTTTCTGCTAGCTTCGTTACGTACGATTTGTCGTACAGAAGTGTGTCGTTGAGACGCCATGGTGGTTTTCCCCTGTGTTGGTATTGGTTATGTATAGATAGGGTCACTGGGGCGTGGTCAGACCATACTATGTTCCCTATGGTGCAATCTTCCACTTGTGGGAGTAGTGTGCCTGATATAAATATATGGTCAATTCTGGAGTATGTTTTGTGTGGTTGTGAGAAGAATGTGTATTCTCTGGCTGTAGGGTGTATTGTTCGCCACATGTCATAGAGGCCGTATTCTTGCGTGAGTTTGATCAGGGCTTTGTTAGCATTTGTCAATTTAGGATGTCTGGCAGAGTCGCTAGGTATTGTTGAGTCTGCCCGTGAATCCATGGTATGATTGAGGTCTCCACATATGATCATGGGGGTCGTCTCCTCTGTTGGTATCTTGCTAAGAACTTTGTGTAAAAAGTTGCGCTGTTGTTCGTTCGGGCTGTAGAGACATACTAGCATAAGATGATTGTTATTTATTATACAGTGGAGAATCACGAATCTGCCTTGTCTATCTTTTTGAACCCGCAGTGTTTCCACTGTCAGAGAGTTGTGTAGGAGGATGGAGACTCCTTTAGATTTCGATGTGTGTGTCGCATGGTATTGTGTTGGGTAGTCTCTTAAAGCAAACGTGGGGATATGATTTGTGACGAAGTGAGTTTCCTGTACACAGACTATGTCCGCTTTAATCCGCTTTATGTCTTCTAGAAGCAATCTCCGTTTATGTGGAGTATTCAGGCCCTTGGTGTTGTGCGAGTAGATAATCATGATGTTGACAGCGTGTGTAGAGTAGTGTAAGACTGTGTTCCTCTGTAGAGGGTGGGACCTGTTTACAGGTGTTGGCTATCTTTCAGGGTGTAGGGGGGTAGGGTTAAAAGGTACACGGGATGTGTAAGGGGTATGTACAGGTGACCTATAGGTCTGGTACCGTAGTCGTACCGTGGGGTTTTGGAATTAGTCTTCCAAGTACGTGGCTATTAGGGCTTTAATAATAATAAGTGGTCGAAGCTGAAACCGGTAGCTTGAACAATAACATAAACATAAACAGTTAAACAATTTTACACCTAGGTCATTATATTTCCGATTGTAGGAGGAGTGCAAGTACCATTGAAAAAACATACATCGCTGTTCTGTAAACCTTAAGTCATGTAGGCATAACAACGTACATTGTGTTCTTAGATGTATCTTAACTATGTCTGCAGCCGCAGGGTATGTAGGAATTCCTTGCGGGGTGACAACCATGCCTTTATGTGAGTCGTCCTGTCTGGGTACCCCTATGTATTTAGTGCCTCTGTTGTGGGTGGTGTACCCCTTAGGAAAATCCTTGCAGGGCCATAAGTGCAGGGGTATTATATGCGCGGCTATAAACGGAAGCGCCATGCCATGCCATTTTGGGCTGACAGTTACTCTGCTGGGTAAATCTGGTAGGCCGTGGCTAGTGCATATAGGGATTTTCTTCAACATCCGCTTCTATCTAGGTTTATGGAGTAGCGTGGACCCTGTTAATCTAGGGGTGAGCTTGGGTTCTGGCATAATGTACAGTGACAAGTTGCAGGGTAGGCATACTCGTATAGTGTAGCGGCTGAGCGTGTCCGGCTGTACCTTACTATCCCTGCATTTTAAGTAACTTAGCTAATGGAGGGAGTTGTGGATCCGCTCCGGGAGAGAGCGACTAGAGTAGACAGCCACTAGAGACAGCCACTAGAGGCACTTCCGTGTTCATAGAACATGAAAAGTGTTTTAAAACGACGCTGGACGTCCTCACGCTATGTGAGGACCTCCAGGGTTGCCGAAATCCCCATCGGAAGGCTGATGTCGGCGGAGGAGGAGAGTAGGCGGAGCCTGACCCAGCACCAAGGGACATCGGCGCTGGACTCTGCTAAGTTACTGAAGGGGTTTTAACCCCTTCAGCAACTTGGGAAGGGGGGTGGAAGGGAAAGGGGCACTAGAGGGTCCTGCAGTGCTAGGAAAACTACTATGTTTTCCTGGCACTGGAGAACCCCTTTAATAACAAGTAAAAAATAATAACCTGTTTACATAAATACCAATTATATCTATTTATGCAAAAAAAAATCCAAACTCTTTTTAAAATAATCCATAGAATCTGATAACACAACTTATTTTTCCGCTGTAAGTAAAAACTCCTTTCTTCCAGTCTTAATGAGTGATCTCTAGTATGTTATATATTCCTGTTAATGATATTTTTGAACAAAATTAAGTCTTGAATATTATCTCTTAACAACCCATCAAATAATTTCCCAACTACAGAAGCTGGGGTCTGCAGTTTCCAGGTTGAGCTTTTGAAACCTTTTTACATGTAGGCAGCTTATCTGCTTTTCTCCAATCCTCTGGTACAATTCTTGAAAAAAAAAAATTAAAGAATCCAAACTTAAAAGCATAGCTATTGCAGATATTTGTTCAACAGACAATGAAATGTCAAAATATGACTGTGTCTAAATACATTTTTACCAAAGGCTTTTTTCCTGGAATTGTCCATGTGAGGTTAATTTTAGTAAAATTGTGTAAGTTTCCTGTTAATTCACTACAAGATCACTCACTAAAACATATACATTGTCTATTTAATTATGTATTTATCTGGAATATATTTTAGTATTAAGTTACCCTGTCTTTTTCTACATATCTGTATTGAGTGTTTTTTATTATTTCGAAAGTTTTTTTTATAGAAAATAATCCATTTATAGTTATTGCAGAGTGAGCAGTAACTCACATAACGGATGGGTAAAAATGGTGCTGTCGCTACAGTGTATCACAACTTCCAACAGGCCCAGCAAGGCAGTGGGCAGATTGGAATCTTGCCCACACTCAAAAGAAACGCTCATACAGAAGACACATATCCACTCAGAGTATATAGAGTAGAGGGTAAGTGTCAGGTTCTTATCCTGACAACTAAGAATTTTGTTTATTTTGTTTGTGTTTTTTTTTTTTAATTTTAAATTTTTCTTCACTAGTGGCCTCCCTAGCCACTAGTCAGAACAAACATTCTCTCACCTGCCTATCATATCAGTTCAACCTGCTACAAGAGGTCACACCTTGCTAGACAATTGGCCTTGACATTGATTGTAGTGGAGTTCTGATCCTGGCAAGACTACAGATCCTGGCTCCTTCTGCAAAAACCTGGCCGATCCTGGAATTATTTCATTCAACCTGATTTATTCCGTTCAGCCTGCTACTTTCCAAACTTGCTTATTATCCAAACGTTTGGAAAAAACCTATGCATACGCTTGGAGATAAACTAATCTGTGAATGCTACCTGTATTATACATTACTGGACTTAGATTTAATATTGAATTGTTACTGAATTTACGGTAGACTACTTAACCAACGTGGAGATTACAAACCTCCTTGATAATTACAATTATCCTAAAGGACTCTAATTCATCTTTCCAAAAGCCTGCTATTCAACCTGCAAACCAAAAGAGGCGTATCCACTAAATGTAGGGAATGTAGTCTGTGTTTGCTTACAAGGAATCTAGTGTGTGCATAGGGGATCCAGAGTGTGTATGTCAGAAATGTAGTGTGTGTTTGAAGGACCCAGAGTGTGTGTGTGTTCATAGAGAGTTCAGAGTGTGTACATATGTAGATGATCCAGAGTTCTGTAAAGGATCTAGTGTGTGTCTGGAATGTAATGTGTGTGTGTATATATGCATATGTTTGGAAGTATTGTGTGTGTGTGTGTGTGTGTTTGTGTGTGTTGGGGGGCTGCTGTGTGTGAAGGGTGTAGTGTTTGAGTGAATGGTGTAGTGTACATTAGTGAGGAGAATAGTGTGAGGGTGATGTGTGTGTTTTTCGGAGGGAGGCAGGTTAATTAGCCGTAAATCATAAATATATATTTACACACACATATTTATAGTTGTGAGGTGATGTGCCAGAGAAATGCTTGTCACCATATTGCAAGCATAGTATACGCACATCACAATTTAGGACAAACACAACATAAGTAAAAGACCTTATTGCCAGCACAATATAGGCAAATTGCACCTTTTTAAAAAAGCATAACTCAGGGACACAACACAATACAAGTGACAGACTGGGGATAAACACCAGCTCTGGAAGTAATTGTATACCAAACCCATAGCATTGTGTCATTATGCCAGCTCCATATCATAACATTATTTTCTTGTTCATAAGAGGGAAAACCATGCATTTTAAAGCACATTTGAATAGTGTATTATTTTTAGATAAAACTGATCTATAACCCTGCACAGTGCAATATATACCCCCGGTATGTACACAAGGTTATATCTCACACACTGTCCTGATATACAGTTGTGCTCAAAAGTTTGCATATCCTGGCAGAAATTGTGAAATGTTGTCATTGATTTTGGAAGTATGACTGATCATGGCAAAAAATTCATTTTATTGAAAAATAGTGATCATATGAAACAATGTATTATCACAGGGTTGTTTGGCTCCTTTTTCATGATGATAACAGAAATCACCCAAATGGACCTCATCAAAAGTTTACATACCCTTGAATGTTTGGCCTTGTTACATTCACACAAGGTGACACACATAGATTGAAATGGCAATTAAAGATTAATTTCCCACACCTGTGGATTTTTAAATTGCAATTAGTGTCTGTGTATAAATAGTCAATGAGTTTGTTAGCCCTCACATGGATGCACTGAGCAGGCTAGATACTGAGCCATGGAGGACAGAAAATAACTGTCACAAGACCTGGTAATGGTCTTCATAGGGATGGAAAATTATATAAAAAGATATCCAACGCCTTAGAAAAAAGGCCAGTCATTACTGTTCAATCATTTATTAAGAAGTGGAAAATTCAGGGCTCTCTTGATATGAAGTCAAGGTCAGGTAGACCAAGAAAGATTTCAGCCACAACTGCCAGAAGAATTGTTTGGGATGCAAAGAAAACCCCAAAGGTAACCTCAGGAGAAATACAGGCTGCTCTGGAAAAAGATGGTGTGGTTGTTTCAAGGAGTACAATATGACAATACTTGAACATGAATGAGCTGCATGGTCGAGTTGCCAGAAAGAAGCCTTTACTGCGCCAATGCCACATAAAAATGCTGGTTACAATATGCCCGACAACACCTTAACATGCCTCACAGCTTCTGGCACACTGTAATTTGGAGTAACAAGACCAAAATATAGCTTTATGGTCACCACCATAGGCGCTATGTTTGGAGAGGGATCAACAGGGCCTATAGTGATAAGAATACTGTAGCGGAGCTCCCTGTACCCTAGCTGGGTAACTCTGCCTGGATTGCTTTCTAGCTGGAACCGGGAAACCTGAAGCGCTTCTGCCCCAGTTGCAGTGGTTTGACTGGGGTCCTTCCGGAGCTTTTCCTTCCTGGAACAGGGTAGTGTGATAGTTCTAATGACCCTTTTCTCCAAAGGTGCTATAATCCGAGCCATCTCCCCAAACACTAGACAACACTTACTGTGGGTTACAACAATAAATGCTTTATTGTCCGAACCACAGGCTTATATTAACAGAGGGGTCTCTAATCACAAAACTTGAGCCTGTCCAGGCACCTCTGTGTTTGGGCAATACTTGAGTCAGGTATCACCCAGACACAGAAAGTGCAACACACAAAATACCCCAAAACACAAATAATACAGTTAAGCTCCCCCACATGTCATATATTCCCAGATAGCTCATCTCCAAGCGCCCAATCTGTCCAAATAGTGCCTGACTTGGAGGTGGCTAGCCCGAGTTAGGTGGAAGTAAAAGATTCAGTGGGTTGCGGCTAGTCTACGATCCAGTGCACAGTTCCATGGTGTCTGGATGAAAGTCCTGGTCCCTGAATACTTCCCTGAATACTTGTAGCTCTCCCAAGTCTAGGGTATCTACAGATGTCTCAAGACTTCCTCTAGCTCCTCTCCAAAGATCATCCTTCTGTGGTGGTGGTGGTACTGGGACTGAAAGTGCTCTGTTTGAAGTGGAGCCGTGATCCGGTCCAGGGCGAAAGAGGCTTTTGCCAGTCGAATACCGGGAGCTCCTGCGGCCAAACAAGTGGGGGCTCCCCTGGCTCTCTGGGAGCGATTGTCCCCTTCGGTCTGTAGTATCTTCCTTTCAAATACCTCTTTCCTGGCAGGTTGGAAAGTGGGGCAAAACAGTGGGTAAAGGTGAAAGTGGAGGAGAGTATTGAGTGGCCGATTATACTTCCATGCGGTTAGCAGTTAAGTACCGCTGAGGAAGTTTCAGTAGTTTGTATGGCCGAATGACTGCCAGTGAGGGAGCATTCAGGGGAAGGGAAAGTGCTAAACGAGGGGATAGAGAATAGTTCTCTTGGGGAAGCCGTGCATGTTAACTTTCTAACGGGATTTCCAGAACCGCCCCGTAGTCGGTAGGCAGGAGGCCAGTTCCCACACTCCTCATTTGCGTTTGCCACAAATACCATCCCCACTGTGAAGCATGGTGGTGGCTCACTGATGTTCTGGGGTGGGGGGGCGGGGGTGAGCTCTAATGGCACGGGGAATCTTGTGAAAATTGATGGCAAGATGAATGCAGCATGTTATCAAAAAATACTGGCAGACAACTTGCATTCTCAACTTGCAGAAAAAGGTGAAGGTCTTAATATCATCGAGCCACTCTGGGTAGATCTCAAACGTGCGATTCATGCAAGACGACCAAAGACTTTGCATGACCTGGAGGCATTTTGCCAAGACGAATGGGCAGCTACTGCACCTGCAAGAATTAGGAGCTTCATAGACAACTATTACAAAAGACTGCATGCTGTCATTGATGCTAAAGGGGACAATGCACTGTATTAAGAACTAAGGGTAGGCAGACTTTTGAACAGGTGCCATTTCATTTTTTCTTTGTTGCTATGTTTTTATTTATGATTGTGCCATTCTGTTATAACCTACAGTTAAATATGAATCCCATAAGAAATAAAAGAAATGTGTTTTGCCTGCTTACTCATGTTTTCTTTAAAAATGGTACATATATTACCAATTCTCCAAGGGTATGCAACGTTTTGAGCACAACTGTATAGTGTAGTAAATTGAATGTATAAATGGAGAAGAAACAAATAAATGCACTCACAATTTATAGAGCTTTCAGTCAGCTCTACCTAAAAGTGTCTTTATTAATTTCAGTATTTACATATTTCTAAATATATATATATATATATATATATATATATATATATATATATATATATATTACTATTAAAGGGTACCTGTGATGACAAATACAACTCTTAAAGGGGTACAGCAACCATTTTTCATAATACATCTATTTTGCTTTCTAATGCCCTATTGGGCACTATTAGCTTGTTCACCCCATTTTTCTTTTTTTTATTCTTCCACAACCTTCCGTTGCCATGTAACATCACATCTTCCCTCTCCTTGGTGCAATCAAGAAGCATTTGATTGACAAATCTTTAATAACCAGCTTATACTTATCCCCTTTTACCTGAAACAACCTTAAGCAGATGTCGGTTGACAAGGGGAACACAAGCAACAGACTTTTGAGCCGATGTCGGCTTCCATCCGTCCGGCGGCACCGATGGGCGGGCTGATGAGTTTGCGGCCTGTTGTGAGGCTCTGACGGGAGAAACGGACGATCTCCCGTGCTTGGTCCGGCAGGACCTCTCTCACGCCTATCTAGGGCCCCGTTCTCACCCCCCCCCGTGGGCCGGGGGGTTATCCCGGCCCCCACCAGGGACGCAATGCACACTCATGGTATCCGGGCAGTGAAGAAACCAGCCTGGGCCCACATGGACAAGCCAAGATGGCCGCCGCGTCTATTATAAGATGGAGTGTAGTGGCTGCACCCCCTGGGCAGCGGTTGTGTGCACTTCTGTGGGTCACACGTTGGTGATGATGGCAGACAGCGCAACCTCTCTGTTTTCCCCGTCCACTGTAAGACAGCTCAACACCTAAGCTGGGAGACATCTCGGAGCATTGTCCACATCATCCAAGGTTTCACCCTCCATTGTTTATGACCGCACTGGCGGATATATGAGGACTTAACCGGGACTCTGACATAGCCCATACTTGGGGGAATAATGGACATGGGGCACAAGCCCTACCCTCTGCCCGGGGTTGACGCCAGCAGACACACAGGTACAGACATAATCCTGGCTGACAAAGCACTCAAGCAACTCAGCGTGAACTACACAGGACCAGGTCCCAGTCAGGACACCGGCTGATCCAGCGCGGATACGGGAGCGATCAAGCTGCTGTTTGCCACCTAAATGTAAATTTACAGCAGACTATAGCATAATCCTCGTTATTTTACATTTTTATAATTTTTGTATTTCTTACAGTTTAATTGAATTCTGCAATTTCTCACTTGTAACACGTATATCTTCAGAGTCTGCATGTACATTACAGAGCCCAGTGCTCTGCTGTCCCTTGGTGGTTACACTGCGCCACGGTATCGCACGTTAGCGAGGGCCCACATAATCTATGCCGGTCCTGTCTCAGCTACCTAGTCAGGCTTGAAAAAGACCCTGAGGGGTTGAAACCTTGTTGTGTAGTTCCTTGTTCTAATAAAATTGCCTATTATTTGGAATTCGTTGGAGTGCCTGGACTATTTTCTACAATTTATTCAGCTACCTAGTCAGACACATACGCAGTAAATGTCGACCCATGACACCTGATTTTGCTCACTCACTAAACTATCAGACAGAACTACTAAGCTTGTTCAGGCATCCTCAGCAACAACGTTACTCTTGTCATGGGGGCAGCTATTTCTCTGTAGTTTATAGCGACCGGCTCCAGAGGGTACCTACGCTAACCAGTTAAGCATGATAATACCATTTGTTTAATATGAGCATGATACCCAACACTCACTATCAGCTTGTTACACCCTATGCTGGCAGTAGGAAGCGTCAGCTAATCATTAAACATCTTTCATAGCACAGTAAAATGTTAAACCATATAATCGTTCATGCACACGTAATGACTTATAACATACTACTGACTTTTGACTTTTACTTTAAAAATGTGCACAGTTCCTCATGCCATACAACTGTGATTCTCTGTCTCTGAAAACTCTGGCAACAGCTGTTGTGACATTGCTAGACCACATGTTATCCATTTTATCGATGCATGAAAAATAAAGAATTAAAAAAAAAGAAGCATTTGGTTGGACCAACCATAGAGAAACATTCCATTGGACCAATCTCCAGGATCACAGTGCATGCACGTGCTCTGTGTGGCAAGCCTAGCCACTTTATCATCCAAAAGACTGGGGTAATTCGTCTAACTTTTCCTGCAAAGACCATAGACATTTGAATGCCAGTCTCATGAACAAGATTGGGATACATTGTTCGTGAAACGAATAAACTGTCGAATGGGAGACAAAACAAGGTTGTGTGTCTCCAATTAACAACTGGCAACATTGGGGAAACCGCAAAACCCTAATGGTTTAATGGGTGGCCGCCGTTCATATAACCGAACACGTGGCTCACGAACGCCCAAAATTGGCTACTCGACCTTGCGAACACCGCTGGACTTCCATGCCGTTCGCATGGACAGATCCATTCATCAAAAGAGAGCAGCATTCAGTGAAATCAACCCCACGAACCTCTTATACCACACTAGCCAGTAAATTTGTGTATTTGTTCATTTGTTCGTTCACAGGAACCCCCGAAAGGTGACCGGTAAAAGCAGCCAACTACCTGGAACTATTTTGGGACTTGCGCCTCGTGGCTGGCCGGTCCATGACTTCATTTGAATGGCTTTTCTATTCTAACGAATGGATCTGTATTTTTAATGTTATATTGTATACTTTTCTGTACGGAGAGATTATGCAATTAAAGGTGTACTCTTATGCAATTATCTCTCCAGTACAGAAAAGCATGATGGGAGATATTATTGCATGTTAAGTTTTCCACAGAGTCCACCAGGGAAAAGCCCCTGGAATGTCAGTAAGGAAACTCCTTGCATGGGGATTTGTATATAAACGGTTGTGGTGCAATAAAAGCTCAGTTTACTCCCAAACTGTTTGTCGTCCAGTTCTTGGGGAAAAGGGATTGTTCTTACGCAACCTGTATTTTGCATGCTGACTAAAGACTACCAGCGGAGATATCGTGGATAATAATACTACTCCGTTACACACTGAGACAGGGAGTATAGGAAGGGAGAGGATGGGGGTAGACTGGAGAGGCAGGAGATTATTAAAATGCAGTGAGGTGGGGGGAAAGTGCAACAAGGGAGGGAGGAAGGGGAGATCAAGAGTTCTCATTGCAGGAGAACTCCCAGCGCTGCCTTCAAGGGTTGTAGTTCATTATGTCTGTCGCCAGCGCACTGTGTTTTCATAAAACCCTGGTTTTGGTTTTAGTAAAGTAGTAACCAGGTGGTCCTCACCCACGCAAAAACAAAACAGATGAAACTACTTTGATTTAGCACAGAGTTCATGTCCTCCCTGAGCCCCATCTTCAGATCAGGATGGAGGTCCAAGAGGATGGTGTGAGGGGGATGGCATGGAGAGGGATACTGATATTGGCTGTCTGGTGCCAGTATGCTGTACATGTGGTGTCAGAATTTATATTGGCCACCCTGGAACAAAGCTATTGATGCTGCTTGAGGCAAAGCGAAACCTCCCACAGCTAAGAGGTTAATCTCTGTATGTGCCACTAGTGACGACCAATGATGCTGCTAGAGCCTCCGGCAGCTCTCTATGTATAGCATTTCAAAGGGAATCACTGAAGTGGTCATGGTGTTTGTAGTAACCATTTAATGATGTCCTAAGATTGTTTAAAGTTTAAAACGCATCTTGCATTCTCTTTGTGAGTTACTGACAGAATTCAACACAACAACACAACATAAATAAAACAACAAAACACAGCATTAATAACAAAATATTAATAAAACAAGAGTGTTAATTCCACAATATGAATGTAACAGAGGAGGGGTGGTGCATGAGTGTTAAGGAGACCCCCAAATTTTGTTAATTCATTTCTAAATAGTTTCCTATAAAATCAGGGTTCAGCACTCAGGAACAAGTAAAATGTCACCAATTAATGTTACATTGCTTACAGTGTCTATCTACTTTCATTACTGATTTACTTAGCAATATTTGCAAAGATTAATTCAATTAATGATCAGCAGGTATATTTTTCCTTATGGAATAATAATACACATACTGCCTGCCCTAAACAATAAACACATATAACAATATAATAATTCCCCCATGGTGTAGTATTACAATAAACAGATATAGCAATATAATAATTCCCCCATGGTGTAATATTACAATAAACACATATAACAATATAATAACTCCCCATGGTGTAATATTACAATAAACACATATAATATTAATATAATTCCCAAAGGTGTAATATTACAATAAACACATATAACAATATTGATACCGGAGAAACTGACGGAAGCCAAGCACAGAGAGATGGACACAGGTTTCTTCAGGAAGGAAGAGATTCTTTATTGGATCACCGATCGGGACTCAGAGGGACTAATGTCACCAAAATACAGCAAGATCTGAGCCCCGGACAATAGTGCAGGCTCCTTATATAGGCACATAACTCCTCCCATATTAAGCTCCACCCGCACATTCTCTTGACCAATCAATACAAATAAGAATTAAAGGGAAACTCCAGTGCCAGAAAAACGATCCGTTTTTCTGGCACTGGAGGGTCCCTCTCCCTCCCACCCACCAATCCCCGGTTACTGAAGGGGTGAAAACCCCTTCAGTCACTTACCAGGGGCAGCGACAGGTCCCACGTCGCTGCTTCCTCCTCCCCCGCCGCTCCTCCTTCTGGTTACGTCGGCCGGTGGGCGAGACTGATCTCGCCCGCCGGCCGAGGAGACCTAATGCGCATGCGCGGCAATGCCGCGCATGCGCATTAGCGCACCCCATAGGAAAGCATTGAAAATGAATTTCAATGCTTCCCTATGGGGAATAGAGCGACGCTGGAGGTCCTCACACAGCGTGAGGACGTCCAGCGACGCTCTAGCACAGAAAACCTGTGCTATGAAGCAGGAAGTGTCCTCTAGTGGCTGTCTAATAGACAGCCACTAGGGGAGGACTTAACCCTGCAAGGTAAATATTGCAGTTTTAAAAAAACTGCAATAATTACACTTGCAGGGTTAAGGGTAGTGGGAGTTGGCACCCAGACCACTCCAATGAGCTGAAGTGGTCTGGGTGCCTGGAGTGTCCCTTTAACTTCCTGCTTGACTGCATGGCCTGTCCAGCACAATGGAGGAGGGGAATACTATATCCTGTATTCTTGCACATGCTCCGTACACTACTGATCGTATCTTGCCTCGTGCAACCAACTGATCGATACGTCAGCATATGCACGTACACATGCCACGTGGTAATCTCGGCCTACTAAATTTATTTTTACCGAGATTCCACCACAATATAATAACTTTCCATGGTGTAATATTACAATAAACACATATAACATTATAATAATTCCCCATGGTGTAATGTTACAATAAACACATATAATATTATAATAATTCCCCATGGTGTAATGTTACAATAAACACACATAATATTATAATAATTCCCCATGGTGTAATGTTATAATAAACACATATAATATTATAATAATTCCCCATGGTGTAATGTTATAATAAACACATATAATATTATAATAATTCCCCATGGTGTAATGTTATAATAAACACATATAATATTATAATAATTCCCCATGGTGTAATGTTATAATAAACACATATAATATTATAATAATTCCCCATGGTGTAATGTTACAATAAACACACATAATATTATAATAATTCCCCATGGTGTAATGTTATAATAAACACATATAATATTATAATAATTCCCCATGGTGTAATGTTACAATAAACACACATAATATTATAATAATTCCCCATGGTGTAATGTTATAATAAACACATATAATATTATAATAATTCCCCATGGTGTAATGTTACAATAAACACACATAATATTATAATAATTCCCCATGGTGTAATGTTATAATAAACACATATAACATTATAATAATTCCCCATGGTGTAATGTTACAATAAACACATATAATATTATAATAATTCCCCATGGTGTAATGTTATAATAAACACATATAATATTATAATAATTCCCCATGGTGTAATGTTACAATGAACACACATAATATTATAATAATTCCCCATGGTGTAATGTTATAATAAACACATATAATATTATAATAATTCTCCATGGTGTAATGTTATAATAAACACATATAATATTATAATTATTCCCCATGGTGCAATGTTATAATAAACACATATAACATTATAATAATTCCCCATGGTGTAATGTTACAATAAACACATAATATTATAATAATTCCCCATGGTGTAATATTACAATAAACACATATAATATTATAATAATTCCCCATGGTGTAATGTTATAATAAACACATATCACAATATAATAATTCCCCATGGTGTAATGTTACAATAAACACATATAACAATATAATAATTCCCCATGGTGTATTATTACAATAAACACATATAATATTATAATAATTCCCCATGGTGTAATATTACAATAAACACATATAATATTATAATAATTCCCCCATGGTGTAATATTACAATAAACACATATAATATTATAATAATTCCCCATGGTGTAATGTTACAATAAACACATATAATATTATAATAATTCCCCATGGTGTAATGTTACAATAAACACATATAATATTATAATAATTCCCCATGGTGTAATGTTACAATAAACACATATAATATTATAATAATTCCCCATGGTGTAATATTACAATAAACACATATAATATTATAATAATTCCCCCATGGTGTAATGTTATAATAAACACATAGAATATTATAATAACTCCCCATGGTGTAATATTACAATAAACACATATAATATTATAATAATTCCCCATGATGTAATATTACAATAAAATCATATAATATTATAATAATTCCCCATGGTGTAATGTTATAATAAACACATATAATATTATAATAATTTCCCCATGGTGTAATGTTACAATAAACACATATAATATTATAATAATTCCCTCATGGTGTAATATTACAATAAACACATATAATATTATAATAATTCCCCATGGTGTAATGTTATGATAAACACATATAACAATATAATAATTCCCCCATGGTGTAATATTACAATAAACACATATACTATTATAATAATTCCCCATGGTGTAATATTACAATAAACACATATAATATTATAATAATTCCCCCATGGTGTAATGTTACAATAAACACATATAACAATATAATAATTCCCCATGGTGTAATATTACAATAAACACATATAATATTATAATAATTCCCCATGGTATAATATTACAATAAACACATATAATATAATAATTCCCCATGGTGTAATATTACAATAAACACATATAATATTATAATAATTCCCCCATGGTGTAATATTACAATAAACACATATAATATTATAATAATTCCCCATGGTGTAATGTTACAATAAACACATATAATATTATAATAATTCCCAATGGTGTAATGTTACAATAAACACATATAATATTATAATAATTCCCCATGGTGTAATGCTACAATAAACACATATAATATTATAATAATTCCCCATGGTGTAATGCTACAATAAACACATATAATATTATAATAATTCCCCATGGTGTAATATTACAATAAACACATATAATATTATAATAATTCCCCCATGGTGTAATGTTATAATAAACACATATAATATTATAACTCCCTATGGTGTAATATTACAATAAACACATATAATATTATAATAATTCCCCATGGTGTAATATTACAATAAACTCATATAATATTATAATAATTCCCCATGGTGTAATGTTACAATAAACACATATAATATTATAATAATTCCCCATGGTGTAATGTTATAATAAACACATATAATATTATAATTATTCCCCATGGTGCAATGTTATAATAAACACATATAACATTATAATAATTCCCCATGGTGTAATGTTACAATAAACACATAATATTATAATAATTCCCCATGGTGTAATATTACAATAAACACATATAATATTATAATAATTCCCCATGGTGTAATGTTATAATAAACACATATCACAATATAATAATTCCCCATGGTGTAATGTTACAATAAACACATATAACAATATAATAATTCCCCATGGTGTATTATTACAATAAACACATATAATATTATAATAATTCCCCATGGTGTAATATTACAATAAACACATATAATATTATAATAATTCCCCCATGGTGTAATATTACAATAAACACATATAATATTATAATAATTCCCCATGGTGTAATGTTACAATAAACACATATAATATTATAATAATTCCCCATGGTGTAATGTTACAATAAACACATATAATATTATAATAATTCCCCATGGTGTAATGTTACAATAAACACATATAATATTATAATAATTCCCCATGGTGTAATATTACAATAAACACATATAATATTATAATAATTCCCCCATGGTGTAATGTTATAATAAACACATAGAATATTATAATAACTCCCCATGGTGTAATATTACAATAAACACATATAATATTATAATAATTCCCCATGATGTAATATTACAATAAAATCATATAATATTATAATAATTCCCCATGGTGTAATGTTATAATAAACACATATAATATTATAATAATTTCCCCATGGTGTAATGTTACAATAAACACATATAATATTATAATAATTCCCTCATGGTGTAATATTACAATAAACACATATAATATTATAATAATTCCCCATGGTGTAATGTTATGATAAACACATATAACAATATAATAATTCCCCCATGGTGTAATATTACAATAAACACATATACTATTATAATAATTCCCCATGGTGTAATATTACAATAAACACATATAATATTATAATAATTCCCCCATGGTGTAATGTTACAATAAACACATATAACAATATAATAATTCCCCATGGTGTAATATTACAATAAACACATATAATATTATAATAATTCCCCATGGTATAATATTACAATAAACACATATAATATAATAATTCCCCATGGTGTAATATTACAATAAACACATATAATATTATAATAATTCCCCCATGGTGTAATATTACAATAAACACATATAATATTATAATAATTCCCCATGGTGTAATGTTACAATAAACACATATAATATTATAATAATTCCCAATGGTGTAATGTTACAATAAACACATATAATATTATAATAATTCCCCATGGTGTAATGCTACAATAAACACATATAATATTATAATAATTCCCCATGGTGTAATGCTACAATAAACACATATAATATTATAATAATTCCCCATGGTGTAATATTACAATAAACACATATAATATTATAATAATTCCCCATGGTGTAGTATTACAATAAACACATATAATATTATAATAATTCCCCATGGTGTAATGTTACAATAAACACATATAACATTATAATAATTCCCCATGGTGTAATGTTACAATAAACACATATAACAATATAATAATTCCCCATGGTGTATTATTACAATAAACACATATAATATTATAATAATTCCCCATGGTGTAATATTACAATAAACACATATAATATTATAATAATTCCCCCATGGTGTAATGTTACAATAAACACATATAATATTATAATAATTCCCCATGGTGTAATGCTACAATAAACACATATAATATTATAATAATTCCCCATGGTGTAATGCTACAATAAACACATATAATATTATAATAATTCCCCATGGTGTAATATTACAATAAACACATATAATATTATAATAATTCCCCCATGGTGTAATGTTATAATAAACACATATAATATTATAACTCCCTATGGTGTAATATTACAATAAACACATATAATATTATAATAATTCCCCATGGTGTAATATTACAATAAACTCATATAATATTATAATAATTCCCCATGGTGTAATGTTACAATAAACACATATAATATTATAATAATTCCCCATGGTGTAATGTTATAATAAACACATATAACATTATAATAATTCCCCATGGTGTAATATTACAATAAACACATATAATATTATAATAATTCCCCATGGTGTAAAATTACAATAAGCATATATAATATTATAATAATTCCCCATGGTGTAGTATTACAATAAACACATATAATATTATAATAATTCCCCATGGTGTAATGTTACAATAAACACATATAACATTATAATAATTCCCCATGGTGTAATGTTACAATAAACACATATAACAATATAATAATTCCCCATGGTGTAATATTACAATAAACACATATAATATTATAATAATTCCACATGGTGTAATATTACAATAAACACATATAATATTATAATAATTCCCCATGGTGTAATGTTATAATAAACACATATAACAATATAATAATTCCCCATGGTGTAATATTACAATAAACACATATAATATTATAATAATTCCCCATGGTGTAATATTACAATAAACACATATAATATTATAATAATTCCCCATGGTGTAATGTTACAATAAACACATATAACATTATAATAATTCCCCATGGTGTAATGTTACAATAAACACATATAATATTATAATAATTCCCCATGGTGTAATGTTACAATAAACACATATAATATTATAATAATTCCCCATGGTGTAATGTTACAATAAACACATATAATATTATAATAATTCCCCATGGTGTAATATTACAATAAACACATATAATATTATAATAATTCCCCATGGTGTAATGTTACAATAAACACATATAATATTATAATAATTCCCCATGGTGTAATGTTACAATAAACACATATAACATTATAATAATTCCCCATGGTGTAATGTTACAATAAACACATATAATATTATAATAATTCCCCATGGTGTAATGTTACAATAAACACATATAATATTATAATAATTCCCCATGGTGTAATGTTACAATAAACACATATAATATTATAATAATTCCCCATGGTGTAATATTACAATAAACACATATAATATTATAATAATTCCCCATGGTGTAATGTTACAATAAACATATCACACAGACAGTGATTGTATTTCCCTCTGAAATATTCTCCAGTTAAAGTGAAAGTAAATTATTCTGGCGGGAAACTGGGCGGTAAAAACAAATCAGAACTTCATATAAATAGAAGATGTCAGTCACAATGTCTGCACAGAGCAGTTTGCTGTCCTGGGTGGATATCTACCTGGTGCTGGCTATTCTCCCATGGCCTCAAGTCACTGACAGCTCAGGTAAGTGCTTTACCTCTAGTGACATTGTGTTAATAATTCTACTTACCTGCAATCCGCAGATCCCAATTCACCCTGTATGATACCGAGCACAGAGGGGCAGTTACTGCTACACTATCCGGGTGGGTGTTATTGGGGCATTCTGAAAGAGCTGACACTGAGGGTCTATTCACTAAAGAGCGATCTGTGCAGAGAGTTTAACCCTTTGTGTGCTGCTGGTATAACGGGCTCCCTCTCCCATGTTTTCAGGGCTCAGGGAGGTAGGTGGCAGAGTGCCCATCACTCACTGTACCTGCTGCCATGCCCTGATACTGGCATAATACAGGTGGAACAATGTATCAGAGAAAACATCACAATTTATTTCATGAATATATGGTTGAGATTGTTGTGGTTAGTATTAGAATCACATGTGCTCGTTCAGGGGTAGCTCTACTAAACAGCAAGTTCATAGCCCAGTCTGTGAGTGCCCCAGGCTAGTGCTGTTTATTAGAGGTACCCCTGCTCCAGTAAATGTGAATCTAATACTAACCTGTAGTTCAGTTTGCAGTTGGTACAGGGAGCATTGCCAACTGAATGGTATATAATAAAAAATACACCCTATTCTCTATACATACACAGTCAGTTCAGATTGTATGAAATCAATGTAGCAATACTCCAATGTAACTGGTATGCAAAAATGCGTAACATGAAGGTAACAATAGTACAGTGTTTTTCAATGTATTGCAAACTGAATGGTATATAATGTCTACTGATACTCTCAGCCAATCAGCTGGTTCTGCATTGAGAGAGGGCTAATGGAAGCTTCTAGCAGGAGGCAGGGAGTGATGGCCAGGGAACCCCAGGTAGCAAATTAAACCTTCACTAAACAGTCTGACTTGGCACCATAACCACTACAGTGTGCTGTACTAGTTATTCTGCTTGGAGTGTTCCTTTAAATGCACTCCTCTTTTTTTTTTTTTTTTTTTTAATGTCCACAGATCATAAGCATTATAAAAGAATCAACACAATGTCTGAACACTACTTCAGACAACAGGGCGCCACAAATAACTATACATATATATTATAGGAGATTCCCATAAATGAAAGCAATTGGTAGAAATACAAAGTCCACTTTATTGAGAACAGTAATACATAATAGTGCAATATGCACAATGTGATTAAAATAAATACACAGCCAAACTGGCCAAAAAGTGCTAAAGTGCAATAGTGCAAGGGTGCAAGATATAAATAGTACTGCTCCACAGACTGAAAACAGCACAGTGCACACACTTACTATGTCGAATAAATAACAAAACAAGTACATGCAGAAAAAAGACTGCTATACCAGAAAACAGGGCTCTTGTGAATGTTCAATGCTCAACGCGTTTCGTCGATGTCGACTTCCTCAGGAGCTTGCTTGTTCTGCATTGAGAGAGGGCTAATGGAAGCTTCTAGCAGGAGGCGGGGAGCAACGGCCAGGGAACCCCAGGTAGCAAATTAAACCTTTACTAAACAGCTTGACTTGGCACCATAACCACTACAGTGTGCTGTACTAGTTATTCTGCTTGGAGTGTTCCTTTAAATGCACTCTTTTTTTTTTTTTTTTTTTTTAAATGTCCACAGATCATAAGCATTATAAAAGAATGCAACATTATTTGTTCCTTTAATTGATGTAAGTGTAGCAGACCGCCTAGCACCCCAACTGGGTACCTCCGCCAAGGACCGCTTCGTATCTGGAACAGGGGACAAACCACAGAACTTCTGCCCACAGTCGCCATGGCTTGACTGGGGTCCTAGAACCGCTCCCTCCTGGAGCCAAATGGGGAACTCGCTCAGGCACTGGACGACACTCAGTCCTGGGAGCTCTAGCCCTTACAAGGACTTTCCCCATTGAATCCTCCAAACTGGAACAGTGATTAGTGATTAGCCCTTTCCCTTCCCAGTAACCAGACAACACATAGTTCTGGGAGTACATGCTGGAATAATTTAATCTGGCCAGATGGCTGGCTTTTATACAATTTAAACACAATCAAACACGCCTATAACACTCCCACACAGGATAATCCCTCCCCTGGACCTGAGAGGAGACTAGTTACAAGCAAACATCTAACATGCCCCTCCCCTGTGCCTGAGAGATAATTACCTGAGCACATAAACATATAATTGTATTATTTCTCAGTACAGAAACATACAAAATAACAAACCCCCCAAAACGCATGGAAAACCCACAAAAGTTACATCCCCTGATAGCCCCGATCTGGGTGACCAAAAATCACCTAGATCGGTTCAGGGGTTCGGGATTTCCATGGAAGTCATAATTTTGACCGACCGTGGTCCTATGCCCAAAAAATGAAATCAGTGCTAACGGTCGGTCAAGTTCGGTAGTTTAAAAACGAACAACTACCGAAAGGAATCCATAGTTCTACCCTGGAACACAGTGTATTTTGCATGGCTCATAATCCTGGGGCAGGAGGCGGGCAAGCAGGCTCCTCCAGGAGCTTGTGGCAAATGACCAGACCCAAGGACGTTTGTCACAGTAGGAGTTATAAAATTAATACTCACTCCAGCTAGTGCAGTCACTGCATTTCCAGTACTTCTCTAGCAAGTGCAAGGTGTAATTATAACAACTGGAATAAAGGCATTATGTTTGCGGAGATAGAGAGCAGAAGAACCTCCTGTAGGATAATTCTCCTGATCTCCCCCCTCCCTCCATTTCTGCTAGCTCAATGTATGTAAGATGACAGGTACACTTCATGACAGGGGAAGGGAGAAGGGGAAAAACCTATTCCCCCACCAGGTATATAGAGGGCCCTAGGCGAAGATCCATTTTGCCGCCCCGTCATGATATTGTTCCACAAGTTCATTGACTAAACTCCAAAAGGCAGCATTCCACTGATTTCTTTTTTAGTATATATACCCCAAAATATGATATGCTTTTTTTTTTTTCTGCAAGCCATCCTATCAGAGGCTTTTCATTGAGAAGCCTCTGTTCTGGGGCTGCAGTTGTTCGCATGTGCACTCGATCACAGCTTTCTCATTTTTCACTAGTTCAACTCATTGAGAAAGGTAGAAGGCAGGTGCATGCTTCTACAGCACGTCTGCCTTTTCTGTTAGCTCTCTGGAGCTAAAGGAAGTGTAAGGAAACCTTCTTGGCTGTGTGGCAGACAGGGAGATGTTTTGACCCCAATTATAAAAGAACTAATGAAAAGGTGTAATTAAAAACAAGCAATTAAATGGGCTGCAACATATAACTACAAGCGACATAAATAGAGTGTATGCTCAAAATATGGGAAAATATGTATACATATGGGGGTATGGCTTTTTTTTTTTTTTTTTTTTTTAATCTACTTGTCCAAAGGACTAAAGTGGACCCATACACAGAAACAATGACTCATATATAAACACACTGACCCATACAGAAATACACTGACACACACCAACACTGACCCATACACAAAAAACACACACTGCCACTCACTGACATATATGAGATCATTCCTAAGGCTTTAAGCCTTTTTAAAAGCCGTTATCGGAACTGCTCCAAATGTCTCCTGTAAATCAGCACCCTCACTTAGTAGGTGCCATTGTCTCTTGATTATTTGTGTTATTTGTTTGGATTTGGTTGAAACTGTGTGAACGAAAGGTATACGCTTAGGTTGTTGTCCATTCTCTTGTACACTATTACCCTGTATTAGTGTGGATGTGACCCTTTGCTTTGCATTCTGTAGTACACTCCGGGGATAACCCCTAGCCTCAAAATTTCTCATGAAACATTTGACAAAAGGGTGGAGGGAATGATGAGAAATTTTGAGGCGAGTGGTTATCCCATTTATTTATTTTTAATAGCTCGTATAATAATTGATAAAATGCATCATCAATGTCAATTTTATCTAACCTTAAAGGACCACTCTAGTGCCAGGAAAACGAGTATGCTTTCCTGGCACTAGAGTGCCCTGAGGGTGCCCCCACCCTCAGGGACCCCCTCCCGCCCGGCTCTGGAAAGGGGAAAAGGGTTAAAACTTACCTTTTTCCAGCGCTGGGCGGGGAGCTCTCCTCCTCCTCTCCGCCTCCGTTCCTCCCCGTCGGCTGAATGCGCACGCGCGGCAAGAGCTGCGCGCGCATTCAGCCGGTCGCATAGGAAAGCATTCATAATGCTTTCCTATGGACGCTTGCGTGCTCTCACTGTGATTTTCACAGTGAGAATCACGTAAGCGCCTCTAGCGGCTGTCAGTGAGACAGCCACTAGAGGAAAAAGGGGAAGGCTTAACTAATTGATAAACATAGCAGTTTCTCTGAAACTGCTATGTTTATAAAAAAAATTAGTTAACCCTAGCTGGACCTGGCACCCAGACCACTTCATTAAGCTGAAGTGGTCTGGGTGCCTAGAGTGGTCCTTTATGTGCATTGAGTAGCTGAGAGCACGGATTGTACCTGCTCCCAGCACGCTCACTCTCAGCCGATTTGCCTCCATCATAGTTGGTTGACATTGATAACTTGGAAGTATGAATTACGCATGCAGTCGAGGTTGGTAGAATCCCATTTTATGTCAAACTGTTCCCAATCGAAAGGTATCAACGCAGTGCATTCTATTAATCTAACCACTTAGAATTTTTATAATGTTATTGGAGATGATTACATTTCTTTCCATTCACCAATATATAATTTCTTATATAAGAATATTTTTTTTTTTTTTTTTTTTTTTTTTTTAATAGGGTCGCTGCCTGAAGTAAAATGTAGAAATTTAAATCCACCAGCATTAGGGGAGACAGCAACGCTAATATGTGAATTCTCATCGTCACTAGATGTCCTGCAAGTGACATGGCAGGTGGACAAAGATCAGAAACAACAAACCATTGCAACCTACAGCAAAAAGTATGGGGCGAAAATTGTGAACTCTAGGGCTAACTATAATCTTATTAGTCACAAAGAATCGAACATATCAACCATCACTATCTCGGATTTGAAGAAGCAAGATGAAGCCTGTTATGTTTGTATCTTCAATGCATTTCCTCATGGCGCCTACAAAAGCAAGGTTTGCCTGACGTTTCCCGATGAGTCAGGTACGCACTCGCACTTAGTTTTTATACAAAGCGGAATTGCCCCTTCTTAGGATTTGTAATATGTCTACTTATCCCCTATTTTTTTATATTTTTGTTAAGTATGAAAAATAAAATTAAAGGGACACATGCCACTGCAGTGTTTATAGTGCAAACACCATTTCTCTGCAACCTTTATGTTTAAAAAGGTTTGATTCTGGAGATAAACCTACATACCTCATACGGCCGTGTACCTAGGCTGCCAGACCGCTTTCTAGCTGGTAATATAATTTTTTGTGTGCAACTTTTGAACCTAGGTGTGTTAACCCAAATGCAGGGCTGACGGCAGGAGAGTGGGGCAGATCGGGCTGAAACCCTAATACTTCTCCAGACTGCCATCTAAGCTCTCTAATCCCTAGGGCTATCCTCTCCAACTGCACTGCTTTTTTACTTCCCATAACTGTGTATCTGTGAGTATGTGCAACAGTGTGTCTGTACATGTAACAGTTTGTCAAGCTAACAAAAGAAGAGTTGCTTGCCTTAAGCACACCCTTTGTCAAGATTGTTAAGAGTAGTAAAACACACAAAAGAGAAGAACAGATTCGAAAAGAAAGTTTGAGATCTTGACACCTCTAGAGCTGGTGGCGATATGTTATCTAAGAATGGTGCAGTGCACGGACCAGATGACCACCCGGTTAGTAGGAATACCTTGTACTATATTAGAGCTAAACACCGCCCCCCTTTAAATATCTTCTGTTATCTTCCACTCTCATTCCCTCCCATTCTATACTTCTTCCTTTGTTGGTTCTCACTCTGTCTAGTGGAATTCTTACACTCACATTATGTTTAGCATCGTGAACTCACAATGTTTCCAGCATCCCACAATTATCTCTCTTTCCTGCACCAGCTCTCATTGTCTATATCTAGTTTACATTCAGTCTCTCTCTAAAATCTATTATGCCACCCCTTGCATTTTTCACCCCCATTTTGTGTCTCATCCTATCCCCCAAATTGTGGCTCTTACCTGATTGAAGTGTCACCTACTACCACGTGTGTCTCCAATAACCCCCTTCTTGTTCCTCTTAATCTCTCACACTTCTCTTCTCTGTATTGTGTCCTCTCAGACTGCTGTAGAGGACTGTCATTATCCCCTAATAATGTGAAAGCAGCTATGGATAAGGCAGACCGTCTACCGCAGTCTGAGAGGCCGCGCTATACAGCGTGACAGTTAAGTACGCCATGGATTGCAGAATCTTTCTCATCCTTTTACACACACTCTTTTTAGAATCTGTCCACTCTCTCTAGGAATATGGCACTCACATTGTCTCTGTCACTCAGAAATAACAGAGAGCAGGGAAAAAGTGGGAGGGTACACCTACTGAATATGACTATCTTATTTTACAGCTTTTATCAACCGCGCATGTAACCGTATTATTACAAAATTATTAAACATGTAGCCCAGAAGGTTCCGTTATTATAGTAGCCTTGTATGATAAACGAGTAAACTCGCATATCACGAGGCTCTAACACACACTCTTATCTTGCCCCCTTGTATATATGTTGGTTTGTTTTAATATTTATACACTTTATATCTCACGTTCTTCTGTTTACCCCTTAGGCAAACTGCAAAACATAGAGTCCAGCAGAGAGAAACAACAACAGTTTGATAAAATATTCAAAGACAACAAATCTACGAAGAATGGTACATTTACTATTTTTTTTTATATAGCACAAAGATATCTTGCAGCGATTTACAATGGGTAAACAAGAAAAAACATGTTTGAAATATGGGAACAGTAGGCGAAGAGGGCCTACATGAAAGTCTACATGAGCTTACAATCTAAAAGTATTTCCATTTGTAGAATGTGAGGTGGCTCTTGCAGCGTCTAACCCTCCTGGTATGTGTTATTTGAAATAAAACAATCCGGTGTTATTCCACTTCAAAATTAGGGTTTTCTTTTCCTATGTTTGAACTGATGACCTAGTTGTGATCAAAATTACATCTGATGACATGTTAATACTACAATTAATGCATCAATGAGTGCTCGACTCTGTCAGCTTCACCCACACCATCAAGCAGGAGAACCACTCAGAGGAGGGTTCACCTGCTTAACAGTCAATATATTTAGATGATACGATGCAATGCATTTAGCACAGTAATTTATCCTTAGGAATGACTGACAGGTGAAATGTACATGTTAGCTAAACATGTACTTTTGGCAGGCATAATTTAAAGTCTGTGTTCCAGGGTGGAATCGATGAACAAATAAAATTTTAAAACATTATCATTTTTCTAGATGTGACTCGCTCTGAAGTCACGTGTTCCTCTAGCGACAGAAATATTATTGATATCGATGTGAAACCTGAAGAAATAATAGACCTGGAGCTAACGGGAAACGATGCAGATAGGAAATGGAAATTCACATATGAAGAACATGCAATAAGACCATCCTGTACTTTTCACACCCAGAAGCTCAGGAGAAGGAAGAGAGCTCTTTCAGGTACACCCTGAGGCAGATGCCGAATTATAATTTTTCAAGTATTTGGATGTGTTGGATGCTGTTTATACTCCACCCACAATTAAAAATCCCCCTTGGGGGGGGGGGGGGGAGAAGCAGATTCACCTGATAGAAAATTGAACACTCATTATATACAGATAGCACAGGGGGACGTTTGATGGATTTGTTGCCAATTGGCAAGTGTATAGTTAACTTTTTTTTTTTTTTTATGCATATTTGCAGACTGCAATGTCATTGTGGTTGAGATGCACAGTTTTAGACAACTTCCTTTGGCTCTCTGCAATGAAGTGCTTCGTTCTTTGGCTAAGAACGTCAGCTAATCGCTCTCAGCCTGTGGGCTAAGCTCTACATTCCTGGACCAGGCTTAGGAGAGCTAAAAGGTTGTTCCTGCTAAGGAAAGTCCAGATTTTCTAAAAAAATTTAGAGGGCGGGTCAGTGGCACCTGGCGGATCCCAGATAAGCATTTAAAAATAGTTTTTAGTCTTTACAGTGGGCCAGGGCACTCCTGGCACAATAACCATTCCAGAGAGCTATAGTGGTTATAGTGCCTGCAGTGTATGTTTAAAGACCATACCACCAATTTACCCTAAACAATACTTTTTTTGTATCATGTAAATTTCCTTGTCAGATTGTATTAGAATACTTTTATCTCATACATTGCCACACACACCAAATCAAACATGACGTATGTTAAAATGCTTTTAAAGAAAATACTTAATAAAATCGCTTGTTTAATACATTCATATTGATAATAAATAAACTATAATCTTGTATTTCTGCAGATGAGGAGGATGGCAAAATTATATTCGCTAATTGTTCTGTTACTGGAAAAGCACCTAAAATTATCTGGGAAAATGAAGTAACCCCAGTTAGTACAATGGAATATGAACTTAAAAAAGATGGCATTGTAACAGTTACCAGTGTTCATGGGTATTTACAATCTTCTCTTCATGATCAGGAAATAAAATTAACATGTGTTATCACCAGCAAGAATAATATAGAAGGTGAGTTAATGGCATTTAATATAGGAACTTTATTACAAGGGGAACTATCACTTTCCCAGAATTTTAATGATCTGTTTACTCATTCTTGTCTTTAACAAATGTTTATTTGTGGAATGCTTAAGATAAAATTAAACAAAGCCGCTTTGTCCTCCATCTAGATGCCTCTATGTTAGCCCTCTGTCTTTTACACCTGCATAGATAAAGTATACAAAGAAGAGGAGGAATGGAACAATGTTTCTATTCTCTTCATTTGCAATGTTTGCTCTGGCTTTGCCTTTTCTGGACTGGATTAGAATATCAGAGGACGCTTGGCTAAACTAGTGTCAAGCAACTGGTTGATGGTGGCAGAATAATGGGCCTAACCCAATACTAATCAATAAATATTTAAAAAGCAGAATAGAACCCTTTGCCGGGCAAAACATGGCTTATATAAAAACATCACTTTGTTAATTCTACCTAAAATCATCAACCAAAAAGAAAGCAAAGTAAAATGTGTCTGTGATTAAAGTAGAGTGATCTGTGAGAAAAACACAGTCTGAATTTCAGACTGTCTAATAGGGTAAGGTAACTAAATACATTGGCTAAATCACTTGCCCAGCTATATTGATTAGGTAGCAAAGGTGAAATCTCAGAATACGGACTACTGGGTTAAGGTAATTAGATAATGGGGTGAGGGAGTAATGATATGGTCTCGACTGGAATCGGGAAGGGTAGAAAACATGCAGACGTAATAGGAGCATTCTTGCCCCATTAGAACACTGTAATGGCCTAAATATTGCCCTGTCTGTAGGTAGCCCCTTATGTTGCATTAGTAAGCTGGCAAATAAACGAAAGCATTGTTATCATAGAGACCAACACCACTAAGTCCCTCTCTAGTCCACCGAGAAGCCCCTCACAACACCCTCATTATGTGAACTGTGAAAAATAAAATATTAAATAGCTTTGACGTGCGTTTTGGCATGAACAAGTGCCTTTATCAGGAAACGTACAGAGTCAGGGACTTGTGATGCACTTCACATAACAGTATAAATTCTAGGCAAGTGACAGTTCCCCTTTAATCCCTGACAACCTACTATATACAAGTTAAAAAGAATTGCATCCCCCCCCCCCCCACATTTAGCAAACTAAAGGAACATTATGGTCACCCAGACTGCTTGTTCTCAATGAACAAGTGGTCTTGGTGCAGTGTCACTGTCCTCTTAACCCTCCGTTATAAAATATTTCAGGTTTTGATGTTTACATTGAAGGGTTAAGTCCACCACTAATGACTGTCAGTCACAACAAAGTTAAGAAAAGTTTTTAACCCTTTGTATGCCAAATGCGGGGAGGCAACTTAATACCACTAGGGACAGGGACACTATAATGTTAGAAATATTGATTTGTATTCCTAACATTATAGTGATTATTATACCCAGATTTGACCCTTCTTGTTTGATCCAGTGTTTTTCACTCTGCAAGGTTCCATTTGACTTGATTCAAATTATTCCCAATATGAGATTCATTTGGGAATTACAGGAATCCATTTGGCCCAGTCTGGTTAGTTTTAGTTGATGCTGAATACAGTGAACTTCCTTAGAGGAATTTTATCAACCAAATACTAGAAACAATGTGTACAACAAAGGCAGATGAATTTTCTTTAGCATATTTGGCATTTTGTGATTAGATATCCAGATGTACATACAGAAACACTTTGATACACTCTGCTTCTAATGTCCTGTGGCACAAGGAAGCCCTCTCCAGTTACCATAATCATACAACTTCTTACCCCCTCTTAACTCTTGTGTATCTCTAACAGTGGCGGATCCAGAGCCTGATCTCGGGAGGGGCACTTGTAGATTATTTAAATAAATAATCCAGACCCAATAACCACTACAGCTCAGTGTAGTGGTTATTGTGCCAATAGTGCCAAGACCTCCTCCCAGAGTAAGTAGTCAAACTGTTTAAAGGGAAACTCCAGTGCCAGGAAAACAATTCCCTCCCACCCCCCAATCCCCAGGTACAGAAGGGGTGAAAACCCGATGTCCCTCGTCGCTGCCTGCTCCTCCCCCGCCGCTCCACCTTCTGCCTCCGTCGGCCGGTGGGCGAGACTGATCCCGCGCACCGGCCGAGGAGACCTAATGCGCATGCGCGGCAATTCCGCGCATCCGCATTAGGTCTCCCCATAGGAAAGCATTGAAAACTAATTTCAATGCTTTCCTTTGGGGATTTGAGCGACGTTGGAGGTCCTCACACAGCGTGAGGACGTCCAGCGACGCTCTAGCACAGGTTTCCTGTGCTATGGACCAGGAAGAGACCTCTAGTGGCTGTCTAATAGACAGCCACTAGGGGTGGAGTTAACCCTGCAAGGTAGTTATTGCAGTTTATAAAAAACTGCAATAATTACAGTTGCAGGGTTAAGGGTAGTGGGAGTTGGCACCCAGACCACTCCAATGAGCAGAAGTGGTCTGGGTGCCTGGAGTGTCCCTTTAAGAACAGTTTGACAACTTACCTGAGGTCCTCTGGGAAATGGGGCTGTAGTAGGGCAGAGGAGCAGTGGTATGTGTGAGGGGTGTGTGTGTGTGTGTGTGTGTGTGAGGGGGACAGTGTGTTAGCAGTGTGTAAGTGAGGGCGGCAGTATATGTCAGGGGTGCAGTGTGTGTGTGTGGGTCAGTATGTGTATGTGTGGGGCTATGTGTTTATGGGGGGCAGTGTGTGTGTGGGGGGGCCAGTGTATGTGTGTGGGGGCCAGTGTATGTATGGGTTTTGTGTATATGGGGGCAATGTGTGTGTATGGGGGGCAGGGGCAATGTGTGTATGGGGGGCAGGGGCAATGTGTGTGTGTGTGTGTGTGTATGGGGGGCAGGGGCAATGTGTGTGTGTATGGGGGGCAGGGGCAATGTGTGTATGGGGGGCAGGGGCAATGTGTGTGTGTGTGTGTGTGTGTGTGTATGGGGGGCAGGGGCAATGTGTGTGTGTGTGTGTGTGTGTATGGGGGGCAGGGGCAATGTGTGTGTGTGTGTATATGGGGGGCAGGGGCAATGTGTATGGGGGGCAGGGGCAATGTATGTGTGTATGGGGGGCAGGGGCAATGTGTATGGGGGGCAGGGGCAATGTATGTGTGTATGGGGGGCAGGGGCAATGTGTGTGTATAAGGGGGCAGGGGCAATGTGTGTGTGTGTGTGTGTGTGTGTGTATGATAAGGAGGATGGGGGGGCTTTTCTTTTTTTTATGTTTTTTTTTTTTTTTAATTTTATTAAAATAAATATAAATGTTATGTCCCCCCTCCCTTCTTACCTTTACTGGGAGGAGGGGGGGCATATTTCGTTCCCTGGTGGTCCCCGCGCTCCAGGGCTAGAGTTGACTCTCGTGAGATTTGGAGCGTTGCCGTGGTAAGAGCTGAGCTCCCGGGTCCTCTCTCCCTCTCTTGCCGGCTGTCAGCTCAGTGCCTGCGGACCGGGGAGGGAGATCTCTGATCTCCCCGATCCGCAGGCACATTGCAGGGCTGGCACTTGGGCAATGCCAGCCCTGCATTAGCCGGCAGGGGAGAATCTCGGGGGGGGGCGGCAATTGCCCTGTTGCGCCCCCCCCCCCCGCCGGATCCACCACTGATCTCTTAACACCTACCATTACTCTCTATTCTCTTTTATCCACCATTTTTTGTGTCTCTTATTCTTCCAATCCGTTGCGCAGTGTGATCTCATAGGACTGTGTTAGAGAATTGCCATTTCCCTCTGCTCAGTTCAATAGGGAGCTGTTAGCAGCATACAGAGTGGAAGGGGAATGATATTCATTGTTAGTACAGCTTCCTATCAGGCCAGGAGGAGGATTAATGTAAATTTGTAATTTTTATATATATATATATATATATATACAGTATATGTGTCCAGAAGAGTGCAGTTCTAAGATACTGAGCAGACTTCCAGACCTCTGGTAGAGGACCCGAGAAAGAGGAATATATACCACTCAGGGCTCGAGTCCTGCAGGAACGCGTGGGAACGGCGTTCCTGCACTTTTTCCACAGCAGGAACGCCGTTCCCATTACTAGTCCTGCAGGACCCAGGGCTGGCACAAGCGGCTGCCAGAGCAGGGGGGAGCACAAATCCGAATCCCCTGCCTCTGACTGGGGACTCGGATTTTTAAACTCACCTCTCTCCCTGCAGTCAGTGGAGTCGTCCGGCCTCTCCTGATAATGTCAGTAGGAGGGGGCGTGGCTTTCTCTGCTCTTCTCACAGGACCGCTGGGGAGCAGAG
Source organism: Pelobates fuscus (assembly GCF_036172605.1). Taxonomy (NCBI): domain Eukaryota; kingdom Metazoa; phylum Chordata; class Amphibia; order Anura; family Pelobatidae; genus Pelobates; species Pelobates fuscus. Next base: position 24,483,727 of record NC_086317.1, read on the forward strand.
GAAGTCACGCCCCCTCCTCCTGACATCATCAGGAGAGGCCGGCTTACTCCACTGACGGCAGGCTGCAGGTTCCAGATCCTGTCCCACCCCTCCTGGCCCAAGGTAAGCCTCAGGGAGGGGGGAAGGCACTTTAGTTTTTTTTCTTTGTTGTTTATCCCCCTCCTCAGTCCCTGCCCCCCCTCCTCAGTCCCTGTCCCCCTATTTAAGGCCCTGTCCCCCCTCCTCAGTCCCTGTCCCCCTCCTCAGTCCCTGTCCCCCTCCCCAGTTCCTGCCCCCCTCCTCAGTTCCTGCCCCCCTCCTCAGTCCCTGTCTCCCTCCTCAGTCCCTGTCTCCCTCCTCAGTCCCTGTCCCCCTATTTAAGGCCCTGCCCCCCTCCTCAGTTCCTGCCCCCCTCCTCAGTTCCTGCCCCCCTCCTCAGTTCCTGCCTCCCTCCTCAGTCCCTGTCTCCCTCCTCAGTCCCTGTCTCCCTCCTCAGTCCCTGTCTCCCTCCTCAGTCCCTGTCTCCCTCCTCAGTCCCTGTCTCCCTCCTCAGTCCCTGTCTCCCTCCTCAGTCCCTGTCTCCCTCCTCAGTCCCTGTCTCCCTCCTCAGTCCCTGTCTCCCTCCTCAGTCCCTGTCTCCCTCCCCAGTCCCTGCCCCTCCCCAGTTCCTGTCCCCCTATTTAAGGCCCTGTCCCCCTCCTAAGGCCCTGTCCCCCTCCTCAGTCCCTGTCCCCCTCCTCAGTCCCTGTCCCCCTCCTCAGTCCCTGTCCCCCTCCTCAGTCCCTGTCCCCCTCCTCAGTCCCTGTCCCCCTCCTCAGTCCCTGCCCCCCTCCCCAGTCCCTGCCCCCCTCCCCAGTCCCTGCCCCCCTCCCCAGTCCCCCTCCCCAGTCCCTGTCCCCCTATTTAAGGCCCTGTCTCCCTCCTCAGTCCCTGTCTCCCTCCTCAGTCCCTGTCTCCCTCCTCAGTCCCTGTCTCCCTCCTCAGTCCCTGTCTCCCTCCTCAGTCCCTGTCTCCCTCCTCAGTCCCTGTCTCCCTCCTCAGTCCCTGTCTCCCTCCTCAGTCCCTGTCTCCCTCCTCAGTCCCTGTCTCCCTCCTCAGTCCCTGCCCCCCTCCTCAGTCCCTGCCCCCCTCCTCAGTCCCTGCCCCCCTCCTCAGTCCCTGCCCCCCTCCTCAGTCCCTGTCTCCCTCCTCAGTCCCTGCCCCCCTCCTCAGTCCCTGCCCCCCTCCTCAGTCCCTGCCCCCCTCCTCAGTCCCTGCCCCCCTCCTCAGTCCCTGCCCCCCTCCTCAAGCCCTGTCCCCTTACTTAGTCCCGGTCTCCCTCCTCAGTCCCTGTCTTCTTACTCAGGCCCTGCTCCCTTCCTCAGCCCATGTCCCCCCTCCTCCTAAGCTCCTGTCCCTTTTCCACAGCACTGTCACCTTACTTAGCCCCTGTCCCCCTCCTCAGCCCCTGTCCACCTTACTCAGCCCAGTGCTCTTACTCAGCCCCTGCATACGAGCACCAGCCCCTGTCCCCCTCCTCAGTCCATGCCCCTCTTCCTCAGCCCTTGCCCCTCTTCCTCAGCCCCTGCCCCTCTTCATCAGCCCCTGCCCCTCTTCCTCAGCCCCTGCCCCTCTTCCTCAGCCCCTGCCCCTCTTCCTCAGCCCCTGCCCCTCTTCCTCAGCCCCTGCCCCTCTTCCTCAGCCCCTGCCCCTCTTCCTCAGCCCCTGCCCCTCTTCCTCAGCCCCTGCCCCTCTTCCTCAGCCCCTGCCCCTCTTCCTCAGCCCCTGCCGCTCTTCCTCAGCCCCTGCCGCTCTTCCTCAGCCCCTGCCGCTCTTCCTCAGCCCCTGTCGCTCTTCCTCAGCCCCGTGCCCCTCTTCCTCAGCCCCGTGCCCCTCTTCCTCAGCCCCGTGCCCTTACTCAGCCCCTGCATACAAGCATATCATTTTTTTTTGGGGGGGGGGGGCGGGGAGTGGATCTTGGGTGAGTTCCTGCACTTTTTTACCCAGGACTTGACCCCTGTATACCACCCAGGAGGGGTGAGAAAATAAAGTGTGTGTGTGTGTATATATATATGTATTTTTTTTATTTTTATTTAATTCCTCCCATAAAGAACTGAATATTTAATTATTGAAATCAGGACATGACCAGCATTAATCCTCTTGTTTTTTTTTTTCAGGTGAGCAATCCAGAAATATACCAATATCTCTGTTGGTAGTGGTAATACCAGCAATAACAATAGCATTTGTAGTAGGATGTGTGTATTTATATACCCAGAGATATAAAAAGTAAGTAACAAAGTTAAAGAAGCACACTAAACATCATATACATTAAAGTGTACTGTATCAGTTATTATTAATAATATTCTTATTGGTATTTATATTGCGCAACTCATTCCACAGCTATTTCCAATATGTTCCCTGACATTGTCACTCAGGAAGGAGCTGATCTGTTTGAGAATGGTTTGACCCTAATGTGGGTCTCAGTTGGTGCCTGTGCTGCTTCTGATCATCACAATGCAGCTAAAAGTGACAGTTCTCGTTCTGCTTTAACCTAGTCAATTTTGTCCAAAGTTCTGGGGTACTCATTGGGAAAAATCTCCAACTCTTTGTTTTTATTTCGTTTTTAAATCAGCAATTTCCTTCTTCACTTTTCATAATTCAAAGTATAACTTTGGTCTAGAGTCAATAAATCCAACGCTCCATGATCAGGTCAACTTCATCTCCTCATTCAATCTCTGTTTCTTCTAAAGTGCAGTAAAAGGCATGCTTGGTTAAAGATGGGAAAATAAATATTTTAGTTTAACCCCTTAAGGACCGGCCTGTTTTTGCGATGTTTGTACGTTAAGGACCAGAGCAGTTTTAACACTTTTGTGGTGTTTGTGTTTAGCTGTAATTTTCCGCTCTCTCACTTATGGTTCCCATACAAGTTATATATTGTTTTTTTCAGGACAAGAAGGGCTTTCTTTACATACCATTATTTGTATTATGTCATATATTGTATTTAAAAAAAAAAAATGGTGAAAAATGTAAAAAAAAGAAACATGTTTTTGGACTTTTACTTGACACATCTTTTACTTATCTACAAAAACTAATGAAAAAAAAATGCTAAATAGATTCAAAATGTTGTCCCGAGTTTGAAAACACCCAGTGTTTACATGCTTTATTGCTTTTTTTTGCAAGTTATAGGCCTAAAAATACAAGTAGGAAATTGCTGTTTCAATATATATATTTTAAATGTATCAATGGTGACATTGTAACACCGTTATCTGTCATAAATCCCCGAAACACACCTAACATGTACATATTTGTTTAAAGTAGACAACCCAGGGTATTCAAAATGGGGTATGTCCAGTCTTTTTTAGTAGCCACCTAGTCACAAACACTGGCCAAAGTTAGCATTTATATTTGTTTGTGTGTTAAAAATGCAAAAAACGCTAACTTTGGCCGGTGTTTGTGACTAAGTGGCTACTAAAAAAGGCTGAACATACCCCATTTGCAATACCTTGGGTTGTCTTCTTTTGCAAATAGTATGCCATCATGGGGCTAATTCTCATTCCTTGGCTACCATATGCTCTCAAAGGCAACCTAACCAATCTGACAAATTTCAATAAAAAAAAAAGTAAAATCAAGCCTTATATTTGACCCTGTAACTTTCACAAACACTATATAACCTCTACATGTTGGGTACTGTTATACTCAGGAGACTTCGCTGAACACAAATATTAGTGTATCAGAACAGTAAAATGTATAACAGCAATAATATCCTCAGTGAAAGTGCTGTTTGTGTGTGAAAAATGCAAAGAACTTCACTTTCACTGACAATATCCTCACTGTGATATGTTTTACCGTTTTGAAACACTAATATTTGTGTTCAGCGAAGTCTCCCGAGTAAAACAGTACCCCCCATGTACAGGTTTTAGGGTGTCATAGAAAGTTACAGGGTTAAACACAGTGCTAGCAAATTAAATTATCTGGACTTTCGGCCTGAGTTGGCAGGCAGGTCCCTCAAATTACAATCATTAAAATTACTTAATTAGCTAAAAATATTACATAAATACGCACGTAGAATTTTAATATATATACATATTTATATATTTGACGTCTACGTGTATATTTATGAAATTATTTATGTAATTTTTTTTAATTATTAAAAATTATTTTTATTTTGTTGTTTATTTTTATTAACATATTATTTGTATTTTATAATATATATATATATTGTATATATTCGTGTGTAATTTAAATATAAATATTTTTATATTAATATATAAATATAAAAATACACTTAGTATGACATTATATATATATATGATACATATACATATATTATATATAGATATAATACATGTATATATCATATGTATATATACATATTATTATTTTTTTACACTGATTGCTTTATTTTGTAACTTTATTTTTTATTTTCCACTTGCAGGGAGACTGCCTGTCAGCACAGACAGTCCACCTGGAGGCAGACACATGGACACCTATTGCGGTCATGTGATCGAGTGATCACATGGCCGTGGGGGTCTTGATCTGCCGAGGGGAGACTGCCCGGGCAGACAGGCAGTCCCCCTGGACCGGGAGGAGCGCTGATCGCCGCCGTGGGACCGACGCCGATCAGGTAAGTAGCCCCAGACCGTTATGACCGTTATCCTGAAGGGGTTAAGAGGGACATTTTTGTAGATATATATAGCAAATGCTGATAAGCTCTTGTAAATATTTATCATAGATATTTAGCACATGGAAAGAGTTGCATACTTTGTTGAAGGCCAGGCTGTTCATTTTAGATTGGGGACATTAAAACTCAGAAGTTATTATAGAAATTGAAAAGTTTAACTAAACAGAAGACATGATAATAATGAGTAGTCACACGTCCTTCGAATGCACATGCTCTGTCAAAATGCTATGTAAACGGCTACAAATACTCTATTTACTAAGATAATTCAAAGAAGAACCCTATGGAACTTACACAGAACAACCAGGGCCCACATAGCTAGAGGGAATAGATATCTGGTGACCATTATTGATTTCCACTCCCCACCATGACTTGTCCCATAAATCCCACAAATGAACTGATGGTATTTGGTCCCACCTCCTTGTTGATTTCAGCCAAACCAATGCTTTCCTATAGGGAAAGCATTGGATTGGCAAGTAAATCTTAAATACTGATGATGTCACCAAGGAGTCAGATTGGGGGTGGGGCCAGTGCCCCGGCTGACCTGTGCCGCGCTAGAAACGAGGTGAGTTTTAACCCCTACTAAGTGGGGAGGCAAGCCACCTAAAAAATAGTGTTTTTAACACTATAGGGTCAGGAATACATGTTTGGGTTTCTGAGCCTATAATGCGCCTTTAAAAGGTTGAGATCCAGTGTGAATGTCACTGCCATGCTGGTCCGGTGTATTTCTTCGAGGTTACATATCTAGCTCTGTAAGCCAGAGCGCCTTTAAAAAATGTCCAGCAGTGATGTCTGTCTGAAAAGAAATGTACATGTGACATGTTTTGTAACTTATGTAACCTATTTTTTCTTTCTTTTTATTAGACAGTCTCTGAGATCAAAGGAGCCACATTCTAAGGAATTATTAGGCCATAAAGATACAGTAAATCAAGATAATGTGCATCATGATTCAATTCATCAAACACCAGACACCAGGAAATGTGGAGTAAGTACTTAAAGAGCCACTCCCGGCTGCCACACACGTTAGGTGCACTGTGTAGGTTAGGTTACAGTTAGTTATACTGGGTGGGTTTATATTATTAAAGGGACACTCCAGGCTCCTACACACGTTAGGTGCACTGTGTAGGTTAGATTACAGTTAGTTATACTGATACCGGAGAAACTGACGGAAGCCAAGCACAGAGAGATGGACACAGGTTTCTTCAGGAAGGAAGAGATTCTTTATTGGATCACCGATCGGGACTCAGAGGGACTAGCGTCACCAAAATACAGCAAATTCTGAGCCCCGGACAATAGTGCAGGCTCCTTATATAGGCATATAACTCCTCCCATATTAAGCTCCACCCGCACATTCTCTTGACCAATCAACACAAATAAGAATTAACTTCCTGTTTGACCGCATGGCTTGTCCAGCACAATGGAGGAGGGGAATACTATATCCTGTATTCTTGCACATGCTCCGTACACTACTGATCGTATCTTGCCACGTGCAACCAACTGATCGATACGTCAGCATATGCACGTACACATGCCACGTGGTAATCTCGGCCTACTAAATTTATTTTTACCGAGATTCCACCACAATACTGGGTGGGTTTATATTATTAAAGGGACACTCCAGGCTCCCACACACGTTAGGTGCACTGTGTAGGTTAGGTTACAGTCAGTTATACTGGGTGGATTTATATTATTAAAGGGACACTCCAGGCTCCCACACACGTTAGATGCACTGTGTAGGTTAGGTTACAGTCAGTTATACTGGGTGGATTTATATTATTAAAGGGACACTCCAGGCTCCCACACACGTTAGGTGCACTGTGTAGGTTAGGTTACAGTTAGTTATACTAGGTGGGTTTATATTATTAAAGGGACACTCCAGGCTCCCACACACGTTAGATGCACTGTGTAGGTTAGGTTACAGTTAGTTATACAGGGTGGGTTTATATTAGTAAAGGGACACTCCAGGCTCCCACATACGTTAGGTGCACTGTGTAGGTTAGGTTACAGTTAGTTATACTGGGTGGGTTTATATTATTAAAGGGACACTCCAGGCTCCCACACACGTTAGGTGCACTGTGTAGGTTAGGTTACAGTTAGTTATACTGGGTGGGTTTATATTATTAAAGGGACACTCCAGGCTCCCACACACGTTAGGTGCACTGTGTAGGTTAGGTTACAGTTAGTTATACTGGGTGGGTTTATATTATTAAAGGTACACTCCAGGCTCCCACACACGTTAGGTGCACTGTGTAGGTTAGGTTACAGTTAGTTATACTGGGTGGGTTTATATTATTAAAGGTACACTCCAGGCTCCCACACATATTAGCATGCATGTGAACAGCTCCACAAACAGCAGGATCATCTTAATTTCAGGGTCCTGCACTTTATTTGATACTCTCAACACATTGTTTTGAGGGCACTAGGACTGTGCAGAGAGTGCTTAAGTAATTCTCTGTGCACAATCTGCCCTCAGATGCAAGGCAAGCTAACTCCTCCTCATCAACTCTGCAGGCAGTCAGGACACCACCTTTGGGAATCACCAGTGTTCCAAGTGGAGTTACTAGCATGCAACTTTAAACCCTCTCACCCGCTGTGTCGCATTCATGCTTAGAATGTTGGAAGATGTGTATTAAATGTAATGGGTAATAGATGTCACAGGGAAATATGCTGGGTTTGTCATTTATTATTTTTTATTTTGCGCTATGTGCCCACCTTTCTGAGATAGAAGAATAAAAATGGGTGGGATAAAAAGGGTGCTCGGTTTTTTTTTTTTACACATCTGTTATTGTTTTGTTTTGGTTTTTATATTGTTATTTTCTCAAGGATTTTATTTCATTGGATTTTTTTTGGATTTTTTTTCAGACTCTCGAGTCAACTCCAGGAACGTCTGTGTCAAAAAGGAGCGTTTATTCAGACAGGAAAAGAAAATCTAAACTTGCAAGACCACTCTTCCCAACAGAAAATGGGTTATCTTGTGAGAAGTCTTGAATACTGAATTCTTTAAAAGGACACTCCATGCACTAAAACAACTTCATCTAAATGAAGTTGTTATGGTGCTAGGAGGCCGCTGGAGACAATCTTACCTGAAGGGGTTAAACCGTTCTCGTAAAGTCCTAGGGTGGCATCCGGCTTCAGCAATTTTACATTCTGGAAGGTCGCTGATTTGCTGAGAGTGGTCAGGTGGCGAAATCTGGCTTGGAAATCAGTTTTATGAATGGGGAATCACTGATTGGCTGACAGTGTCACCTGACTGCTCTCAGCAAATCAGCGGTGCACCTGGCAGGTGGCACTCCGCGCTTCCGGAATCTGAAACTACTGAAGCCAGGAGGAGTGGGCATGGCCACTGGATGCGACTTTGGGGATAAACCGTTCAAGAATGGGTAACCCCTACAGGTAAGAGTGTCTCCGGAGGGCCTCCTGGCACCATAACAACTTAATTTGGATGAAGTTGTTTTGGTGCCTGGAGTGTCCCTTTAATGTTCCAAAAATGAAGGTTAAAAAAAATACTAAAAAGAGTATAATTTCTGAAACTGAAAACACTCTGCGATGGATAGCTTCAGCACATAAATACCTCATGTCCAGGCTTACACAGTAATGGAACACGTGACAAGATTTTCACCACAGTAATAAAAAGGTGCACAACATAAATCAATATTAATTAGTATCCAATTCACTACAAGATAAGTCACTACAGCATGTGATTTCTATTTAATTATGTGTTAAACTGTATGTATTATAAATTACCCTGTTGTTTTGTACATGTCTGTATTGGATATATTTTATCCTTGGGATAGTTTGTTTTATAGAAAACAGTTTAATTATAGCTGTTGCGGAGTGAGCAGTAACTCATATAACATTAAGCAGTACCATACTTAATGGGAAAAATGGCGTTCGCTCTCAGTGTATCACAACTTCCAACAGGTCCAGCATGGCAGTAGACAGATTGGTACCTCGCTGGGCACTGTCAAAAGAAATGCTCATACAGAATCACACATTTTATAGTGAATCACACAGGATACAGGGTAAAAGGTTAGGATTATATGAGAGACAAAGGAGGGTATAACATGGGAACCAGGAAACCAGAATGACTGAGAATGTAGAATCACAAACTGGGTGTTGGAATGTATAAGGTATTTGAGGCTGGCTAGCCGGTGCCGGTATTTCAGTAATACCGGCAATACAAATGTCAGTCTCATTATAAACAGAGATTATTATGCAATACCAGTGCCGGCCAGTAGGGGTTGCTGTTTATGGAGTGAGGCAGGGATAGAAAGTTACAGCATTTCCCTTCCTGCCTCTCTCTACTCACTGACCGGCGGGGAAGCAGCTCTGCACAGAGTGTCCAGAAAGCAGCTCCTGCAGAGACAGCCTACAACTTAGGTAAGTGAGGGATGGAGGGAAAGGCTGCAGGGAGACTTGGGGACATAGGGATACTGGGAGACATAGGGACACCATGGGGCACTGGGAGACCTGGGGACACTGAGACACTAGGAAAAACTGTGAGACTTAGTTACATTGGGAGACACTGGGTTACCCTGAGACACTAGGGACAACGTGGCCCCATGTCGGCCAGCCTGTGTCCTTAGTGTCACCATGTCTCAGTGTTCCCTACTGACATGGAGACACTGGGAGACATGGGCACACAAACACTAGGGGACACCAGTGTCTTTGTTGTCTCTAATAGTCCACATGTCTCTGTGTCCCCATGCCTCTCAGTGTTCTAGTGACATATGGACACTGAGACACTAGGGGACACAGAGAGACATGAGGACACTGGGCGACTATGAGACACTTCCAGTGTCCCCATGTCTCCCAGCCAGTGTCACTGGTGTCTCTGTGTCAATTGTGTTCCAATGTCCCTAGTGTCTCCATGTGTCTCAATGTCCCCATGTTTCCCAGTGTCTGTTTCCCCTAGTATAAAAGAAACAATCTCAGGCACTCATTGTGATAGATTTAATCAGGTTTATTGGACAGTGCAACGTTTCGACCTGTGCCCAGGTCTTTATCAAGTCTCCAGTGTCCCCTAGTGTTCACTCGTGTCTCAAAGTCATCCAGTGTCCCCATTTCTCCCCCAGTGTATCGTGTCCCAATGTCTCTCAGTGTCCTAGTGACATGGGGACACAGACACTAAGGGATACTGGGAGACATGGGGATACTGAGACTCTAGGGGACACAGAAACATGGGAACACTGGGAGACATGGGGCACTGTGATACACAGTGAACACTGTGATGCAGTGGGGCACAGACACTGGGAGATTTAAGGACTGGGAGACATGGAGACTAGGGGACACTGGGAGACATCGGGACAGTGTGATACATATAGACACTGGGGGAGCTGGGAGAATGAGACAGGGAGATACTGGGAGCAGTTCATAAATATAGTAGAACCAAATGGTAAGTTTTTTTGGTGATTTCACAGAATTATCTCTCATGTCACTCCTGGTGAAAGGTGGCTACCCCAACTACTTTTCACAATGTGTTGCTTAAGGATGGAAACTTAAGAGGGATGTAGAGGAACAAAACTTGTGTGGACTGGCTGACAATGAAATTAGTTTACCTAATGCTGACTTTGGTCTCTCTAACACTATGGCATGTCCTCTTTATTTTACACACATACACCTTTTCTCTGTCCCAGACTATATACCAGGAGCTTCTGCCTGCTGGTAAGAAGGTAAGGAGACAAGTGTACATGTGACTTCTAGGAGACAGTCCTTAGAAAGAGTGGAGCGAGTGTATCATTACTAAGAAGAAAAATACAGACAGTCTTTGGATAGAAATCAATCCTAGATTGTCTGTATAACCTGGAAATGATGTATAGTACAGTAGCGTAAAAAGTGAACTGGTTATCATATATCAGGATAGAGACCAAGAGCGTGGTGTAAAGTTGATATATGCTCAAAACTAATATTCCTTATGCCAACTGCAAAGGAGGTATATAGGATATCCAATATATGGCATTATATAGTCTGATCACCCATCCTATATAACAGCTTTATTTAAAATGATGTAGACTAAATATGGAAGGGTCCAGTATACTATACTCTAAATATTACCATCCTAATGCTGTGTCACACAGAAATCCTGTATCCAAATACTAAAAGGCCAAATAGTAAAGGTGTCTGCTGTATGTTTATGCAGGCACACAACATAATGTATTATTGCAATGCATGGTAGATACCTTACACAGCAGTACACCTTTTATATCCAAGAAAATTCCAAACAGGATGATGCTCATATAAAGTAGAGCCTCAGGGAGAAAGAGAAAAGAAAATATCAAAAAGTCAGTATAAAATAGGCTGACTGTAAAAAATACAAAGCCTCTCTCCCTGGTAAACTGGCTAGACAGTCATAGGAATACAGAGAGAAAATAACAGTAAGAGAAAATAAATTAAGTGAAAATCATGGTGCTAAAGTGTCATTCAGTGCCCAGTGTCCTTGTGCAGTGAATATTGAACGCCCAACGCGCGTTTCGGTGCTTAAAGAGTGCACCTTTGTCAGGGGCCAACTTACTACTGATAGTCCTATCTCCTAAATACTCTAGATGCCGACACAATCACCCTACCTCTAGCCACTCGGTATAGGGGGAGTATATGCCCCATGTGTTTCCAATAATGCGCCAATCCTTCCGTGTATCTAGTCCGGCCAAGTGGTGTGCGTAACCACGTGGTATATGTGGGGGCGGAACTAACTCGTGAGCTGTCAGATTCAAGCAGCCTCGCGTGTAGCCGCCAAGGAACTCCCCTAGGTGTACTGTGGGCATGTATAGACTAATGAGGCATTCAATATACCAAAAAATCTTCCGTCAGATGTAGGCGTGCTTAAAGTAACCCGGGCTGTCAATCATCAGTCCGAATCAGTTCCATAGGAGTACGCTCCAACTAGGGTCCTAGGGGGTATCAAAGAAATGCATATATCCCCAACTGTGGTAGGTCTGATTATATATGTGTGCTATATAGCAAAGTGACTTAGTGGATTAAGAACCTCCTGCTCCACAGGGGTACAGTAACCTCATATGCACTTAGTTGGCCAGCCTTTAGGATTGGCAGGCAGCCTGACATGCATTCATGCCAGACTGTCCTTCAAATTCTTTGGGCAGACATGCCACCATGGGTATGTTCACCTCTTTTGGCAGTTCTGGTTACGTGATTCGCATCAGTGGCCCACCGTTTTTCTCCGTCCATATACTTCCTGCTTCACTGGACACTGCTGTTAGGGGGTATGGATTTATTTGAAAGATGAAAGTGTGAGATTAGCATAGGGTATGTGTTTTCTTATAGCTGCATTCTATGAGTTTCCCTCCAGCACCATCTCCCTCAGATACATGACGCTTGGGAGGTAGGACTGTTTTAGTGGTTTTGGTCGATAAGATTTTGTAATTGGGCCCATCATAATTGTCAGCACCAGGCCCACTGGGCTCTTAATCTGGCCCTGTATGCAGTATACCTGCACTACCCCAAAGTGACACTGCGTGACACACAATAGAGAACAATACCCAAATACGTAGTGCTCTATCAACTGCAATAGATACTGTATTTCCAAATGTACAATCTGAAATAAATATTAAAAATATATAGTGCAGACTATCTGGTAAAACTAAAAAAGAGAGATACATGAGTGTGCCTGGGAGAGAACTCACATATAACAGAGCCCTACCACCCCTGGCTCTGGGTTTGAACAGCTCCACTTGAGAGGGATATTCCCACAGCTTAGATCAGGACAGGTGTCTCCCTTCCATCAGATTTTATACCCGGAACTTCTGTGCAGTATAAGAGGATAGAGAAGCAAGGACCCCAAATTGAATAGTATCTAAGAATAATTTATTAATTTCAAAGGTTAAAAACTCTTGCTTTAAGTGGTGAATTTGGCAGCAATAAACCCACAACTTGACAAGCAGAAATCAAGTATACATAAATGCTAGCAGCTTGTAGTCACTTCGGGGTTTTGGCACTGTTCCGATCACATGACAACTTGGGACAGCTACTCAATGATGTCATGCGTGACACGTTTCGCCCACCTCCCTGGGCTTCTTCCGACAACGTAACAGTGTTCAGCACATCCTTCTAAGTATCCAGTGCCTCCACTCCCGTTCTCCTATTGGTCAGGGTGTGTCTTCCTATATTCAATTTCATTAATTTGGGGCCGTAACATTAAGTCCATCCCTATGGTGTTATTCTAAAGCTGATACACATGTCCATTTATACTAAACATATCATACAGCAATACTGTAGGTTGATCTTACCAAAGAAAGTTTTAATCCAAACAACCATTTTTACAAGGTAAATTAGAAAGAGTATTTTTACACATATCATGTATA